>NC_044305.1:100769580-101102537 GCF_007474595.2 Lynx canadensis | reverse complement strand
CATATTCGTGCTTCTGGGTCCCAAGCCACTTTGGAGGCAAAGTTTGCCGAGCTGGGACAGATGTCAGCTAAGATTAGTCTGTGCCTCTGGGCTGGGCCTGGTCAGTGTAGCAGGCCCAGCTGGGACTCATGGGGACAGTGGACTTGGATGGCTGCCCTCCTCCTTTCTTCCTCCTATCTATGACATTCTCCTAACCCTGTGGTCTCTGCTTACTCAAGTTACCTCTCTCCAAACTTGGCCCACACGTGCTCATTTGACATATCTACACGAGTCCACGTACCTGCCATTGGCCAACTCTAGTCTGGATGGGTCTCAGATTCCAGAAAGAGAGAGTCTGACTAGTCCCTGTTCAGCTAATGGACGGTGGTCATGGAGTTCACATATATGCCAGGGAGACATTCCCAGAGAAGGATACAGGCCAGGCAAAACCCCAAGGGTATCCATCCCTTATATCAGGTATACAAAGGCCAGGAAAACTGAGGCACCTGGCAAAGAGGCCCCAAGACACAGCTATGTTTGTTACAATGCTCGTGACCAACAGGATGGAGTTTCAAAAACTCCACAAGGACAAAAGTAGCTTCCACAGAGTTCTCCCACCAGGCCAGACTCCCAGAGGCCTGCAAGACTTCTTCATTATTCTATAAGCAGAAGGGGAGGCCAGAAGCTCTTCTATAAATCGTCTGACTCCCTCAGAAAGGAGAGAAGCCTTTTGCTCAGGGAAGAAGAGGTCTAATTTGTTAGGAATTCCTGGCCCAGGACATTCAGAACAATGCAGCTACAGAGAATAAAAACTTCTGTGCAGACTATGAGGAGAACAGAATTCTGAATTCTAAGCAGGAATAGTAGGAATGAGGAGTTCTCGGAGACATTTACACTAGACCACCGTTTAGTTTTTATGAGATGAAAAATTGTTCTTATTTATTTATTTTGCTTTCTGACCTTCCAGATTTGAGTGCGTAGCCATTTGTGGCCTTGAAGCCAATGATTTTCAAAGCAGAGCCCCAGGGCCCCTGCAGTGCTATTTTCTTCCATGTGTCCCTACAAAGTCCTTTAAGGGAAGCTTCTACAAGACTGTGAGCACAGCGGATTTACCGTGGTCTCCATGCAGTGGGATGCAGGAGCTAGGGGCCAGAGCCCTCTGTAAAGATTAGAGAACACACAGGATGCTGGAGGAACAAACAGGCGAGCACTCAGGCTTTTCTGGAGTTCTGGTGAAGCAAGGCCAGCAAGGCAAAGAGGAGAAAAGATGGCATTCAGAGACACATGCCTGGTATCTCTGAGCATTTTGCCCTCCTAAACTGAGAATTGTTTTACTTAATGTGTGCAATAGTTGTTTGAGGAGAGGGGGTGATATTAAGCTCAAGTGCTCTGAATCACCCTCATTCTTCTGAGTTCCTGACTCTGTAACTAAGAGTTTCAAGTAAAGCTCAAATTATCGAGAGAAAACTGACGAGTATCATTCCAACTACCTTTCTTTCAGAAATGGACAAGTGATCCTAAAATTATATGGAAATGCAAGGGACTCAGAATAATCAAAACAGTCTTGAAAAGAAATTACAAAGGCAGAAGACTTATACTTCCTGAGTTGAAAACCTGGTAAAACTGTGGTAGTCAGGACAGTGTGGTGCTGACATGAGAATAGACATACAGATCCACGGAATAGCACTGATAGTCCAGAAATAAACCCATACACATATGGCCAACTGATTTTTTTTTTTCAACGTTTACTTATTTTTGGGACAGAGAGAGACAGAGCATGAATGGGGGAGGGGCAGAGAGAGAGGGAGACACAGAATCGGAAACAGGCTCCAGGCTCCGAGCCATCAGCCCAGAGCCTGACGTGGGGCTCGAACTCACGGACCGCGAGATCGTGACCTGGCTGAAGTCGGACGCTTAACCGACTGCGCCACCCAGGCGCCCCAAGGCCAACTGATTTTTAACAAGAGTGCCAAGACTTTTCAGTGGGGAAAGAATAATCTCTAAATAAATGATGATGGGATAACTAGACATCTACGTGCAAGTGGGTGAATTTGGACCCCTATCTCACACCGTATGCAAAATTTACCTCAAAATGGACAGAAGACGTACATGTAAGAACTAAAATGGTAAAAATCTTAGAAGAAAACTATGGTATAAATCCTCATGAGACCTTGGATTAGGCAAAGGCTTCTTAGATATGAGACCAACATCAAATGCAACAACAACAAAACAGACAAATTGGGCTAACCTTTGTGCATCAGAAGACACTATTAAAAGCAAGTGAAAAAGCACCTACAGAATAAGAGAACATGTTTGCAAATCACAAATCTGCTGTGATTTGTTGAGTCTCCAGACTCAACAGTTGAGGTCAACTCTGGAGAGTTGAGTCCTCCAGAATATATAAGAAGCCCCTACAACTCAATAATAAAAGAGCAATCTAATTTAAAAATGGGCAAAGGGCTTAGATCTACAAATGGCCAACAAGCACATAAAAAGATACCATTAGTAATTAGGAAATGCACATCAAAACTAGAATGAGATGCCGTTTCACACCTTACTAGGATGGGCTTGCATCGGAGAAATTGTGTTGGTGAAGATGTAGAATAATTGGAATCCTCATACACACACCGAGACCCACTGCTGGCGGGAATGTAAACTGTCTAGCCACTTTGGAAACAACTTGGCACTCCTCAAAATGTTTTAAAGAGTTACCTGATGACCCAGTTATTCCATTCTTAGGTGCATGCCCAAGAGAATTGAGAACATATCTTCAGATAACATCTTGAACACAAATGTTCATGGCAGCATTATTCATAATAACCCCCAATGGAAACACCCAAATGTTCATCAACTGATGAATGGATAAACAAAATGTGGTATATCCTACAATGTAATATTATTCAGCACAAAAAGAGATACTATAGCATGGATGAACAGGCTATGACACGGAGAACCTTGAAAACATTATGCTAAGTGAAAGACAGACACACAAGTCCCAAATCTTGTATGGTTCTCTTTATATGGTGATGTCCAGAATAGGAAAATCCATAGACACAGAAAAGGAGAGTAGTGGTTTCAGGAGCTGGAGGAAAGGAAAATAAGGAGTGACTGCGTATGAGGATGGGGTGTTTTTAGGGAATAATTTAAGTGTTCTGGATTTAGACAGTGGTGTATGGTTGCACAAATTTGTAATAGCTCAAAATACTGAATGGTACACTTTAAAGGGGTGAGGTTTTTTAAAGTTTATGTATTTATTTTGAGAGGGAGAGAGCACATGTGTAGCCGGGGAAGGGACCGGAGAGAGGGAGAGAGAGAATTCCAAGCAGGCTCCACGTCAAGGGAACTAATCTCACAAACTGTGAGATCATGACCTGAGCCAAACTCAAGAGTTGAATGCTCAACCAACTCAGCCACCCAGGCGCCCCAAAAGGGTGATTTTAATGCTATGTGAATTATATCATAATAAAAACAAATGCAAAAAAACCATAAACACTAATTGGCTAGTAGTCAGTGGCACTTACCAAAAGAGCTGCGCAGAGAGAAAAGCTTTGATGGCATTACAGGGCAGACTGAGCCCTGAGAAGGGGCACGCTGTTCCCACTGGGAGTACAGACAATCAGAGTTTTGGATCCAGACATAATCTAATTCCATCAGCGAACAACTTTAGAAATCATTTCTAAAAAACTCAGAAAAGAATAAGCAAGGCTTTTCTGATGCTGGAAGTTTCCTCTGTGTAGTTAGTATAGCACTCTTTTCTGCTCTTCTAAATATAGGCTTCCATTGCTAATTTACTTGGAATAGCATCAATGGGGCGATAATTAATGCAGGTCAGAGATACCTTTTACCACTCTGATATCTGTCTTACTCCATAACTTTGAGAAACCTGCAGAAAATGCTGAAAAGGGTACAAATAGTCTGCAGTTAATGTCACTTCAGGTGATACTTTCTTACCATCTGAGCAGAGGTGGCATTTATAAGAGATGTTTGTTATAAGGACTGGATGCTGGTTTCTCGGTCGGGTCTTTCCCATCCCCCTGGCCCGTGCGGAGCATTGCTCTGTGTGCATGAAAGCATCGTGCCAAGTTCAAAGGTACCTTTTGTTCATGCAAATAGGAAATCATGCGTACCCAATGATCTCCACTGAAGCAGAATTAAGTAAAAGCCCGGACTCATGTTCCATTATTTCGAGACCATTGCCCACACTGACCCTGTGTGTTCTGCATATTTTTCTCAGAGTGGTAATAATTGTAATTGCTTGTACAGTTCCGCAGTCATGGGTATCGTTGGCTGTCAGGATGGGAGGTCTTGTGCCCGCCGTACGTGGACTTGGATACGTCACGTCACGGGAGCGGACTCTTGTTGCTTGTTCTGGGAGGGGACCTGGCTCCATGCTGCCCGACAGGTGCTGGACCTGCCCTTTGCTCCTCCGCTCTCTCAGCTGGACTCACGTTTCCTAAGAATCTTCACATATGTTAGCCCATTTACCCACCCAGTCACCACGTCATTTCCAATTTTCAGGAGCCGAGACTCAGCAAGATTGTGGCCTGCCTAAGGGCAGGCGATGAGACAGCAGCACGTCCGGGATTCACCCCCAATTCAGCATCCAATTTCCCTTTCATCCCGCCACCACTCTAAGTTGCTTGGGACTTGGAAAAAGATGTTTTCCATTGATGAGAAATCCTGAAAATCTGGGAAAGATAGCGGTGTAAGAGCTACCTTACAAACATCCTGGGACAGACCACCGCGAGATGCTTGACCAACACCCACTTTCACCTACTCCTCTGATGTGGCAAGATGTGCAGTTAGAAACGTCACGTGTGCCTCAAACTTCTCTGCCTTTGGGGGTGACCCAGTGGCCAAGTTCGGGCCAGTGAGATACAAGCTAAAAGCTCTGGGACAGTTTCCAGGACAGCTTTTATAAGGAATAGACCCAACTAGTGCCCCTGGGACTCATTTGTTAGTTAGCCTGGTGTTAAGTCGGAAACCGCGAAGGGTCTGAGACGTCACCCTGCCTGGAAGCTCACAGGCTGGCCTGCCACACTTTAGGTTTATTCTCCTGACGGAGACATGGGGTTTTCTGGATCGAGAAACAGTTGATCGTTCCCTGGAAAAAGCAGCCAGAGCAGCATCTTAGCACTAGTTCCCACACCCCCAACCCCCAGGGGAGGACATGGCAAGAACCCGATGTTACTGCACATGCCATGGGTTGGCATCACAGTAGAGGAGCCCTGAAATTAGCGTTTTCATAGGCCGTTGGCGCATCTGCCCATCGAGATGACTCATTAATCCTCAGTAGTTCTCGTCACTATTAGAATTTAGTTCTGAGCCCACGTGGCCCAAGAGGTTCTCTGACCTGGACCCTGGGCCCAGCACCACCCACTCAAGCTCTTAATACTTGCCAGTTTGGGTAGGTGTGACAGCCACCTCTCTTTTCTAGGAGTGAGATGGCAGATACTGTTTGTCACTTCAGGATGGCCTCCGAGCACCCTCAGAGCTCACCCCTCCCCCTGTCACCATCATATCGCCCTGTTCCATTGTCTTCGTAGCACATTAACCGCATCAGATTTATGTGCTTCTTGGCTGTTTCTCCTCTCTCTATTCTAATAGAAAGCTCTTCGAGGACACAGACCTTATTTGTCGTATCCACCAGTCTCTTCCCTGGCCCTAGAACAATCACCAGCCACACTCAGTACATGCTTATTGGATGAATGAGAAATGCTAGAAAATAAAAGGTTTGCTTGAATTGTCAGCCACCTAAATGTCATTGGTTACTCATTTAGTAAAGGCCAGCCTGCAAAAAGTTGATTGGAGACTGATATGAAATTCCATAATTGGGGACGCCTGGGTGGCTCAGTCAGTTAGGCATCTCAGTCTCCGTATCCGCCAGGTCATGATCTCACCCCACTTTGCGGTCTGCACCGACAGCATGGGAGTCTGCTTGAGATTCCCTCTCACCCTCTATCTCTGCCCCTCCCCTGTTTACATGCTCTCTCTCTCTCAAAATAAATAAATAAACTTTAAAAATCCCATAATTGGTGGCTAAGCTAACCATCCTGGAAAACAGTGGTTAGCAAAGACATTTTCAAGCTTCAGAATGAGAACACGTTTTTGGGGTTTGTTTTTTTTTTTTTGCTTTTTTCTTTGCAGGTCGAGAACTAGAAAATCTGCATAGACTGAAGTGGTCTCTAATGTAGAAAGGAACCTGCAGCTGCATAACTTTCTTCCTCTGGGTGAACCAAACAACCATTTCCTGTGGCCCCAATCCGAGTGTAGACCCTATTCTCAGAATACATACTGTTACCTGTTGATAGTGTTAGATCAGTGGTTCTTACACTCCCCGGTGTATAAATATCATCTAGGCCTATGCTTTTCAAACTTGAACATGCAAAAGCTTCACCTGAGGATTTTTAAAATGTGGATTCTAACTCAGTAGATCTGGGATGGGGCTGAGATTCCCAGGTGAGACCAATGTTGCAGGTCTGAGGACCACACTTTGGATAGCAGTACCTAGAAAGTTTGTTTAAAATGCAGATTCCTGGGCTCAATCTCCAAGATCCTGATTCCCAAGGTCAGTAGGAGGGGCCCAGGAATCTTTATTTTATTTAAAAAAATTTTGTTAATGTTTATTTGTTCTTGAGAGAGACAGAGCATGAGCAGGGGAGGGGCAGAGCGGAGAGGGACACAGAATCCGAAACAGGCTCTAGGCTCTGAGCTGTCAGCACAGAGCCCGACGCGGGGCTTGAACTCGCGAGTCATGAGATCATGACCTGAGCCGAAGTCAGACCACTTAACCGACTGAGCCCCGCAGGCTCCCCTCAGGAATCTTTGTTTTTAACAAGTGGCTCAGGTGATTCTGGTTCAAATTGTCTGTTGATATATTTAGAGAAAGTTTGCATTTGACCATTGTAAGAAAAAACTCAAGAAGAGTGATGAGCTAACAAGCTGCCTTCAAGAAAAGTAGCCAATGGCAGCTGGAGAAATAGGAAAAGGCTTTGGGCAAGGGTAGAGAGGGGGCTCTTTATGGATACCCTGTCACGGGTGGTGAGGAAGAGTGACGGAATATAACGCTCACAATATAGTCTTTGCCAATGGTCCTTGTTGAGACACCTGAAAATGTCTAACTGAAGTTCAGGAACGGGCTAGTGAAATCTTGATACCGAGCATGGCATCATTCATGACAATGGGCCTGGGTTTGTACCGAGGGAAAAAACTGATCGACAGTTCTTTATCACAGGCAGTGAGAAATATCAGAGTATTCGGTCCTAACTCCCTCCCCTACACACTCCCTTTTGCTCTCTCTGCTCTGGCCACCGTGGCACCCGACAGCTCCTCCGTGCATCAGACATTGCATGACCTTGTGCTCGGGCCTTTGCACTTGCTTTCTTCGGCCCAGAATGCTCTTCCAGAGAGTCCTTCCCTCTTGGTGCAGTCAGGTGTCCTAATTACAAAGGGCTTCCGTATCCCTTGGTCTAAAGCAATGGTTCATTATCCCCCTGCTTGGCTTTACTCTTCTGCGGAAACTTATCACCACTAGACACTGTAGAGGGCCATTGGTTTCTCCTCACCATAAGAAAAGCTTCCAGAAAAGCAGGGAATAGCTCTGTTCCATTCCCTTGATTTATCGCCAGTGCTTAGAACAGTGGCCTGTCATATGATACATGCTCAATAAAATATTTGCTTCAGGGTCAAGGAAGCCATGGCTGCATATTGGAGATCTGGCCCCTCTCTGTACCCCAAATACCTTTAATTCCTCCTGGTGCCTCCAGACCACCACCTGATGTGTGATACAAAAAAAAGCAGTTACAGTCTTTAAGACGAATGCTACTCTGAGTGTGGCTACGTGTGGTTTTTTGACAAATCTGGAGAGACAAAATAGGGCAAGGTCAGCACAGAATTTATTCCCTCAGGGGATAGAAAACTATAGGTGAACTTCAATTTGACACAGGTGTCACACAGGCAATTTGGATGGCATAGGTCTGGTCACACTGAACAAGCCTGAGACAACATAGGGACAGGAATTTAAGAAAACATGAGTCTGGTAGACTAAGCCTCGGCTGGGAGCAGATGCCGACTTTCTAGAACAGGAGTCCACAAAGTAGGCCCCATGGGCCAAATCTGGTCCATTGCCTGTTTTGTAGATAAAGTTTTACTGGAACCCAGCTGTGCCCATTCATCTGAGTATTGCAGATGGCTGCTTTGCACTGTGGAGGCTGCAACATAGACCATATGGCTGGCAGAGCCTAAAATCTGTCCCTTTACAGAAAAAGGTTGCCTGCCCTGGTTTAAAAGATTTTCCTAAGTGGCTCAGTTAAGCGTCCGACTTCGGCTCAGGTCATGATCTCACGGTTCGTGGGTTCGAGCCCCGCATCGGGCTCTGTGCTGACAGCTCAGAGCCTGGAGCCTGCTTCAGATTCTGTGTCTCCCTCTTTCTCTGCCCCTCCCCTGCTCACACCCTGCTTCTCTCTCTCAAAATGAATAAAAACGTTAAAAAAAAAGATTTTTCCTATGTAGAATTACAGTCACGGAGGCAAAGGTGGGCAGTATTTATGTGAACACTCTGGAGGAGACTCAGAACTTGTTGCCTCTGTGTCTCATGACAGGACTTCACAAGAAGAGTCAGGAAATCACCTGCTAAGGGAAGACAGGCAGGCGCTGGGACCAGGAAACAATGCAAGTCACACAGGGACACAGAGGCAAGAGGAACACTTCATTTAAAAAAAAAAAATTCTTTCATGTTTATTTATTATATTTGAGAGAGAGAGAGAGAGAGCGCACAAGCAGAGGTGGGGCACAGAGAGAGGGAGACACAGAATCTGAAGCAGGCTCCAGGCTCTGAGCTGTCAGCACAGAGCCAGATGCGGGGCTTGAACTCACAAACCATCAGATCATGACCTGAGCCGAAGTCGGACACTTAACCGACTGAGCCACCCAGGCGACCCAAGGAGAACACTTTAAAGAGCAGGCTACTTAAAAAACATAGATACTGAGCTGAGCTTGCCTGAAAGGAGTAGGAGGACGGGGGACATTTGACGTGTACCCAAGCTGTGGGAGGGGAGGAGAGAGCGGCATGCTCCCCCCAGTGTAGAAATGGGGCAAGTAAGTCAGGGCTTGAAAGAGACGGAGGCTCCTGGGGGCAGACCTTAGGAACACCACAGCATCTTCAGGAATCGCATGTGATTCTACAAATGTGGGCCTTTATACTCCCACATGGGTTAAGCATTGGATACGGCTGCCCCGGAAGGAGGTGTGACCTTGGGCCAGAATGGTACAGTCAGGTGCCCACAGTTGTATCTCCAGCTGATACAAATCCCCAAAGAAGGCTGTGGCCTGAAGGCCTTGTCCAGCAGTTCCCAGCAGCTGGGGAAGAAGCTCTTTCTTCCTGAAAGAGGAGATGGGCCGAGCGTCACGCATCCACCTCCATTTAGAAAATGACTTAAGAGGGGTAGTATGTTTCATTCTCTTGGGACTGACTTTATGAAGGTGATAGACATTCACTCTGCCATTCACAGTCATTTTTATTTTAATGCTGATACATAATTATACATATGGTGTATGATGTGTAATTATACTCCATATATATTGCACACCTACAAAGTTCTAGGCACTGGGCCCAGGCTCTAGACATAAAACAAGACCTCGCCCTTCAGGACCCGCAGTGTGGGGGAGCAGAGGGAGAGGGACACGCACAGCCCAAATGAGAAGCGCTCTAAGGGAGCAAGCCCGAGCGTGGCTCGGCCCAGATCGTTGGGGCTCAGGAGTCAAACCCAACACCTCGTGGAGGAGGTGGCCCCTGGTCCAGCTTCTGGTGACTCGGGTTTGCAGCTATACGTACAACAGAAGAGGGCTTCTTTTCACCCACTCATGCCAGGCAGGAAGTAGATACAGGGCATTTGGCTCCCTTCTCTCTTACCTGGGTACCAACGTCCTGAGCTCCACCTCTGTCTGGTTCCTGGATCCGTCATAAAACATAGTGTTTACATTCAGTGCCACTAGATGGCAGTATTGGGTCAAAGAGCTGCTACAAGGGCCCCTCTCGCAAAACCACCCCCAGTTTGGGTTTTGGTTTATCCTGGGAGTGAGCTGGGTGGGAGTGGTGGTGAGTTCCTGGGAGTGGTGATAGGATTTTCAAAAAAAAATTTTTTTACTTTAATTCATCAAATTGTATATGGCATATATATTTATGTGCCCCAAAGGATTAAAACATCAAGCAAATAGAGTATTGCTCTCCAGAGTAGAATTGAAATCAACTGCTCCATGTTTTCCTAGAAAATTGGCAAACTGGAATTTTGCACGGGAATGATCTTTCTTACCACGTCCTCCTTACCTTCTGGCCAGGTACCAAGTGTACACATTGGTGATGTTATACTTCATTTTTTCATGATCTTCTGTTGACACTAACACTTTTGCCTGTTCCCCCAGCTTCTTTCTCTAAGTAATGATGCTTGGAAGGCAGCTGTTGTCTAAAATGGTTTATGATATGTTAGAATCAGAAGATAGTTTTTGGACCTTCCCTGATAATTTACGGATGGAAACCAGAGTTGGAAGTCTCATCTCCAAGTCACCTGGTTCATTTCTCAGTAATCCCCTTTTGATGGGATTAAAATTCTCATTTCTTATTAACTAAGGCAGTATGGTCCTCTGTTTTTTTTTAACTTTAGGGAATGATTTTTTGTTTTTTTTTAAGTGTTGATTTAGGGTGCCTGGGTGGTTCAGTCAGGTTAAGTGTCGACTTCGGGCTTAGGTCATGATCCAAGGTTCCTGAGTCAAGTCTGGTGTCGGGCTCTGTGCTGACAGCTCAGAGCCTGGAGCCTGCTTTGGATTCTGTGTCTCCCTCTCTCTGTGCCCCTCCCTGCTTGTGCATGCTCTCTCTCTCTCTCTCTCTCTCTCTCTTTCTCTCTCTCTCAAAAGTAAATAATCAGACATTAAAATTTTTTTTAATTTTTTCTATGTCCCTCCCCTGCTCAGGCTCTGTCTCTCTCCTCTCTCAAAAATCAAATGTTTGATTATTGATTTTTGAGAGAGGAGAGAGAGACAGAGTGCCCTGAGGGACAGAGAGACAGGAAGAGAGAGAATCCAAAGCAGGCTCCAGCCTATCAGCCCAGAGTTAGATGTGGGGTTGGATCTCCAGGGCTTGATCTCAGGTGCGGTGAGATCATGACCTGAGCGGAAAACCAAGAGTCAGCCCCTCAACCTACTGAGCTACCTAGGTGTCCCAGGAAACGATCTCTTAAAGAATACCAACAGATACTTTGCAAGACAAAGTTTTCATTCACACAAACAGGCATTAGCATTTCCTAGATGCAAAGCACCGCATGAGGCTGGAGAGTCGAAGCTGACTATGGTGGTGTGAGCCTCGCAGACATTTCCCGTCAAGGGGGGGATGCCGAGGATGTTACGCAACCAAGTGCCTTGATAGAGGAATGACCTTTAAAAAAATAAACAGATGAAGAACAACAAATAGAAAACTTATGCACAGTTCTGTCAACTTCTCACGTGTGGGGAAGAGATACAGAGGGAAAAGGATGGAGGCAAAGGAATGAAACCGCCATTGGGGTTTAGGAGCTGGTGGCAAAGAGGACGCGGGTTGGCACTACAAGTCAGGAGAAGGCAAGGATCCTCTTTCTTACCCACAAGGGCCTGCAGGGAAGGTTTAGGGCGGATTCCCAGGTGTCTTGGGGGCTGGGATCAGCAGTGAAGGCAGAGGGGAACAGGGCGCACAGACCATGGCCTGCTCTCCAGCGCCCCCGAGGGGAGGGGAGGTTGGACTTACTGTGGCAGGTGAAATGGGTATGTCAATAGCACGTCTAGAGTCTAGAACATCCCTGACAAGGAAGATGAGAGACGTGAGCCCAGCTGGGCACCTGGAAACCCCTAAACAAGTCTCATGACCTAATCGCCCATGATCAAAAACTTAGCTGAGACTATCTACAGCTACAAAAGTAAGAGAGAGAAAAGGACAAGAAGGAAGGAAAGATCATAAAACAGTGCTATTTAGAAATGAGGAGAAAAGTACTAGGGGGAAAAAAGCTAAAAGAGTTGAACATGGTTGCGATCGCCTCATTACATTACCATTTATGTGTGTTTTGTGTGTATTTTTGATTCTCGGTAGTCCTATTCTCAAACTTTAGTGTGCCCTAAAAACCCCGAGGGAGCTTACTAACTCTGGCCCCACCCTCTGACTCTGAGTAGGTCCATCGCAGGCCCAGGTGTCTGAGTGCTTCACCTGCCACAGGGGTTCAGAGGGACCACTTGGGCACTTCTGCTCTAGATTCTGAGAGGGGTAGAGGGCAGATAGATCTAAGCTCCAAATTGTCTTCCAGGTCACATCCCCCTCGCTGTGGGATTTTGCGCCAACCACTTCACTTCTCTGTTTCCCCGTCTTAGCAAGGGATCGAATTAGGTCAGAGCTTCTCGAGATTTTGAGAGGTTCAAGTTGAGGATCTAATGTAAGTCTTATCAGAGAATGCAATATACTTTGCATATAATTTCGGGGTCCCTTAGGTTTTTGGTTACAATCTTTTGGAAGGAATGGTTCTCCAAGAACATGTCCCTTTAGCTCTGATGTTCAAGGCTGATATGATTCTGGAGGCTGTGGGCAGGCTGGCTGGGGAGAGAGGGCAGGACTCCCATCTGGACAGCTACTTAATGTCACGGCCCATAGGTGGTCTCAGGCACTGAACGGGCACCTCACACTGCCTGTTATGGGCTCAAAGAGCTGATCACTAACTTGGCAAAATATAAATCTCCTCCACCTTGACCAAGACACTAGTGGCTAAGTCTCCTGCTGGGAATGATGAAGGACCAAGGACATCCAGGGCTGTAAGAAATCAGAACATCTCAAAGAGTTGCATTTAATCAAAAACTGATTCTAAGAAAGACAGGTCAGCTGGGGAAGTAGGCTCAGCTCTACCCTTGTCCTTCAGATCCTGGAGAAAATGGTCTTTCTAGATAAGTAAACGATTTTGATAATGGCCATGGTGCTCATTCCTCATCTGGTTCATGGCTCAGATGCCCTGGGAAGGGACAACCCTGTACAGTTGTGAGGCCCAAAGGTCTTTAGTCATCTTTGTCAAGCCTGAGAAGACCTTTCATCCAGACAGAAGCCTATTATCTAGGGGCCATCAGAGGCTGAGATTGAGTGCTGAGTTCAGACCATTTCGGGTCTAATCGAAGGAACCATTGGCTCCTGCTGCTTCCCTAATCTCAATGAGATTAATTGAATCTGTGGCACATGGGCCAGCTGGTCAATGGTCACAGTGCCAAGTTCTTAGATAGGAAGAGCAAACTCAGGGCCACTGAAGTTGTGAGCCACCCATTGGGACATGTGTGCTGGCACAGGACTCCTGACCACAAGCCTATCACCATTCCAGCCTGGAGGAATGGCCGTTCGTGGGAGGCTGGTGGGACTGCCTCCCAAGATATTTACATCCCCCATCAGCCTACCGTCCTGCTCTCTCATTCCCAGTCTCAGTATCCCACTACTACATCGTGACGCATTATATAACATGGCAGAATAAGGTTGTTGACTATTCTGTCTGAGATTATGCCTTCTTTGTCTTTTTATTTTGTTTTGTTTTTGTTATTTATGATATGGCATGATTACACTAAATTAAGTGTCATGCGTGAAAAGAGTATAATGGTATGATTGCACTTACACAAAATTCTAGAAAATTCAAACTAACCCAGTGACAGAAAGCAGATCAGTGGTGCTTAGGAATGGGGGGCATGTGGGTGACAGAGAGTGAGAGGGAGGAATTATAATGGGGCACAAGGAAACTCTAGACTGGATGAATATTTCAATATGTTGATTGTAGTAATGGTTCTAGGGATTCATACATATGTCAGACTTTCAAATTCTACATTTTATTTTATTTTTAATGCTTATTTATTTGTGTTGAGAGAAAGAAAGGAGAGAGAGAAAGGCAGAGAGAGTGGTGAGAGAGAATATCCAAGCAGGCTCCGTGCTGACAGCACAGAACTGACACCAACGTCCATCTCACAAACCATGAGATCATGACCTGAGCCGAAATCAAAGAGTCAGACACTTAACTGACTGAGCCACCCCAGTGCCCCTCAAATTTCTCATTGGAATATGTGTAGTTTATTATTGTCGACTAGACCTCAATAAAGCTGTTAAAAAATTATCTCCTAGTATAAAATAGTTCAACAAGGTGGCCAGATTTCTGTTAACAAAAAGAAAGAAGAGAAAGAAAGAGAAAGAAAGAAAGAAAGAAAAGAAAGAAAAAGAAAAGAAAAGAAAAAAGGCACCTTCCTATACCAGGACTATCGGTTTGAAAATATAATAGCATCTACAATATCAGCACAAATCACAAAACATCTAGGCACTGACTTTTTAAAACATGTGCACCTCCGTGGGGAAAATTTTAAACTCCATGAAGAATCCAAGAAGATATGCACTTGATGGGATGACTCAATATTATAAGGATGACAAGTGTCTGTAGATTGACGTAGACACAGACATAAGTGTGGAAAGTACTTGATTTATCAGAATGCCCAGAGCTCCAAGTAAGAGAAAGTACAGCACCATCTGAACATGGTGGGGGTTTTATTAGCAAGGAAGATGTCAGGAAACAATCAAAAGGGTCTGCTGCATCACTAAGCATGTGCAGGGAAAAGTTTCTGACCGGGAGTCAAGCGCCTAGGGTCGAATACCAGCCCCACACAAGAGCACTGTGAACTTGGGTCATATCTTAACCGTTTTTGGCCTCTTACCATCATTTATAAAAGCAGAGTCTACACCATTTGATCTCTATAGTATAGTAGTTCCACATTTTACTGCTGAACTAACAGGCTTGGGAAGGTTAAGTGAGTTGATTCCTCCTCAGCCTCCTGTTCCTACACCTTCAACTCATGCATAGCCACCCAGGGAGTAAGGAGGTACCTCCAGTCCTCTGGATCCTTAGCCCTTGTCCTTTATGAAGATATCCACATGAATGATCTCCATCAATCCTCTCAGCAAAGCCAAGGGACAGCCAGCACTGACGCCTGGGAGGATCAAAGCTCTGCAGACGTCCCATGGATAATGGCCACAACTTGTTAATATCTTGGATGAGCAAGGTCCTGGCTTGAGGTAAATGCTCAATAAATATGTGTGAATGAGTGAGTAATTAAATTGCTTCTTATTCAACAAATGGGAAAACTGTGGTCAGGGAAGCTGATGTACCCCCAGGGTGGTGGGGTCAGGAATCCACAATACCTGGCTACAAATTCTACACTCTTTTCAGTAGATGGGAATGCCTATTTCTCATGTCCATTGAAGGTTGGGAGCAGAGGTAGGAGTCAGAAGCAGGGACCCTCCTCACGGGTCACTGAAGATGATTTGGCAGCAATAAACTGTAAAGGCTGCAGTCTGAGTCTGTGAATGGTTCAAGGTACAATTTGGGGCTGTCCTGTTACGCTTACTTGAGGGCCCAGAGTGGTGTCCTTAGGCAGCATGCCATGATCTCCAAAGGAGATTTGAACGAGAGGTTGGTAGTTAACTTGCAGGGCCAGTGGGGGAGATTCCAGGATGCTCAGGGAGGCCTCCAGCAATGCTTCAACCATCAGCAGAGCTTCCCTGGCAGCATTAAGGGCCATGCTTTACTAATGAAATACAGAACTTTCCTTGTTTTCTTTTTCTTTTCTTTTCTTTTCTTTTTTTCTTTTCTTTTCTTTTCTTTTCTTTCTTTCTTTTCTCTTTTTTCTTTCTTTTCTTTTTCTTTCTTTTATCTTCTTTTTTTTTTCTTTTTTTCTTTTTCCTTTTCTTCTCTTATCTTTTTTTTCCTTATTTTTTTTTTATTATTCTTTTCTTTTCCTCATTTTATTTATTTTATTTTAGACAGAGAGAGCATGCAGGGGAGGGACAGAGAGAGAGAGAGAGAGAGAGAGTTTCCCAAGAAAGCTCTGCACTGTCAGCACGAGGCCGATGCAAGGCTCAAACTCACGAACTATGAGACTGTGACCTGAGCTGAAGTCAGACACTTAACCCGACAGAGCCACTCAGGTGCCCCTCTTTTCTCAAGCTTCATTCTGTGATGATGTGACTCCCATCACTTGGTCCTGATCATCACCCTCACCCCTGAGGGTGAGAGAAAGAAATGGCTTACACTAGAAACAGGACAGGGCAATGTCTGCCACTTGGGTGTGGAAGCAGAAGGCAAGGTCAAACCACTTGCTGCCTTAGAGGCTCGGTGCTGGGAGTGGGCAGGGGCTGGCACTCAGCCCTGAGAGCTCCAGCCAAGTGGGCTTCAGTGGCTGGCAAGCAATTGTGACTGGGACAGACTGGACCCCAAGAGCCAGGGGAATCTGCTCTTTTCCCGGACAGCTCCTGCCTGGGCTCAGCCTGGGCCTGAGGTGAACTAATAGGAAAGGCCAGAGGCACTGCTTGTTGTTCATTCATTCATTAATGCATTCATTCAATAAATGGTTATTTAACACCTGCAATGTGCCAGGCACTGATGTCTCTGATTTTCTGGTCTAGTAGCCAAACTTGCTGGTAATGCACTAGAAGAGAAATTCCCCAACTCTGAGTATATATACTTCGTTAAAATACAAAGTTGTTTTGCATTTAGAATGAAAATGTGAAGAGGAGATACCTCTGGCACAGAGGAGACAGTTCTGACATTGCTCCCGGCAGGGCTGCCTTCTCTGCTATTTCCTAGCTGTGCAGCCTCAGACAAGATGCTTTCTGTCTCTGGATCTCAGTTTTCTCTGGGTGAATAGGAGTTGTAGCGTGCATCATGCCTGCCCGACGGGGTGTTGGGAATGCATAAGTCCTGCTGAGCTGTGCTGTGCAGATTATGGTTCAGCAATTTATTCTAACCTTTGGCGATTTGGATTCTCTTTGATCAGTCGTCCCCAACTAGAGTGAAAAATATCAACCCAACCCAGGGTCAAGAGTTTGTCCACTTGGGAGTCAAGCAAATGGTTGGAGACACCTGACTGGTCCCACTCAGGCCCACGCATCTTTGGTTTGTATTATTATTATTATTATTTTATTTTTTAGAGAGAGAAAGGGAGAAAGCATGCACAATGGGGGGAGAGGGGCAGCGAGAGAGACCTTAAGCAGGCTCCACGCTCAGTGCGGAACCTGATGCAGGGTTCAGTCTCACGACCCTGGGATCATGACCTGAGCTGAAACCAAGAGTTGGACACTCACCCGACTAAGCCGTGCAGGCTCTCCTGGCCCACACACTTTTGTAATAAACTTTGAATCTCACTTAACTCAGTTAATCCTGCCCTTTCTCAAGACACCAGAGTCTCCTTGGGAAACTTTGCCCTGACCTTGGAAACAACTTCTATCAAGGCTATTTTCAACAAAGACAGCAAAGAAAGCTGACAGACTCCAGGGGCCTAAGTTACAAGGGGGGTAGTTCAGTCAAATAATATTTAGTTGAAATTTAACCATATTGTCAAAAGCTTTGGTCAAAGCAGGGACTTGGGCCAGAGATGGACATATGATTACAAGTGTCCCTACCCCTGACACACACACCTTCAGCAGATGGGGCAATCCCTCCTCTCAGTGGACCATGTGCATGTCGTGAGCTCTGCCCACATCATGGAATCCTGTACTTCTCCATGTTACTTTCCAAGAGCAGGGGGCTCTAGTGTTTCTAAGAAATGTTTATAAGGATGTTGCTTAAAGAGACCCAAGGCCCTTTCTCATAGATCTCTAATTACATCTTCACTCCGTGCAAGGCGTTTGTTTCCCTGGGTAACGGAAGATCCTGCCAGGAGGCAAAAGCCAGAGGAGTTGTCACTTGTAGGCCAAGTTTGTGACATTTGTTTTATTCTTATCTGTTCACTCGGCTATTCCACAGACACACCAGGCATGTCCGGAGTGCCTTCTACTCTAAGGGATTTTGCTAAGCTCTAAAGATACACATAACAACACAGTCCCTGCCCTCAAGAAAGTTACAAGTAATAAACAAAACAGAAATAGAAAATGGGGTTACAAACCCTAACTCTCCAATTGTACCATTTTACTCCTGAGTTAATATTATGATGATCATTCCCTAACAGTTGAAATCCTCCCAGTCATAGATTGATAAACTGAAAGTAAGCAGTAGAAATTTTGTGTGTGTGTGTTTTTTTGAGAACTTTACTTCTTTTTTTTAAGTTTATTTATTTATTTTGAGAGACAGAGAGAGAGAGATGCAGAAAGAGAGAGAGAGAGAGAGAGAGAATCCCAAGCAGGCTCTGTGATGACAGCACAGAACCTGATTTAGGGCTCAGAACTCATGAACATTGAGATCATGACCTGAGCCAAAATCAAGTCGGACGCTTAACTGACTAAGTCACCCTGTCACCCCAGGAACTTTGCTTCTTAATCAAATTTCCACAAAGTTTACAATGTAATAGTTCAATAGAAACTTGAGGTACAAGGGGAGAGATGACAATTCAGGGAACCCCAAGATTTTCCGTTTAGCCTCAGACCAAATGGAGCTTTGGGTATCCCTGTGCTTGTCGACAGTGCTGCAGAATAGCTCAGGGTTACACTTTGAAACCTACCACCCTTGAGACATTGGCAGTCTCAAAAATCCTGCAGAGCATTTGGTGAGGTACCAAAGTCGCACATGTGAGGCAGTCGCACATGTTTGGAGAACGTTTGTGGGAAGCATCCTGATGAAGAATTTAGCATGGTTCCTCCTAAGCGGGCTCACTCCCAGGTCCAGTATCAACCAAGGGAGGATCAGGATAGTTTTGACATTAATAGATCCTTCTGTCCTGATTTCCATTCAAGGTTCCTATGCAGTTGGTGAGTGTAGTTAGATCCCTGTGAATCAGGATGCACCGAGAAATATGACAGAATCTGACTTCTCCCCTTGCATTGGAATCAATGGTCTGGGCAGTGTAGCCAGAGTCCGTGGGTTTGAATCCTGGCTCCTTCCTCTGCTTCTCATCTGGGTGGAGCTGAAACTTCCTAACTTCTCTGTGCCTCATCTCTAAAATGGGTTTAATGTGCTGTGAAATACGATAATTCATATAAATGTGCCTGGTACCAGTGAGTACCAGGAAGTATTAGCTGTAACAGCAACGACATGCCAGAGGGCCATGAAGCGGTGCCATTGTGAGTCCGGGTGAGACCTCCCACTGAGGTCTAGAGCTGGAAGTGACTGGTTTTTCCCACAGCAACAGGAGGAGCCGGGACCCATCCTTCTGTAGTGGAGAGAGACACTGCCTGAGTATTTCTCACATGGCAATGATGGCCCCATTGTCAGAAATCTAATCATACAAGCAATCCACTGTGAAAAAATCAAATGAACACAGGTAAAAAGTACCTTTCTGCTACTGCTTCCCTTCCCACTGCTCTCTTCTCAGGTAACCACTGTGAACCGTGGGGTGTGCCCTTCCAGACTTTCTCTGCATGCGTGTGGGTCTACGTGCATACATAATCATGGCTATTGGGCTTTTAAAATTCAAATGAAATCATTCTATATTTTTCTGTAACCACTTTTTATTACCTTAACAGTCCATCTCTGGAAATATTTTCAAGTCACTCATGCTTGTCAATGGCTATACAGTAATTCAAGTCACAGATGGACCATAATCAATGTAGGCAATCCTGTACGGGCAGATATTCTGATAATCCCTCTCAAGACACCCCCTTTTTCTGGGTACTACAAAGAAAGTACCAATCTGGAGACTATTCCTTCATGAACCCTCCTTCACACAACTTCCAGACTAAGGATATTCGAGACCACAGACCCTTGAAATGAGAAGGTGCTACACTTTAAATTTGGTATTTAGGGATGTCTGGGTGGCTCAGTTGATTAAATGACCAACTCTTGATCTCAGCTCAGATCTTAATCTCAGGGTATGAGTTTAAGCCCCGCATTGGGCACCACACTGGGTGTGAAGCCTATAAACAAACAAACAAACAAACAAATAAAACATTTAGTGTTTACTGAGCTGTACTATGTATATGGGAATCCCATCAGGTAAGAGGTTGAGTGACAAGGCAGCCTGAATGAATTCCTCTAAACGATGTTCACCAAGCTTTGGCTGTTTCTGTTGAGCTGTCGATGTGGATGCTGGATTTTGCCCTCAGGATTTTAAGGGACCATGGACATATGACAGTGCATGAACAATCTACTAGGAACAGAAGAGGGGTGGAGAGGAGAGGAGATTGTACAGCATGAACATACACAAATAACATCATTACATCATTACAGCCACCTTGTTCCTCAGGCATACATTTTTTTTTTCAACGTTTATTTATTTTTGGGACAGAGAGAGACAGAGCATGAATGGGGGAGGGGCAGAGAGGAGAGGGAGACACAGAATCGGAAACAGGCTCCAGGCTCTGAGCCATCAGCCCAGAGCCCGACGCGGGGCTTGAAACTCACGGACCGCGAGATCGTGACCTGGCTGAAGTCGGACGCCTAACCGACTGCACCACCTAGGCGCCCCATCCTCAGGCATACATTGATCCTTCTCTGTGCCAGGGACAGTGAAAGTCCAGTCAGGGACACAAGGGTGAATGACTGCACCCTGCTACCTAGCACCTTACCATCCAGAGGGAAAGGAAGACATAAAGCTAGGTGAGATTAGAAAATAGAGTGGTACAAACAGTGAGAGAGGCATAGAAACTCAGGAGAGTTCAGGGTGAGGAGGACATACTTCCAGCTGGGAGAAGGAGGAGAGGGAAGAGGTGAGGATGATCTCCCTCCATTACCCACTGGATGGCACTGACACCCCCATGGTCACCGGGGCTGGAGCTTCCCGGAGCGTCTATAGCCCCTCCCCCATCCATGCGCCTACAGTAGACCCCCAAACACTGTAGTGTTACATTTAATTACACAATAGCGTTTCAAGTCCACCCACCCACCTCTTCCCGAGATCAGGTCCCCCCTCGTCTCTTGCCAGAATTTTTGTAGAAGTTTCCGAACTCATTTCTCCACCTCCAAATGTCTCCCCATCAAGCCAGTCTTTCCTGCTGCCTCCACAGAGTAATCTTCCAAAACCACAATCACACCTCTCCTCTGCTTAAAACTTTTGTTGGCTGTCCATCACCTAGCATAGCAGTATCCAAATGCTGTCACTAGCACATCAGCTTCACTATCTCTTTTTGTCATATCTTTAGGTAACTTTGTGCCAGTTTTTTGACGATGTCTCTCAGTCCCTTACCCTCACTCACCACTATGCTCTGTATTTTAGGGACTTGGAGTCTACAAACTACATTTTCTGAACTCCTTTGCCAGCTGCCTCCCGTTAGGATCTCAGGCATGGCGATCACCCAATCAGAAGGAAAGTGGAAATTAGAAGGAGGAGGCAATCTTGCTTAGCAGCAGTTGCTGGACATTCTAGTGGTTGCTGGTGTGGCAGCAGGAATGCAGGGGCTCTAGATTCCAGCAGCCTGGCTGGGGGTGGCCCCCTGTCAGTCACTCATGCCTGAGCCAAGGTGGCAGCCGTTTACTGAATCCAGCACTGAAGGCACCAGCAACCTCCAACACTCTAGAAGCAAGTGTAGGCCTCTGGAGCCCAGCCCAGGGGCATAAATATCCTTGAACGTCCTTTCTTTGGTTGTTCCAGCTCTTCTAAAACCTTGGTGACTAATCCCCTGTATTAAATTTCCTCATTTGAAATGCCTAGGGCACTTTCTGTTTCCCGTACTATTAGTGATGTACTATCTTTCTCTAAGTTGCTCCTTAAAAAACAACTTTCCCTTGTCCTAAGCAATAACATCTATGAGGTCATAAGTTGGTGTATATTTTCCAAATCTATATTAGACTCCATGCATAACTATTAATATTAATATATCAACATAAAAGTGTTCATCCATGTACCATCTAAAAATCATCTCCTGTGCTGATACATACTCCATTCTGGGTATATACAGACTGTCGTCTGGGGATCCAATCCAATCTCTCCCTCACTGTCTGGCTGTGGCCTCCCTTTCTGGCCACCATCCCCAGTACGCCTGCAGAGACTCTTCCCTTTTCCTCTCTACTTTTTTTCCCTGAACCTCATGCTTTGTTCAACAGCAGCCTATTTTTCCATGTCTTTGCATGCTTTGTTCTCTATTCGTGAAAGTATTTTGACTCCTTCCCTGACCAGAATATTCCTTCATTTATTAATTCAATCATTCCCTACATTTTGAAGTTTTTTTTTAAGTTTATTTTATTTATTTTGAGAGAGAGAAAGCAGGGGAGGGACAGACAGAGAGGGAGAGAGAGAATCCCAAGCAGTCTCCATGCTGTCAGCATGGAGTCCGTCATGGGGCCCAAACCCAGAAACTGTGAGATCATTCATTACCTGAGCCAAAACCAGGAGTTGGATGCTTAACCGACTGAGCCACCCAGACACCCCTATTTTGAAATTTTATTCAAACTTCATCCTAGTCAAAAGGCAGCTTAAATTCTCATTGTGCTCCCTACAGTGAGTTCCTTTGTGGATTCAAAACGTAGCTCTCCCCTCAACAATTTCACATAGTAGGTCAGTGTATGCTTGCTGAGTGAATACTTGACAAGTAGGTGAATCATTGGATGCCTGTGGCTTTGTTGGGATTGAAGCTGGGGAAAGGCTTCCCAGGAAACCCTGGAGGAGGGAACAGAATGATGTGCATGATCACCATAGAGCACAGGGGTGTGCTTACAGAGTGACCCATATGGGATATTCTAGTAAAACCAATATAGGAAGAACTATAGATCATACCATTAAAGAATTAGAATTTAGTGAAATATGCTTTGCACTGTACCTCTCCTGAACACAAGGGCCCAGCAGCTACCTCTGGATCTTTCATTTCTTTGAGTTTTGTCTTCATACACATGGACCGTCAGGTTACTTGATCTAGACTAATAGGACACTTCTGAGCCAACAGTAAGTCAACCATGAATGACCCAAGAGGTCAATGGCATCTGGACTATTGTCCTACCAACATTTTCTAGACACACACTCTATGAAAAGTGCAAGCTAAGCTCTGGTGTAGAAGAATTTTCAGGAAAGTAAGCAAGGTATACCTTTAAAAATTATAATATGGAAATAATAAAGGTAAAAAATGTAAACTTTGGGGTCCAACAGACTGGGTTCATGTTCCTTTTTACCAACTTCTTATTTGGTACCTAGAAGCAGTTACTAACATCTTTGTACTTTAGCTTTCTCATCTGAAAAATGGGAATATAACACTTACCTTATAGTATTGTTCTGAGAATTTGATGAGATGGCACAGAAAAACTATCTACTTAGTGTTCAGTTAATAGAAGCAGCTATTTTATCACTGTTAATACAATAGAATTAAGGGAACATATTAAAAATTGCCGTTGGGTACTTTGGTCTCGGGGAGTAGAGAAAGCAGAGACCTCAGGAGGGCTGCATGGTGAGGGAACGTGGAGCTGAACCTTGAGAGATGTCAGCGGAGTGGCCGTCCCAGCTCTGAAGGGCTGGTGACTCATGGCTCTAAAGCAGAGAGAAGGCAGAGTTGCAGGGCAGAGGTGACAGGCTGGCGAGATTTCTCTTTGAAGTGTCAGGCTGACTTTGAGGCCAACTGGACTAGCTTTCAACCCTCGGAGGGCAAGGGACACAAGGACACAGGGACATAGGACAAGCAAACACTATTAGCTTCACAGCCAAAATAGGAGCCTAATAAACAAGACTTACAGATAAGTTTTGAGTTGTCTCTTGATTACATCAGCTCACAAGTCATCCCCATTGCCTGCCACAGAATCCACAGGATTTTCCACTCCACTGTGTCACAGTAAAGGAGAACTCGTGGGGCGGGGGTGGAGGGGTGGCTTAAATAAATCACAGGAAGGTTTCCCTTTCTACAACAAGGATAGTCCTAAAAGTTATAAAGGGAAATTTGTTAAGTGGACTTTCAGTGCAGTCTGTGTAGTGTGATTCTTTTCACAGTGCAAACCACCACCCACAAAGTTTGTTTATCATATTTGCACTTTTGGGCCCCATTGGGTTCTTCAAGCAGGCAGACGTCTAAAAATGCCACGGATATTGATGGTTTTAAGGCAGATTCCATTCTAATACTGGATAGTCTTTTACAGAGGGTTCTTTAAGGAAATGCAATGCTCGAGATAGAATAAGCATATGAGGGGCGCCTGGGTGGCGCAGTCGGTTTAAGCGTCCGACTTCAGCCAGGTCACGATCTCGCGGTGCGTGAGTTCGAGCCCCGCGTCAGGCTCTGGGCTAATGGCTCAGAGCCTGGAGCCTGTTTCCGATTCTGTGTCTCCCTCTCTCTCTGCCCCTCCCCCGTTCATGCTCTGTCTCTGTCTGTCCCAAAAATAAATAAAAACGTTGAAAAAAAATTAAAAAAAAAATAAGCATATGAAAAGCAAAGCTTAAGGAATGTCTTTTGGGGCCACCTCAGCTAGTGGGTTAAGGGTTAAGCACCTGACTCTTGATTTTGGTTAAGGTCTCTGTGCTGCCAGCATTGGAGCCTCCTCAGGATTCTCTCTTTCCCTCTCTCTGCCTCTTCCTTGCTCACTCTGTCTCTAAAAGTAAATAAATAAATAAATAAAATAATGTCTTTCAAAAATTTTTTGTTGAAAAATGTGCATCCCGGAATCCCACCAAAAGGATTTAAGACAGCACATAATAAAATCACAAGTCTTCCAGGTCCCATGACGTGGCCAACTGAGCTGACGTAAGCTCTTCCCTCAGCATGGCAAAAATGTGCAGGCTGAACCCTAACAGTCTTTCAGATATACAGCTGAGGTCACAAGAAAAAAGAAAGAAAAATCCCCAAGTTCCACGAGCACAGAGGAAACTGAAAGAACAGTAAGCAGTTTGATGAGGCTGGGCTGCCTGCAGGGGAGGGGTGGCCAGACCTGGAAATAAGTCCTGTTGGCCAAGAATGTGGGTTTCCATGCCCTCAGGAGCAGGAGATGGGGCCTCGGGCTTGTAAAATACACAAAGTGGGAGAGATGGCCGGCAGGGTTGGAAGGCACTACCCACCAGCCCAGAGAGATGTGAAGGAGCTTGTCCCCAAGCCAAGAGGTACACATAAAAATTGGTCCTGGGCTGGAGATACCTCTGAGACACCTGGAAAAGCCAATGCAAAGTGCTCTGGCCCCCTCTGATAGGAGCTTCACGGTCCTGAAGGACTTGACAGTTTACACAGTGCTTTCACAAGGCAGAGAATGCCGTGACCATTTCACAGAAAAGGAAGTAGAGGCTCCATAAGGCTGAGTGATTTGTTCAGGATCACACATCAGGGAGAGAAATCCGGGCCCAAACCCAAGTCCTTCCCCTCCGCAGCCCTGCCTCTTGCAGAAGTATGGGCAGCTCAGGGCACCTCCTGGAACACCCTGGAATGGGCGCGCTGGCACTGCGGACACCCCGGGATCAGATACAACTGTAGAGGTACCTGGCTTAAAATGAATGCCAGTCATATTCTGACCACCAAGAGCACGTCTCCCCTTCTCCCATGCCTCCACACTGCTCATCTGAAGAGGGAGCATGAGAAGGGATGTCTAGTGGGAAGTGGGAAGGCATTATTGTTTGGGGGGTTGAGAAATCACACATTGCTCCCATGAAGTGAGAGTCTTTTTTTTTTTCTTCTTCTTCTTGAAAGCCACTTGAACTTTGTCATTGCAGTTAAGCTTATCTCTTCTTGTGTTTGCTTAGCTTGTGGGCAGGGGATATCATAACTCTCTCCTAATTTTATGGAAAGCTACTTACAAGTGTTAGATTTTGAAATGGCCACTAACTTTCTTGGCCCCAAGACTCACTAAAAAAAATGGGGGGTAGGGGTCAAAAGAGGCCATTGCCGA
The DNA here is from genome assembly GCF_007474595.2 of Lynx canadensis. Lineage (NCBI taxonomy): Eukaryota > Metazoa > Chordata > Mammalia > Carnivora > Felidae > Lynx > Lynx canadensis. The sequence continues at coordinate 101,076,834 of NC_044305.1, read as the reverse complement.
TTGCCTGAGAAGGCCCTCTCTGGGATCTTGGGGAGAGAGGAGGTCCTTGCCTCATGTCTGTCAGGCTCTTTGCTCCAAAAGCTGGTGGGTCTTCGCTGTTGTGCCAGTCCATTGACCAGCCTCTGAGTGAATCATGCCCAGGTGCTGCCTGGACTGGGTAGGCAAGAAGTACAGAGGCAGGCAGAAGGGTCTGGAAAGAGTCAGCTCTCAGATACCAGAAAAGGAGTTCCTATCCCAGGCTTCCTGACAGGGCTCTGGGATGGGTGCTAACTTCCTCTAAGGAGAAAAATTCATGACCTTCCTTCCTGCTCTCCACCTTGGAGCCCAGAGAACAGCACTATGGGGTGTGTCATTTGACATCTGTGGTTAAGGGGATCGGGTCTAGATGTAGACCCAGGTATCCCTTTATCTGAGGAGAGATGCTAGGCAGCCAGTGGTGGCACAAGAGAGCATGGTGTATCCAAGGCACTGCCAGGAGATCCTCCCGAATGGAACACTTAATGGCTGGGGGATGGGGGTTTAAATGGCCTCATCATTGCCATTTTCTTAGTGGTTATTTCATTGGCTTTAGACTACAGAGCTCCTATGCTCCCCACTGCTGCAAATTTTTGCTGATTTACTCCTTGATAAGTGTTTGAAAAGTTCTTTGGGTAGGTGGCAGGTGAGGTGGGGTGGGTGGGGTCTCAAGCGTGACTTGAATTTAGTCCAGCACTCAGTCACTATGGCCATTAGACAGACACACAGTAGCTGTTAGTCAGTTGCTATTAGCCTACATCGTACAGATGCCATCTCAGACCACATGGCACTCTGGGATTTGGATAAAATTAGATTAATTTCCCCCAAACCCCTCGCTAAGATTTCTGGGGATCCTTGGAGGGACTGTACTCCCATAGACACTCTACTCTCTGATACAGACAGTCCCTGACCTATGTTCATCTTGGGAGTTTTTGAGTTTACGATGGTGTGAAAGTGATACTCATTCAATAGAACCTGTACTTTGTGACTTTTGATGCTTTCCCAGGCTGGTGATATGCAGTACGATCGTCTCTTGTGATGCTGGGCTGCAACAAAGAGCCTTGGCTCCATCAGCCATGGGATCGCAAGAGTTAAACAACCCATACACTAACAGCCATTCTGTACCCAGGCAAACTTTTCTGTTTTTCACTTTCAGTACAGTAGTCAATAAAATACATGAGATATTCAATACTATATCATATAATAGGCTTTGTGTTAGATGGTTTTGCCCAGCTGTAGGCTAATGTAAGTATCCCAAGTACATGTAAGGTGGGCTGGGCTAAGCTACGATGTTCAGTAGGTCAGGTGGATTAGACACATTTTTAGCTCACAATGGGTTTGTTGGGATGTGACACCATCGTAAGTTGAGGAAGTTCTACACTGTTTCAACTCCAGCACATCAATCTGGAAATGAAGCTCAGCCCTTCATCATTTTCTATTTGCACATGTATTGATTTATGAATTATAAATCATAATTTATATGAAGCATTTGAGATAGCTGCGGAGAGAATTAAAAAAAATGGATAGAGATTCACTTTGTGGCCAATGAGCAGCTTCAAATTCAACATTAGCTTTCCTGGAAGCCCTTAGTGCCTCACGGTCACTGGGGGTGTCTTTGTGACCCATCACCCCATACCCACTCGATGGTTTCCCCTCCTTTTTGCCTGCTGCACTGTTCTTTCCTTTCCCTGATGTCCAGGTGGAGAAAGAAGACACAACCAAGCCTCTCCCTGGGTCCTGCACAACCCAGAAGTCCTTCCCCATCATTAGCTTAGCCCTGGTTGACCACAGACCGTAGGTTTCACTCACTCTCTCCCAAGCAGCTTCTTTAGCCATTCACACACACACACACACACACACACACACACACACACACACAGTTCATATCAGAGAGGAATTCTGATGCTAATTCTTAAGACACTGGATTTTTGACTTCCTTACATATACATATATAAAATAAAAAATCATTGTCCCACACGGAGGAGATTAGGGTCTACTGTGGGCACACTCAATACAATAAGACATATATAAAGGTACATAATCAAGGTTCAGAACAAGATGAGACGATGTGCCTGTCATCCTGTGAGCCACTCTCTCACTGCCAGCTAGGTGCAAGGGCATTTGAGGTAGCTAAAAATGCCTGTGAGTTCTGGACATACAAGCCTGCTTAGTGTTCACCAGGGACCATCCTGACCTGTGGCCTGGAAAGCACTTTGTGTCCTGGGCACTGTCAGAGGAGGAGGACTGAGCAGAGAGGTCAGAGGTGAGCACCTCTCTGCGCTGGAAGGAAAGGTTGACTGGTGTTAGGACCCACATGATGGCAGGCAACCAGTGCCCTCTGCACATGCCGCTCAGAAGGGAGTGATCTCTCCACAGAAGGGAGGAGGACTTTGACATTGAGCACATGGGTGGATGAGAGGACTTCTCAGGTACTTTGCCGGATCACCATGTTTCAGATTCTGGAGGTTTGGGAGAGGATGTGTGAGGGAGTTGGAAATAACAGAGTGCGCCTCTACTGTGGGCTGACGCACTTGCATGAGTGCCGTGCTCCTCCTTAGGTTTGTCTTCCTGCATCCTTGGCACGAACCTTCGTCCACTCACCTGTCCCCTGGCTCATCTACAACCAGAACCTGAGGGCTGCTGGGTCTCCAGAGCAGACCCCCAGGAGCCCAGAGTTGGCAGGTGGGTAAGTGAGCATGTAGGCTTCCTGGGGATCGTGCTGCAGACGAGAACAGACAGGATCTCCTGGCAGGGGAGAGCACTTCCAGGAAACAGAGGACTCTGGCTGTGATCTCCCTGGTGCAGGCTGGAATGGCAGAGTAGATTCTCCTGGTGCAGGAGAAGGAGAAAGAATGGGCAGGGATGGGAAGACAGTGGCTGGCCCTGGGGTCTGGGGTCACATGTTGCCAGCCCTGTTCACCTCCTCTCACACTGGAGATTCATCTAGGCATATATGCCCGGTTAGACACACACACACACACACACACACACACACACACACCCTGATCCTGGCTGCCCAGCCCCAGGGTTTCAGTGATTTGAGGGGATAATGGGCCAACCCGACTACTCCATGTTTCTTATTTTCCTTTAACAAGAAGATCCATGGCCTCATTATCCTTTGATGGTTTTTATTTGCTGACTCATCATGAATTGGACGCTTGCTATGTGCCGGGTATTGGGAATACCAAGGAAGAAATGAAAAAGAATACATAGAGAAATAATCCCAGTAGGATTTGGATGATAGGTATTTGTGAAGTGCTCCAGGAGCCCAGATGGTTTATAGAGGAGGTGAACAGGTGGAGGTGAAGGATGGGCAGAGTCTCATCGGGAAAGCAAACCCGGGCATGGGCGCCCCTGACACCTTCAGCTGTCAATATGTACAGCCCAGCACGTACTACCTGCTTTCTTTCTCCTACCTCATCTCTGCCTAATAAAGTGCATCTCAATTTCCATACACCCCATTTCAATGGTTCCCATCTGCCCTTCAGTACGTAGTACTTTGACATCTTTAAACGAAGACTGATGTGGATTATGCAGAGCTTACAATTATCAAGAGGATTACCAGAATACAAAATAGCTCTAGGAGTTTATGACAACTTTGTAAAAATTAAGTTTGTGTAATGATAAAAATGGAAGAGATCATAAGGTTATGTAAATAAGATGAAGGTTTTTGTTCCTTTTTATTATTATTAGAGAGAGAGGGGGCACAAGTGAGTGAGGGTGGAGAGAGGGACAAAGAGAAGTGAGGCCAGAGGTGAGACTCAAGCTCACGAACCCTGAGATCGTGACCTGAACCAAAGTCAGATGCTTAATGACTGAGCCACCCAGACGCCCAATAAGGTGAAGTTCTGAGTTTAAAGGGGTTCTTCAGTATTATTCTGTGTATCTACATCTCAACACACGCGCATGTATATGCACACACTTACACACATATGCACACATACCTGTGCATGCAGGAACATATATGTGTGTACATATATGTAAGCATACATATACACACAAATTTACATTTCATGGAGGATTAGCACATTAAAGTCGCGGGGACTTAGGGCTTTGCACTTGACTGACCTCCACTAATGTTTGCTGAATTAGAGCAAACCACTGCTGTGCCCATCCTGGTTTTTTTATCGTTGACCATTGCTCCTAGCAGTTAATGTTTGAACCTGGCCATAAAGGAGTCGACAGCTGCTGACCTATGGCCAACATTCGAAGCGGAAGGAGCCCCCTATAAATCAGCCCACACTGGACATCGCAGCCCACAGAGCTGCAGATCAGCTGTGGAGGGAGCCTCATCGCCACCATGAACTTCTCCGGCAAGTACCAACTACAGAGCCAGGAAAACTTTGAGGCCTTCATGAAGGCAGTCGGTAAGTGCTGGGCAGGACGCCAAGGCTGGGGGTCATGGCGATGAGGGTCTGGCCCTGCCAGGGGTAGCAAATCAGAGTCTCGATGCTGGGATGGGAGGAAAGTTTCAGGCTCTGCACAGGCCAGAGGCCATGTGGTGCATCCTCTGCAGATATCTGTGGCTTGTGCTAGTATCACTCACTGGACGAGGCTACTTCATAGGCAAGTGGAAAGCACCGAGCTAGGGGCTGATCTGGATCGAAGCAATCTCTGCTGGTACCTCACTGTGTGAGCCTGCTCATTCATTCATTCATTCATTCTTCTAACATTGATTCAACTCCAATCATATGCTGTGTTGGATGGATACCAGGGAGACAGATAACCATGAGCCACATTTCCAAGTCACAGTTTACAGACAGACAAAGAGACGAGATAGATGCAATAAAGTATCCCCTGATGTGTACTGAGCACTGACTCACTGCCAAGCACTGTGCTAGGCCCTTCACATGTAATAAATCCTCACCACAAATCTCTAAGTTGGGTACTAGTATTTTTCCCATTTCACAGTCAAGACAACTGAGGCCTAGGAAGGTTAAGTGATCCTGACCAAGTTCACACAGGCAGGAGTGTCTGCCTTGGGATTTGAAGTAGAGGCTGGTTCCAGAGACCCAACTCTAATCCCCTGTGACTCCCAGAGTCATGTGCAGAAGGATGAGGTGCTCGCGGGAGGGCATGGATGGAAGGCTTGGTGGTGGTGAAGGTGAGCCTAGGCTGGGCCTTGGAAGATGAGCGAATGTCCCCTAGGGGACAGGGAGAGGGGAATGTGCTCCAGGTAGCGGGAACCCTCTGAATAAAGGGTCGATGTGCCAAAGAAGGGTGCCCAGGAGGGACAGGGTGGGGAAGACAGAAGGCAGGAGAGGAGGACCCTCAGGGATAGGCAAGGGCTAGGCTCTTCTCCTATAGGGTGTCATATCATCTCTCTTTCGAATCCTTTACCTGGGCCATAGGACACTCCACCCCCACTGACACTGCACGTGGACCTCAATTTGTTTAACAGTATAGATATGGCCTGAAATTTGTGAAGCTCTGTCCCAGGGTGAGGGACTCCCACTGTGCCTTCCTCAAGAGCCTCGACAGCAGAGGCTGAGGCAGGGGTAGGGGAAGGAGGCTTTGTGGACACAACCCCAGCTTGTGAGTGTTGCCCCGGCACCTTATTCGTAGCTGCTCCTCTCACTCTCAGTAGGGACCTGGCTCAGAAAACGAACCGTGTGGTCAGTCTGGGTGTGGAGAATGGCACGCTGACACTCAGAGAGCAAAGTCTGGCGTGAGGAGGGAGAGCGAGCGAGAACCAGGGTGCTCACCAGAGGACAGGTTCTGCGGGACCCAGGAGTGTCCTCTTTACAACCCTCCTGGCAAAACAGCAGACCGCCAGGTCAGACTGAGGCAGGCCACCAACCTTTCCCTTCAGAGGTCAGCCCATGTTGCTCACAGGACTTGATTCGTGCCTGCGGTCTCTGGGGGGGCACGGCGCCTCCCCCCCTGCCCCGCACCACAAAGTTTTTCTGTGACCGTCGCCTGGCAATCCCCACCTCTGCTCATCTCTGAACCTCACATGGTTTCCACCAGGTCTGCCTGACGAACTCATCCAGAAGGGGAAGGACATCAAGGGGGTGTCAGAGATCGTGCAGAACGGGAAGCACTTCAAGCTCACCATCACCACGGGGTCCAAAGTGATCCAAAATGAGTTCACTTTGGGGGAGGAGTGTGAGCTGGAGACCATGACTGGGGAGAAGGTCAAGGTAGGAGGTGCCCCCTCGAGCCACCCTCTGGTTCTGGAACTTTCCTTGGAACCTGGCCGCAGGGCTTCATCCCACCAGGCTCTCACCTCACAGTCCCCACCATGGATACCTTATCTCTGAACCCACCTCTGGGCTGGGAGGCAGAAAGACAAGACAGCTCTAGGGAAGAAGCTCTAAGGAAACCCTTCCTGTTTTCCTGTGACTGGGTGGGTGCTCTGACCCAAGAACCCGAGCTCTCCCATGTGGAGGATATGGGGGGACCAGTCACAAGTTCTCCCAGGCCCAGACAAGCAGGAGTCAGCGAAAAACCCTAAGCAGAGCTGTGATGTCATCCCTGAGCCCAAAGGAAACTGGCCTTGCTGATCCTAGAGCTGCTAGTCATGGGGAGAGACTTCCTGGAGGAGGGGCTGGCAATATCAAGAATACCAGAATACCAAGACCCCAGGCAGGCCCTCAGACTGAGTCCGGGCCCCTGGCCTCAGCTACCTCATCTGTAAAATGGGCACAGACACCCTTCCCTGACTGAAGGCAGTGGGCAGGGCACCATCATTCCGCTGGGCTGTGGCTCAGGGTGTGCAGTAAGAGCTAGGTGTAGACTATGGGAGTGGTCAGAAGGAGATGGCAGAGAAATCCAGGGGGCAGGAGGCTCCTCACTAGAGACTTCTCTTCCTCCCTGGGAAAGTCTACACACCCCCAGCACAGCCAACGCCACAGAGCAGCCATCTTTACCCTTCCCCTCCAGACAACTTTATGCATCGGCCTCAGCATGCTGGCCTTTTTACCTCTTCTGATGGCCTCTTATTTCTGCTTCTCCAGATATAACATCACAGCTCAGGAAATCTGTAACAGGAAATTGTCTTGAGAGGCCCATAGTAAGGGGCAAGCCCTTACGGGTTTTACCACAGTGTCTTTTTCTAATTGTCTATCCTGGAGGCAAATTTCTAACTTTGGCCAGGGTCTTCTGTTACTTGCTGGGTTTTTGTTGCTTCTTCCTGGGCGCATAAGGCTTGAAACAGAGACCACGATAGAAAATATAAACATGCCAGAAGGAATACATACCAAAGCTAAATATGTGTTTTCCCAACTGGCCAGTAGTTGGAATTTTGCTACTACCTCTTTCCATCAGCTTGGACAATTAAGATTTTACTGATTTTATTTTAGTGCTTGTAGTCGACACCACTTCGGTGTCCTATGCTCATTTCTAGTTCACATATCATAAATCAAAAGTTTTTGGGGCCCCTGGGTGGCTCCTTCGGTTAAGAGGCCGACTTCAGCTCAGGTCATGATATCACGGTTCGTGGGTTCGAGCCCCGTGTCAGGCTCTGTGCTGACAGCTCGGAGCCTGGAGCCTGTTTCGGATTCTGTGTCTCCCCCTCTCTCTGCCCCTCCTCAGCTCGCAATCTGTCTCTGTCTCTCTCAAAAATAAAATTAAAAACGTTAAAAAAAATAAAAAAAATAAAAGTTTGACAAAAGGAGCCCTGACATTTTCTTTAGGTTTTAAATTTTTATCTAATTTGTATTTATTTTTGAGAGACAGAAAGAGGCAGAGTGTGAGCAGGGGAGGGGCAGAGAGAGAGAGACAGAGACACAGAATCTGAAGCAGGCTCCAGGCTCCGCAAGCTGTCAGCACAGAGCCCAATGCAGGGCTTGAACCCACGGGAGATCATGACCTGAGGCAAAATCTGACGCTTAACCAACTGAGCCACCCAGGTGCCCCTTCTTTAGCTTTTAAATGAACCTCCCATCTTTAGAGCTGGAGAACAAGGGGGTATGCTAGGCTGAGGTTGCCGTAAGCAGAGACCCCTGCAGGGGAGGAGCCAGCCTCATCAGCGAGACGTTCCTCACAGGTCATCCCTTCTGTCTCCTGCAGGCAGTGGTTCAGATGGAAGGTGACAATAAGCTGGTGACAACTTTCAAAGGCATCAAGTCTGTGACCGAACTCAATGGCGACATAATCACCAACGTAAGTTGGCCCTCTGAGCTTATGGTTCCCGGTGCTTGAGGGGAGGGGAGAGGTAGAGTGGGGAGGAGCTCTATCACCTTTCCTGTTGTCAGTCTCTGCTACCACTTACTGAGGACCCATTATGTTCGGCACTTTACACACATTCTATCTACCCAACAACCCTAAGTTTTCTAAGTGGGGAAACTGAGGCAACACATAGCCAGGGAATGGCAGAACTAGGGTTCCTCTGATTGGGGCCTGTCACACAGGGCCATCCTCCACAGCTGTACCCTGCACAACCCTACAGGGAGCCACTCCCATTATAGATGGTGTAGACTTGTATTCTTATTACCATCTTGAAGTGCATGTCAGTTAACCGTCTTGTTCTGACAAAATTAGTGCAGTGTATTTGGATAGTTTCCCAGCAGATAGAAGTATAGTATCTTGAGGAAGGGGCGTCCTTTTTTAATTCACCCAAGACCCCCCATGTGTTGGAGGTGGGCCCCAGCTGGTGCTTCTCCACCTCTCCTGAGTTCCTTCAGCCTGCCCTTCCGTCCCCACTTTCCAGGTCGGGGTCAGCCCCCCACTCTTCCTTCTCTCCTCATTGCTGTCTCCTTTCTTCCACCCATACCCCAATGGGATGGGGGAACAAGAGGTGCTTGGTAGGACGAGCCACTGTTCGTGCGTGGCCCACCTTTCTCAGTCGCCACTGGGATGTGGCCACAAGACTTGCTCACAGGCATTTACGAGGAGAATCATATTCATAGCAGCTTCGTGGCAGCTTCTCAGAATGGCACACACCAGTTGTGCAATCCTCCTTGGTGCCTGACTGTCGACCATGTCCTATCCCTGATTTGGGGGTGAATAGTACAGTGTTTCTCCTGCAGTTATATTCCCGTGGCTCTTCTTTGCTTTGGGGAGTAACAAAAGGCAGAACACTACCCAAGGAGTCTGTTGCACCCCTGTTCAAGTGGGAAAAATCCCTCAACTAGGGAGGGTGTGAGAGTCAGCCAGGAAACATGTGGTCCCACCCCTGTTGGACACATTCACAGCACATCAGGAAGGTGCCAGAAGGAGGAAGGGAGATGAGCCTAGACTCAGTTCTGGCCAAAGTCCTTTGATAGGCTTTTTTTGTACTTTGATATGCATTTGATAGCTCCCCTAATCTTTCCCTCTGCTGCGAGGGAGGCAGGCTGAGGGATTTAATAGACAGGCTGACCTGTCCAAGGTCACCCAGCTAATGAGCTATAGAACCATGGTTCAAACCTAGTTCTTTCCATTCTATTCCATTGCTGCTGAAGCTAAGGGGCTCCTTTGTAACCCTGATGACATTACCCTGTGTCATTGTCACAGACCTGTTCAAGAGAACCAGTGGGGGGCAGTGGTGGTGGGGTCGTGTGGGAGAAAGGAACGTCCCTCAAAAATTCAAAAACTGGTTAATCCAATGGTCCAATGCTTTTATATGCTTCATAGCTCTTTGGGAGGAAAATTTTGCAATACCTACTATGTTCCAGGCTACGTGCTTACGTGTGTTTCCATGCACATGTTCTCTTGGTCCTCAACATGTGTTTGGTACGTAGTAAGCAGGCACTCAATGAAACTGAGAAATTGGACTGGACTGGACCCATTTGGATGGTCTTGCCCTAACTGCCATTGATATAGAAAGGAATTCACTAAAAGGCAGGACAACTCTCCACATGAGGAAGTGAAGTGACCAAGATCTGGCATGAGATTTTAGAAAAGACTGCCAACCCTTCCTCTGGTCCTATAGAAAACTTTGGGTTGTTTCTCATGCTAGCATATTTGGGATGATTTTGTAGCCTTAATTACCTTTTGCAACTCCACATCAGATGAACATTTTGTGATTTTTTTCTTTTTTTTGACTTTCAGACCATGACACTGAATAACATTGTCTTCAAGAGAATCAGCAAGAGAATTTAGACAAGTCTGCATTTCATATTCTTTTACTGTGTAAAATTAATGTAATAAAGTGAACTTTGTTTTAAAAAAAAAGTATTTTCTTCTCGACAGCCTGTCATTGATGGTGCTATGAGTATCAGTGTGCATTGACCACCTATATCTTTGTAAACCTTGATCATCTGCAGGTTCCATCCTGCTGGGTCAAGTCTGAAGGGTGATTCTCACCCTGAAAGTGGACCCTAGGCTGCCCACTCAAGTGACCCTACAGGGAACCCAAGATGTGGCTGGATGTGTATAGCAGCCCTGGAATGACGTTCCTGGTCATCCAGACAGGCAAGGAGCTGGAGTAAGAGGGTGTGTTGGCTGCCTGTGGGGACAGAGAACAGGAATGCTGCGCAGGCAAAGGGGAGCTATGCCTGTCAGTGTGGTCACGGTGTCCCCGCCCACCAAGGGACATGAACCAAAAGACCAGGCTCTGACCCACCAAATGAACAATTCACTCTCCTGGAGAAGGGCTGACGGAGGAGCTTAGCAGGAGGCACCAGAAGTGGACAGAGGAAGGTCAGGTGGACATTCCCTCTGTGCTATGGGCAAAGGCAGAATGTGGAAAAAAGATTTCTCTGAACAGCACTTTGTATCAGGCTCCGGTAGCCATTATAGGTTGAGTTGCACCCCGCCCCCCCTAAAATTCACATGTTGAAGTCCTAACCCCCAGGATGGCAGATTGTGACCTTATTTTGAAATACAGACATTGCAAATATAATTGGTTAAGTTAAAAGGAAGTCATGCTGGGGTAAGGGGGACACCTAATCCATTATGGCTGGTGTCCTTATGAAAGGGAGACATTTGCAGACAGAGACATCCATGCGAGGAGTGTGCCACACGGAGATCAGAGTTATGTAGCCACAAGCCAAGGATGTACCAGAATCTAGGAGAGAGACCTGGAACAGATCCTTCCCTACCTCCTTCAGAGGGAGCATGACCCTGTCTTCACCACGATCTCAGACTTTTGGCCTCCAGAACTGTGAGATAATACACTTCTGTTGTTTACGCTGCACAGTCCGGGGTACTTTGAAATGGCACCCCTAGCAAGCTGATACGGTGCTCATTCCCCACATCCAAAGAACTGCCAAGCCCAGACACGTCTACCTTCATCATGTCTTTCAGCCCCAGAATGGCACCAGCGCACAGAGCACTCTCAACAAAGTTGCCTTAAATATGAATGAACCTGTCACATTTCCCACCTCCTCTCTTCCCACTTCCGGAGTTGAAACCCCATAACTTGTTATGTGGATGGTTGCACAGGCCCTATGGCATCTCCCACCCCTCTCTCTCTCTCTCAGCTACAAATCTCCACCCTCCTAATAGTCCTCTTCCGTAAAAATAGCACTGATCATAAAGCCTCCTAATTCATTGCCTGTCACATAAGAGTCAAACTCCTCAACCTGCATTCATGTCTCTATATCAGGAGGCAGGAAACCTTTTCTATAAAAAGCCAGAGAGTAAATATTTTCAGCATTATGGGCCATCCAGTCCCCGTCACAGCTGCCCAGTTCTGCTCTTATAGCACAAAGCAGGCCCAGGCAATACACCAACAAATGGGCATGGCTGTGTTCCAACAAAACTTTATGGACACTGACATTTAAATTTCATATCATTTCCAGGTGCCTGGGTGGCTCAGTCAGTTAAGTGTCCGACTTCAGCTCAGGTCATGATTTTGCAGTCTGTGGGCTTGAGCCCCGCGTCAGGCTGTGCTGACAGCTCAGAGCCTGGAGCTGCTTCAGATTCTGTGTTTCCCTCTCTCTCTGCCCCTCCCCTACTCCGTCTCTCTCTCTCTCTCTCTCACTCTGACTCTCTGTCTCTCTCTCTCAAAAGTAAACATTAAAAAAATTTTAATCTCATATCATTTCCATTTGACATAAAATAGCATTCTTCTCTTGATTTTTTTCTCAACCATTTAAACACAGAATACCGTTCTTAGCTTGCACACCATATAGAAACAAGTGGCAGCTGGATCTGACCCATGGACTGTAGGTTGCTGACCCTTGCTTGATTATAGCCTGCCCTGCCTTATCTAGCTTCAACCCTTTCCTATAATATACATTCCAATCAAGCTAAACAATTTCTCATTGCCCTAGCAATTTAAGTGCCGCCTCCTTCAAGAAGACTTCCTGAATTGCACAGCTGAAAGTACTCTTTCCCTCCCTCTGGCATTTTATCTACACCAGTTTATTGGATGAAATTCTTCCTGCCTTGCACTACAGTATTTGACATATGTGGAGTGGGGTCTTAGAAAAAGAGGGAGCCCATAATTTGGGGAACTGAGGCACACTTAAGGAAAGAGCTTCAGAGCTTCAGTAAGAATTCAGAGGTAGGAGATACAAGAAAAATAAAAAACCCTAAAGCACACTACAATATGCCATTCACAAAAATAAGTTCTAGACAAACTAAAGAGCTAAATGAATAAATGTGAAACATTAAAAATAGACATAGTAGATAAATCAGTATATACTGACGTATAGGTGCAAAAACCATGAAGAAAAAGATTAATCCATATTACAAAGGTTTGTACGAAAAGAGACTATAGACATAGTTTCCAAAACAAGCAACCACGTGGGAGAAATTATTTGTGACTTACATAAGAGAGGTTGACACAATATAAAAACCTCTTCCAAATCAGTAAGAAGCCCAACAAGTCAATGGGAAGGTGGGGTGAGCACATTAATGGGCAATTCACAGTGTGAAACATGCTTAGTCTCAAAGTAATCAGGGAGGAGGGTTTTAAGATGAGATACCATATTACAAATCAAATTAGTAAAAAGTAAAAGGATTGATAACAAGGAGCGTTTGCAAGGATATGAGTCAAGAATGGCTCTCCCATCACTGGTAGAGATGTAAATTGTGTAACGGTATCTACTAATATTTTCTAAGTTCCCTAACACCTAGCAATGCCACTCTTGTATGTCTCCCTAGGGAAGTGTTTGAACACATATATAAAAATGCCCACGAGTAAGAAAGGGCTAGATAAACTGTCGCATAGCCATACTCTGAGTTATTGAACCCATGGGGTGGCCCGTGGTCAGGCTGCGTGTTGTGCTTCTCTGAGATTGATGAGGTACTCCTGGGCAACGTGAGATTGGGGGATTTGTATGTAGTGCTGGGCAGGGAGCGGGCAAGGCAGCTTCCAGAGGTGCTGTTAACCCTCACGCACTGGATGTTATCATCAGCACTGTGCACACCTCAGTCCAAGAACTTGCACCTCTGACTGCCCTCACATATGTTCCTCTTCTCTCTGCTACATGCCCCAACTATGCTGATTCCCTCCTGCATTCTTTTTTTTTTTCTTTTTTAATGTTTATCTATTTTTGAGAGAGAGAGAGAGACAGGGCATGGGCAGGGGAGGGGCAGAGAGAGAGAGGGAGACAGAGAATCTGAAGCAGACTCCAGGCTCTGAGCTGTCAGCACGGAGTCCGACATGGGGCTTGAACCACAAGTCCTGAGATCACGACCTGAGCCAAAAGAAGTCTGACGCTTAACCAACGGAGCCACCCAGGTGCCCCAGGAAAGATTTCTTTAATGGCGTTTTTAACTACTCGTTCTGCTACTCGTATGTAGCGGACCGCGTTTTTATAGATTGACAACACTACAAATGAATGTGTTCTTTTAAAGTTAAGCCAATTGCCCCGGTATAAATATTCCCACCATGGCCAATACCAAGCTATCGACGTGATGTTGATGAATGCAGAGTTTGGAAGAGATGTGCACAGTCCGCTCTCACAGGCCGGGAAGAGCTGGTTCCCACATACTGCTGCTTGCATCTACCCTCGACCTTCACTTTCCTCTTAGGGGAAGGGACCCTGGACAGCACCATGGCCGGAGTGCCCACGAAGCACTTAGGATGAGCCAGGCACCATTCAGAGGGCTTTCACATTTTAAAAGTTTAATTCTCACATCAACTCTGTGTGGTAGGTAGAAATGAGGAAACTGAGGCATGGGTGAAATCACCAGTCCAAGGTCATGCTAACATTAGGAGAGCTGAGAAAGGAACGTCACTTGTCTCTGCATCCATAGTCTTAAAAACCACACTATTCCCTAAAACTGCATTGTCTAATACAGCAGCCAGTAACCACGTTGGCTTTTAAAACTGAAATTAGTTGAAATTAAATAAAATTTAAAATTCAGCTCCTCACTCATACTAGACACATTGCTAGAGCTTGAAAGGTGTAGGGGCTAGGGGCTACGGTACTGCACAACACAGATATGGTATATTTTCATCATTACAGAAAGTTCTATCAGAGAGTGCTGCTCTAAACAGACTATCAGAAAGAAAGAAGCCACACATATTTGCTTGGAAATATGGACGATTTAATGGCCTTGTTGACTGCTATAACATAAAAACTCAAAAATACGCAGTGTTACTTGTCTCTTCTGCTCTGAGATGAGCAAAGTCATTCACTTATTCATTCATTCAACACATATTAACTGAGCACCTAGTCCCAGGACCTGTGCCAGGTTCTGGGGATTGAAAGACAAAGAAAGGGACACACAGCTCCTGCCCTCCAGGAGCTCACAATCTGATGGAGGAGGCAGACAAGGAAAAAGGCAATTATTAGTCATGAGGACAGTGCGATGGTGGGGGATTCGAGGGTGATGTGAGAGACTGAGATAGGCAGCCAGCAGAATCCAAGGCACTCAGGGAAGGCTTCACAGAAGGGGTGATTTCCTAACCGGATGTTGAAAGATGAATAGGAGTTGGCAGGTTTCAGATATTTTAGATAGAATGTTTCAAAATTCAAAGAGAGGCCCAGGAGAACATGGGTCACTCAGGGACCCAGGAGTGAATGGGTTTGACTGGAGTCTAGGATGCAGTGGAAGCAAGTAGCTAGTGCAGAAGTCAGTCTGAGGGGCAGATGTGGGGGAGGGGAGAAAGGAAAGAGAAAGAGTTTCGTTTTGGATGTGACGAGGGTGGTGTGCCTGGACAACATTCGAGGGGGTATGTGGGGCTGGAGCTCAAGAGCAAGGTCTGGGAATACAGATTTAACACTATCAGCCTCAAGGAGGTAATTAAACAAAAGGCCTGGCTGGGCTCATGCAGGGAGTGCGCAAAGCAAGATGAGCACGGACCAAGAATGACCAGAAGGAACAAACCCGATCCCAGGAAATACGCCAATGTTTCTGGGGCAGGTAGAGAAATGGGGTCAGGGAAGAAGAGAAACCACACCAGAGGATCATCACAAGAAGTGGTATCCAGATATCAAGGGCTGGGAGTGTCAACTGTGCAAAGAGGCCAAATAATATACAGACTAAGGTACCCGCCCACCAGAGTCGACCTTGGTATGAGCCATTTCAGTGGAGTTCAGGAAGCCAGCCTGCAGTGGGTTCAGGAACAAATGAGAAGTCAAGAAAGGCAGAGAAGAACTATGAGAGACAAGTCTTTTATTTTTTTTAATGGTTACTTATTTATTTTGAGAGAGAGAGCATGCAAGTGGGAGCAGGGGCAGAGAGAGAGGAAGAGAGAGAATCCCAAGCAGGCTCCACGCTGTCAGCATAGAGCCTGATGCGGGGCTCGATCTCACAAACCATGAGATCATGACCTGAGTCAAAATCAAGGGTAGGGCACTTAACTGACTGAGACACACATGTGCCCTGAGAGATAAGTCCTTTAAAAAAAGTACTCAGTGGGCTCCTGAGTTAAGTGTCTGACTCTTGATTTCTGCTCAGGTCATGATATGATCGTGAGATTGAGCCCCATGTTGGGCTCTGTCTGCACTGAGCATGGAACCTGCTTGGGATTCTCTCTCTCCCTCTGTCTCTGCCCCTCCCTTGCTGGCACGCTCTCTCTCAAAATAAATAAACATTAAAAAAAATACTCGGCTGTGAAGATTATGATCAAAGAGCCCTCAGCACGTTTGTTGATGGCATTGAAGAAGGCAGTGGACAGAGGAATGTCAAGGATCCATGGTGGTGAGGGAATGAAAGGTGAAGCAAGGCCCTGAGGACATCAGAGGGGAAGAAGTCCACAGCACAGGTGGAGAGTTAGCTTTGTGGGAGGAGAGGGGCTCCCGTTCCACGAGTGTGAGAAGGAGGAAAAGAAGGTCAAGCACAGACAAGACGTGCATGAATGTGGGAAGAGGATTGAGGGAGTCCCATCTTCTGGCCTCTGTTTCTCCATGAAGCAGGAGATGAGGTTCTGCTGAAAGCAGAGGACTCGAGGACAAGAGCGAAGGCCTCAAACAGCTACTGGGCAAAAGGGAGAGACAGCCAATGAAGGGCACGTGAAATACTTCTGGGCTGCGCCCAAAGGCCAGCTGAGGTTGGCAAGGAGTTTGTAGAAGTGCATGTTTTCAGAGAGCCACTGTTCTACCTGACTGTTCTTAGCATCTCCAGGAGCAGCAGACAGAAAACAAGACAGCCAAATTAATCCAGGGTTGAGACTCTGCCAGGCAGAAAGGGACAACGGGCAGAAGCTTATTTGGAAGGAAGCAAAGAAAGTAGCAGGGTGAAACACTCCTACATGTCATATAGTAATCTGGGGTGGAGAAAAAAGAGAGGCGAAAAGGTAGGAAGCAATGACCAGAAAGCTAAACACCAAAAATGGAGAAATTGAGGTGCCTGGCTAGCTCAGTCAGTAGAGCATGTGACTCTTGAGCTCAGAGTTGTGAGTTCAAGCCCCACACTGCATATAGAGTTTACTTAAAAATAAAATAAAATAAAATAAAATAAAAATGGAGAAACTATGGTCAGGAGAGGGTGCTAATGGAAAAACTGGAAAGATATCTGTAATTGAGTAAAGAATCTGTGAAGCAAGAGGATTAGATGATTTTTGTGAGGGGACATTGAAGACACCAAATTTGAGGCAGAGGGGGTGGAAAATAAGACCATGAATATGGGAGCATGACCGGAGGAATGGCAGACGACAGTGACAGAGAAGGGTAGTGGGCGGGGGGCAGGTTTTATAGGAGGCGGAAGAGCGATTATTTCAATGTGCAGTTGGGCCCCTGGAAGAATGCTGGTGCCATCTGTAGGTCTGTTGGTATGAAGGCTTAGAAGAATGGCCAATCTTCCTGTGAAAGCTTCTAGAGAAGGGGGTATCCTTGAAGAAGAGCCAAATGCCAGACATGAATATTGTGCAAAGACGTAGCACATTCACAGAGCTTTTGGACAGTTTTTTGGCATATTTGCAGAGCCACTGGAGGCAGGGAGGCAGTGGGTGGTTTTGAGGATGAAAAAGTAGGAACAGAGGAACCAACACTTTAGGCAGAGATGACAAATATGGGGCCTGGTGGCATCGCTTCCAGATGGTTAGAGCTCTGGGGTCAAGGGTGGCCCCAGGTGGTATAGAAGAGTTGGTGACACTCCCCAAATGGATAGCTTTGCTCCAGGATTCCCCCAAAACATTGGTGAGGAGTTTAGGACCCCAGAAGGTAATGGGACAACTAGATTTGGCTGATCCCAAGACCCTAACTCTTGGGTGGAAACCACAGCAACCTCCCAGGAAATGATGACAAGTCAGTCACGTCCCCAAGGAGATCCTAACCTAGGCGTTCAGAGTCCGGATTAGACTTTCCCCCTGGTGAGACTTGCAGAGGCCTTGGGGAATGGGCAGTGAGAGAAATTAAGCAAGAGAAATCATAATTATTCCTTACCAGGAATAGAAATTTGCTCGGGGCCTATGATGACGCCTAAGCCAGTAAAGACTATCCAGCCACATGTAACCAAATAAAACCTCCCCAAACCAATTCTGCTGAACCCATGACCATCAGGTATATGTGTTTCCAAGCTTCTCCTTCAGCTTCACCCTGCTAAGACTTCAGTCCTGGTTGACCAGTGGCCAATAAAATCTCAGATATTGTTCAAGTAGCACCCACATCACAGGGAATCAAGGCTTGACAGTGAGGATGGGTGGGGGGAGACATTCCCTCTGTGTGTTTTAGAAATAGTTTCAGAATAATACTTGGAATCCAGACTTTAAACTGAGGCCTTGAGTGGTTTGGGCAAAGCCCCACCTATTTTTGCACATTCATCTCATTCTCATATTTACTAAGAGGTTTTGGTTCTCTGAGTAGAACTCAAATGGTCCAAACATCACCCCTTCTTTATAATCCCACACTAATCTGAGGAAACTAGACATCATCCATCCTAGTCGGACAAGACCTGAGTATTCCAGACCATGAGTAAGACCAGCAGTCCCTGAGATACCTGCACAGGTGGGTCAGCAGTCACTTGAGACTCCTGGCACCTGCCACCCTCTTAGCTCAAATATCATCTCCTCCATGACACTCCTCCAAATGCGTGTGCGCACACACACGCACACATGCATACACACACACATGCATACACACACACACACACATGCATACACACACACACACCAGCCACATGCCCTCCACTGCACCCCCCCCATATAGTTTACCATTGCATTTATTATTATACTGTGCTTTAATTGTTTACATTTTGTCTGCCCAGCTACATTTGAAGCCTCTTTATCCCTTGGGTCTACCACCCAATAAATATTTACAGGATAAATTGGGCGAGGCTAGGCTGGGCTGGGGTAGAGTTCAACTGAATCGAACTGAGTTTAAATGGACCAAAATGAACTTAGGAACATAGAGCAGTATACTCCCACAGCAACAAGCGTGAACATGACCCCGACTTCCTCATCAAGGGTCTTCCCAGAAACCTACCACCTCCAGAACGTCTCCCCAGGTCCCCAGCCACGGTGCCCCTCCCCCACCAGACCGGTCCTCATTGCTTCTTATGGAACAGAGCCGGGGCTGGCTCATTGCTGGGCTCTGCCATGACCTGCATGGGCTGGTTGTTCAGGGCGGCCTCACGCATCTTGTGGTACATGAACTCGTTC
Source organism: Lynx canadensis (assembly GCF_007474595.2). NCBI lineage: Eukaryota > Metazoa > Chordata > Mammalia > Carnivora > Felidae > Lynx > Lynx canadensis. The sequence continues at coordinate 101,057,954 of NC_044305.1, read as the reverse complement.
TGGCGGAACATGCGCAGCTCCATCTCCGTCTGCATCCGCATGGCCTGTCGGACATAAATACACGATAAACAGTGATGACAGGTCACCAGGACGTATTGGCCTCTGACCTACCTTCGCCCTTTTGGAAAGGGCAGACAATGAGGTAAATGACTCCCAGACACTGAGATTCAGCTGTTCCCACTCAGAGGACACAAAGATACACACACACACACACACACACACACACACACACACACACACATCCTCTGGGGGCTTGAAGTCCTGGGAGTGGGCTCGGTTTGCTAGGGAGAGGGAGGCAGACCCCTGAGAAAGTAGCTTGAGGGATTGTTCACAGCAGAGAATGCTTGTTCACAGGAACTGACAGGTGGGGATTGGGTTTGAACCCTGGATCCTGCACATAGGTCCCAACTAACACTGTGGGACCTTAGGCAAATGACACCTCCTTTCAGACCTCAGTTTCCTCACACATAAAGTGGGTGAGATTCCTTCATACGTCACAATGGAACAAGAAGATTACAGTATGTGATGCATAGAAAAGCCCCTATGCTCCCATATTTCCATGCAAGAAACATTTACCAAGGGCCAGGCATCATTGAGGCACTAAGGATACAGCAGTGAAGAAGGCAGAGCCTTTGGCAAACTTAATATACTATACGTAAAGTTAGTCTTCTCAGACATTTTATGACACTGAAGTCTGTCCTCTTTCCCTGTACCATACTGAATGAGGACCGTCCTTTGAACCCTGTCACCCTCAAATAAACCAGCTCTTCCAAACACAAAGGAAACCCCAGCTATTAAGACCAGGCCATTTGCTAGGCACTGTTCTGAGTGCTTTTTACACATTAACTCACTGAACCCTTATCACAACCCTATCCTTTCTCTCCATTTTACTGATGAGGAGACTGGGGCCCACACATTCCACGTTTGCACTCACACAGCTAGAAAGTGGTAAAGCTGGAGTTCAGTCTCAGCAGCCTGATTCCAGGGCCTACGCTCCCCAGCTCTGCTGTATGCGGCACAAATTCTAATGTACGTGGCCGCACGCATACTGCTGGTTAGGCTTTCCCAGTCCACGCTTGGAGCATCTCAGGGTTCAAACCTCAGCTTTGCCATCCACTCACTACGTGACCAGAGACAGGTTAATCCCCTTCCCGGGGCCTCAGTTTGCTCGGATGTAAAACAAGGGGGGTGGTGAACTAAAGCAGTTCTGAATTCCCTTCTGCTCCAGCAGGCAATCTATGGGACTCCCCAAATGCAGAGTCCAGAACTCTGGGGTCTGCAGCTCCCATCCTTAGAGAGCTCAGACCAGACAAGGACACCCATCTCTGAGATGCTACTTGCCTCTAAGTCCTTGGTGATTGGGTGGGAGGGTCCATGTGTCACCAGGAGAATGGCATAGGCTTTGCAGATCATCCCGTGCCCCACCTCAATGTTCCCAGCATGCCAGTTGGTCAGCCCTGCCCGCATCACAGCCATGCCCAGCTGGGCATTGTTGGGGTGGTAGAGCTTCCTGTGGGGGCATAGCAAATAATTGTACAAATCATCCCAACCTTCTTGAGAGGTGCACGGTATTTGACAGCTCACCATGTACCCTCATTGATTCAGTCCATCTGCTCTCCCATCAGCACCATGAGGCATCTACAGCCCATTGGGCAGGGCCTGAGCCACAGAGAAGGTGGGCAGTGACCAAAAACACCGAATGGTGAGGCTGTGAGAGCTGAGACTCTGACCTGGGCCACCAAGGCAAGTCCTCATGGGGAAATGGAGTCAGGATTGGACTCTGAACTAGAGGACAGGAGGCTGGGAGCTCTCAGGAGCACCCCAGCCTTCTCCCTGCAAAGTAGATGTTCAGGGGAATAAAAATAACTTGAATGTCCTTTTTGGGACAGAACTGTATTCTCACCTCCTTGGCAGGGTCCTAACAGAGCTTCCTTTTAGCATATTGTACAGTCTTCCTGGCTTTTGTTTATGAGGAACATTCTCTCCAAAAAAAATGTACCTTCTTGTGCCAACATACTCATTTGGTCAAAGATACAAATTCACATGCCAATGTGGACATGGAAGGCAAGAGAAAGACATTGGCAGAGGGAAGGCAGGAACTGTGCATTTTCTAATTTATAAGCAAGGATGGCTAACACTTTTTTTTCTTTAATAAAAGAAAGGTCACAGGGTTGCCTGTGCTGACTGCCAGGGGGAAATCCTTTCGAAGCACTTAAAAGCAAGCTGAACTTAGCCTTAAGAAAACCAAACGCAGAAGGGGCCACCCAAGTGGTAGATGTGCTAGAGGATTTGGGAAAGACCAGGGATGACCCATAGGTATCATCTCAGGTACTAACTCTGATCATTTGGTCAGTACCACTCAGAGCACCATGGTAAAAAGACTCAGTTGTAAAGATAAAAAGGACTGGGCCACCTGGGTGGCTCAGTCAGTTAAGCAGCCAACTCTTGATCTCGGTTCAGGTCATAATCTCACAGTTTGTAAGTTCGAGCCCCACATCAAGCTCTGCGCTGACAGTGCAGAGCCTGCTTGGGATTCTCTCTCCCTCTCTCCCTCTCTCTCTCTGCCCCTCCCCAATTCATGAGAACACACATGCTTTCTCTCTCTCTCTCTCTCTCAAAATAAGATAAATAAACTTAAAGATAAAGAGGACCATGGTCGATTACTGATGCCTCCCGTGGGTGCAGGAGGGAGAGACAGCAATATGGGTGCCATCTTTGCCATCCCTGGAATAGACACTTTTCCAGGAGACTTTCTGAGACCCAGCATTGTTACCTACATATAGCCATCCACCATCCTCCTGGCGTAGTGCGAGGCCTCCTCAAAGGCCTGGAGGTAGGAAAGGACCTCCGAAACAGTGCTCAGCATCCGCAGCGTGTAGAGGTTGGTGTCGGCAAACACCGGCTCCTGCTTCTGCAGGCACTCCCGGCACAATTTCACAACCTGGAGGAGACACAGGACCTGACCGTGACCACGGCACCGCAGCATGCACTTAGCTCACATATGGGGGCACCACGATGACACTAGACATTCGTTCTTTTAAGACCGAGGAAATGGCTGACAGAGGTGCAGGAGCACCAGTCTGTGATCTGAATAGTCTGTCATCCCTGCATGGAAAGGGTGACAGTGGGAGATATGGCTGACATATGACAAAAATGAGTTTTCATAATCAGTAGGTAGCAGAGAGTTATGAAAGACAGAGAGAGAGAGAGAGATTGGCTGATTGATTGATTGATTGATTGACTCTTACAATAATGCAATGAGATAGGTACTACTAACATTCCCGTTTTACCAGATGAGGAAACTGAAGCACAGAAAGGGTTAAGTGCTTTGCCAAAGTCACGCAGGTGGTAAAACATGGAGCAAGAATTCAAACTAAGCAGCCGGGCTTTATCTGAACCACCATTCCTGTGACTCTCCACCCTGGTTGGGCTCTGGGATTACCTGGAGACATTTTTAAAAACAGCAGTGTCTGGACCCTACCCCAGACCAACTGAAAGCAAATATCTGGGGGAGGGACCCTGGCATCTGTAGGGTGTATAAGCTCCTGGGTGGTCCTTATGCAGAGAGTTTGGACAATCATTCCCCGATGGAAGCATACAAGATGAGCTGGCAGAAAGGGAGGCTCCCAGGAGGCTGGGAGACCCACCAGGAGGATGTCACCTTGGTTCTGGTAAGGAATAAGATGGGCCTGACCCCACTGAGCTTGGAGTCAGGCTTTTCTGACTGATTCCTGTGTCCACATGGGCTTGGGTTGCATCCTACAAAGTCAGATGGCCTCTAGATTTTAGTTGTTCATTGTTCCCCCTTCACTTGCCGCTGTCATGGGAGAAATGTCACACAATTCCTTCCATCTCAAATGAGCGGAAACTAATTTTGCTCTGAGACTCTCCCAGAGTCCCATGGGTGGGGGGTGTGACCAACTGTGGACTGACATCAATCCATCCTGAAGACAATCCTCTTAACCCCACGGGGCCAGTGTCCAGGTCTACACCTGGTCCTGTTAGGTTTGAATGGAAGGGGAGAAATGAGAAGTCAGAAGATTGGAACCAGCGGAGCCCTCCTGATTGCTTCAGCTCCTACGTCGTGCCTCTGACATAGGTTTTCCACATTGTACAGTAACACCCTGCTGGCGTGCCTGTCTCCCCACCCATGAGAACTCCTGGGAGACAAGCAGCATGTCTCGCGTTGGTCACCCCACCAGTAAGGGCTCACAAATGTGCAATGAATATGTAAATGAAGAGGATGAAAATAAAGGAGAAGCAGGTGGAAATGAAAACAAATTCATCTCTCACTGCCATGCCTTGGTGGCTTCCAAACCCAGCTACATGCCTGGGTTGTTGAAAGAGCCTGGGGGAAAGACACTGATTCACAGTCGCTGTGTTCTGTTGCAGATTTGACAAATCATATCTTAGGGGGCGAGACATGGGAATCTACATTTCCAACAAGCTGCCCAGGTAAATCTGATGCAAGTACTCTGCAGGTCAGTGTGTGGCAGTGGGTCTCCATTTTGGGTGCACATTGGAATCACTTGAGAGTTTTAAAAATCCTGACATCTGGGTTTTACCCCCAAGAGATTTGGGTGAAAATGTCCTAGGTCGGAGCCTGAGCATCAGGAGTTTTCCAAGATTCTAGTGTACATCCAGTTGACAATTCCTGCTGCTTCGAGAGCCAGGGCTGAATGCTCAGTTGGTAGAGACTGGAAACTGTAGCCAGGACATGCATTCAATTAGGAAAAAGCAGGCAACCCACTGCCATTTCCATTTCTCCACCTCTGATGCCAACCTGAGATATCACAGACCCCCCAGGGACATTTGCCAGGCTGCCTGTGCTCTCCTCAGACCCAGTTTCAGTCGGTTGAGCAATCACTGAGAACATATCCCCAAGAGATGCTAAAGGCTTAAGGGCAAGAAGAGTCATGGTGCAAACCAAGGGCTATCCTCCAGAAAAACAACCTGCTGGGTAGCCTCCTCATCTCCACCCCTCCCCATGTCCCTCCCATACTAGAGAATCTTTCTGCCTTCTTCCCCACCTCATCCCTATAAAAATGAATTCTTACCTCATGGTATAAACCCTCAGAGCGAGCCTTGTCAATTTTTTCCAGTGTATCCTTGGACAACTGTATCATTTCCTTTACCACTTCCTGAGAGGGCTGGGAAAAAAGGAACATTGAGTTAGAGACCCCCTCACGAAGCAACCCATTGCATCTTTGAATAGCTGCCATCTTTGACATTCAATGTAGGACAAGATTAACGCTTTCCTCATTCTGAATGCTTCATTTCCATAAATGCTGCTCAAGATCCCTATAGCTTTTCCAGCTCCCTCATCATGCTTCTGACTCACATGCATTTTCGACTGACCAAGCCCCAGCACCTTGCTGCCAGACAATTGTTCCCCACCTGGTGCTCATGCCTGGGTTTTGGAACCCCAGTGCAGAATCTGACATTCTCATTCTATCACCCAAAATATCTTCCATTATTTGTCTTTACTTCAAGTCAACCATGGGTTCTACAGGTAATGCCCTCGCATTTTAGTCTTCGCACAAGTCATGGATTTAAATACTGACTGGCACAGGACTGAGGACAGAAGCTTACGGCTTAACCAAAAAAACGTGCTCCAGTTTGCCATTGAGCTCATTATAGAAGGGACTTGTGGTTGTGGGCATTCAAACCCTTCCAAAGTATCTTTGTACCCAGTTCATATTTCTTTGTCTTGACCAAATTATATCATGAGAGAATTTGTCAGCTGTCTCTGTGAAATCTAGACTCATCAGGTTTACTGCATTTGCCTACATGGTCCAGTGATCTTATTTTTCAAAAACCAAGGTTTGATATTTCAGGCAAGGAGGCACCATAATTAAAAGCCCACGAGGGCATCATAATTTTGAATAAGAAGTGCCAAACTTCCCAGTGTCCAAAGAGAAAGTTTACTTGCTGGGCTCATCCATATCAGAAACTCTTTTCCGGAATACAAAAATAAGAATTTTTTTCTTTTCCTTTTTTTTTTTTTTTGCCTACACAAATCTGATAAAACTTTTTTCCAAAATGAAAAAAACTTTGTTATTTATTCCGACCATAAAAATGATATATAGAAGTTGTAAAAAAACAAAAAACAAAAAACTAAAACACGTGAAAAAAGCATGGAGAAAAACCAGAAATCCTTGGAATCCACCCAAAGATGAACATAGCATTTTGAGGAACACTTTCCAATGCATATATACAGGAATAATATTTAAAATATTTAACAACTGGTACAGGAAAGGCACTGACCAATCAGAACAGACACTGACCATAAGCAGCCATACATTTATACGGCCTTAGCAGTATATCCTGGCTGAACCACCTGTACATGTGCACATGCGTGTGTGTACATGCCAACAGCACCAAATATTTCTTCTAACTGAAATAGTATCAGATTTCCGTCTATAGTCTATTTCTTTCACTCAGTACGTTATGGATATTTTCCCCTGTCAATATAAAAATACAGCACCACGCTTAATAATTATAGACTTTTCCACTATATAAAGCCAGAATAATTTATTCAACCAGTTTTCCAATTTTTTCACTGTAAGGAATTGGGTCCAATGGCTCCATTTCGATTTGCTGCTTACGTTGTTTTGTGAGATCATGACCTTCACCAAACCACCAAAAAGTAACAAGAGGATGGGCATCTGTTCCCATAAAAATACAGTCCCTTAATAGATGGAGATCAGGATCTTCCCTTGGTCTCCCAGCTGTCCTGAGCCAGTTCTATACTGAGTATCCACCTTGCAGTATGAGAGGCCCTGGCCAGGACAGCTTGCTTCAGGGTCAGGATCTTCTAAGGAATGGCCTTTGTATTTATTCTTCTACGCACTGCACTTCGGCTTCCGCAGAGTTCTTAACTAACTAAAGTGTTAGTTAACTAACACTACGGTCTTGACTACCCTCATTTCCTTCTGCATCTGGCCTCCCTGGAATCCTTCTGCATCTCTGGGGTCTTGCGTGGCCTGACGCCAACAAGTGTTGCATCCACCAGTGCTGTGATTTCTGCTCACAGGCCTCACTCCTGACCCAACCTTTGTCTTGATCTTTGATGTGGCTCAGATTTCTGGCTTCTGGCTACCCTCTAGCCCCAGAGTACTTCTTTGCCTTCTGTTAACTCGGATCGTGTCTCGGTTCCAGACAGGTCATTTAAGTGCATATCTGCTTTCCTAAACTCATTTGAATCAAGCACATAAGTAAGAGGGGGTCTATGTCTCATCTGGTTGGGCAGAGTTCTGTAACTGGTAGTCCAGAGGTGTACCACCAATCTGTCAAACCTAGATTTTTCCTTTCATCCATTGCTTGTTGCTCATATAATGGCTCATTGAAGCACTTCTAGTTTATGAGCACTAATCTCTAATCTATAGTAAGTTCCATCATCTTTAAAACTCAAAATTTGTAGGGAATCTTCTGGAGAAATCAGGGTAGAGCTGGAGAATACCAAGTGGTCAGGTACTAATAAAATTCTTGTTCAATTTGATGTTGTAAGGAAGAGTGTTACTTCAAGCTTTGGAAGTGAATCAAATTTGCTCAAGGAGGCAGCTGCCAAGATTCTCAAAACAACCTGGCTAGTAGGTTGTTAATTGCATGTGCAACATGTGATAAAGCTATTCTGAGAAAGGAAATAGGGCTGTTCCATTTGGCTCCACTTTTCAGAGTAAAGGCAGGAAAGCAGGATCTGCAGATAGGATTTTAGGAACCCTGCAGAGAGAGACTCTCCTCCCCAGAAATACAAAATAAATAGAAAACCAGGAGGACAAGAGTAAGGAGCTGGAGCAGAGGGAAACGTCAGTGGAAGAGGAGCGAGAGGAAGAGGAGGAGGAAGACTAGGAGGAAGGGGAGAAGTCAGCAGATGGGGAGGAATCATCAGAAGGGAAGGACCCACTGGAGAGGGAGGAGCCAGAAGTAGAAGAGAAGAGGGAAAGAGGGATACTGGTTCCCCAACGTTGAAAAACTGGCATATTCCTATCGTGAAAACCAGGGGTGAGAACTGAGGAGACAGAAAAAGAAAAACCTAAGCAATCCAAACAAGGAGGGCCCAAAGCTACAGTTGAGGGGAATGTTAAACATTTTGGTGTTATTTTTGCATTTTGTAAATATTTGGTTTTGACTTTGATCCAGGTTAACATACGCACACATATTAACGAGTTAACACATACATGTATTAAGGAGTCAGGAGGCATTCTGATGCGAATCAAAAGTTTGAGGAGGAGTCACAAAGCCTGGATTACTGGACAGGGCTTATCAGGCTGAGATAACGCATTATAAACGCATTTAAAGAAAAGCAGCTTTGACAACCACATAGATAGGATAAGCTTGAAAAAACTGCTAACAGTGCAACTCCCTTTTTACAGATGAGGACACTGGCTCAAAAGGAAGATGCTTGCCCACACTCAGAAACATTCAGTGTCATAGCCCGAACTCTTAACACTGGCCTCCTGGCTCATTTTCCAGTATTCTTTCTACTACATTATAATGGCCTTGAATTTGCCTTAGGATGCACTGCTTTTTAAAAAATTATACTCAATATTTGGGGCACTTGGGTGGCTCAGTTGCTTAAGCGTCCGACTCTTGATTTTGGCTCAGGTCATGATCTCATGACTCGTGACATCGAGCCCTACACTCGCTGACAGTGCAGAGCCTGCTTGGGATTCTCTCTCTCCCTTTCTCTCTGCCTCTCCCCTGCTCTCTCTCTCTCTCTCTCTCTCTCAAAATAAATAAGCATTTAAAAAAATAAAAATAGGTTAAACTCAATTTTTTTCTGATGAATTTTTTTGGTTGACTAATTTTGGTTTGGGTTACTTTTATTTATTTTCATAGAGAAACCAAATTTTACATAAAAACAATAGAAAGCTTTTGCTTTGAATCCAGGTAGGTTCAAGCAGAAATCATCAATCTTTTATATCAAGAGAGACGCCAACTCTGCAATTCCACACTGGAAGACGTGGGCATATCGTCACCAGCTGGTAGCAGCGTATCTAAAGTAAAGAGAGGAGAACCAAGAGCCACATATTGCGTGGTCGTATTCCTAGCCAGGAGCCTTCATTCCTAGGTCTCTTTACCTGAGGCCTTGACCTCTGGAGGCCTCCTTCCAGAGGAGGAGGAGGGAACCTTGAAGATTCTCTCCCCCACTCCAACTTGGTACCCAGTACTTTTCTACCCTTAGCCCTTCCCCCACAGCTTCTTCCACCCTCTCCCCATCTCAGGTCCATAAAACTGCTGAACCCCTTTGGCTGAGCCCCTCAGCAGGGAGAAGACCCCCACCTGACCCTCCACCTGTGCACTTTTCCATGGGGGAAAATGGAACAAGAGGAGTCCAGTTTTAGCCTTTTGTTTATACCATTGCTGGGCTCTCTCCCAGCTCAGCCAAGCTCCTGAAATCCCCCTCAGGAATCCTTTAGCTGCTTGGTGGTCTCACCAGCAACCAGGCAGCAAGCTATTCAGGATTTAAGCACATTACCCAATCTCTACATTGCCCATTTCCATGGGACTAGGAATATCTTTGTGATAACCAGGCAAATAATCTCTTTGCCCATCTGGTCTCAATATATGAAACTCTCAGCATTACTTAACCAGCAAAAGGGCACAGAGAAGAACTAAAATTTACTCAGTGTCCACTCTGTATGCCACTCCCTTTACATTTATCACTTTGTTCAGTCCCCACAGCAACCCCTTCTGGTGGGTGCCATCATTCCTATTTTACAGATGAGAACACTGAGCAACTTCACCAACGCAAACACCTGGCAAGTGGTGGCCCCAGGATGCTAGCTGGTACCTTTCCTCTATGTCCTGTCCACCACCCCACAGCACCTTTCTAATAGTCACAGGCTGGTTCTCTGCACGGATGAGCTGTGAAATCCACCCTTGCTGGCTCCCAGAGAAGATGGTCGCAGACACCCCAGGAGCAGGACTACAAGTACCTTCGGGTCATCTTTCACCCCCAGAAAGAGGTCATCCTTCAGCTTTTTTTGGCAGTGCTCACACGTGCAGTCAAAGTAGTACTGCTTCTTCAGCTGCCTCTTGCGCTCCTCACTGACGTTAAGGAAGTCGATATAGGATACGGTCAGCTCCTCTCCTTCTGAGATCTTGCCCAGGGCCCGGAGCTCAATTCTGGACAAGGTAGAGGAAAGAGTAAATCAAATCCAGGGCTCTCAGAGTGGGGTCTCTGCTCTCCAAGGTCTCAGGGAGTTGAGTCTTAAAGACAACTCCCACTAGCACTCCAAGAAAACTCCCAATCCCACCCCCACCCCCAAAGGACCCAAAGGACAATTTTCTGGATAATTCTGCTCTACACATTATAACAATCAAATCTGCTCCATTCAGTTAATTGCTCTGAAATCCAATTAAATGGATTCCCAGGAGAGGGCTGGGCACAGTCACAAAGCCATACGTAGCTTCCCCGCCTGCAATTATCCCTGTACATTTAGCTACTGGATGCCTGCAACAAAGGAAGGGAGAAATAATAAGGTAAACATTCCAAATAGGAGAAGACTCAACAGTTGCCTCTGCTTAGTTTAGAGACTACTCTTTTGAAAGTACGTACATTCAGTTACCCACAATTGTGGCCTGTTCTGGGTTCAACATTAAGCCCTCCCTCACCTACCCCTCAGTCCACTGGTTCTGGTCTACGTTATGGAAAGAGACAGGCCTGGAGATCGTCGATGACGAATAAACAAAGGCTGGCTCTGTTAGCCTGCTGCATTGTTCATTTTGTATTTACCGGGGGGGGGGGGGACGCGGGTTTTGGTTGAAGGTAGGTAGCAACAGCAGATGGCATTTCAATCCCCTTCCAGCCTAGACCTGACCCTCTCATTACCTACAGCACTACCACCTTACCAGGTAACAGATACAGAAGGTGCTGAGGACAAAAGCCCACTCGCTGCAGAGCTGACATCCAGCTAAGCGGAACAAGCAGAGCAGCTCATGGGCCTCTCAATCATGCACCCTCCACCACAAGGCCAGGAGCTACAGAGAACAACCAGGGAGCCCCGCAAGCTGGCTGCCTAGCTGTGCTCTTGTGTCCCCCCAGGATCTTCTCACTGCCCAGTGGGAAGCCATCACCCAGAGAGTGGGTGGCAGGACGCAGAGGGCTGGGGAGAACATCTGCAGACAGGTCTGTGTTTATTTCCGCTGCCTCCCAGAGAGGCTGAGTCAGACACCATGTGACCGGCTCGTTCCACACACTCTGAGGTGACAACCAGGTGAGTAACCACTGACTGGAAGTGACAGGCATGTCCAAGTATCTTAGGTGACCACTTAAGGTAAAAAAGCCTTCTCCCAAATCGGGGTACCCTGACATGCCAAATAAACGTGATAATATATACAAACAATTCAGAGGGAGCCTGGCAAAGTCTCAGTGCCTGTTCATGTGCCCATGGGACCCCTTTCTTTTCTTCCCCACCCCAGTTTTTGGCAGCAGCTGTCCTGCCATGGTGAAAGGCAAGAGGGAGAGGTGAGTTGTATGATTCTCCTCACAGCCCAGCTTAGAATCCTAATAGTCTCAACTGCAGGGGATCAACATCCTCATTTCACAAGGGAGGGCACCGCCACCCAGAGAGGGGAAGGAACTCCCCCCATGAGGTCCCACAGCACTTTGGCAACAGTCAAGATGAAAAATCGAGTGCCATTCACACTTCACCTCAATATAATCCTCTCCCTAGAGTGTCCTCAGTCTGCCTCCCAGGTCTGCCATGCACAGGGAAAGAAATGCACCAAAGCCTTTGACTTCAGAGCTCTGCCAATGTTCTAAATCGTTCCATGCGAACAACTCCTGGGCCAGTGTTGAGTGTGGATCTCTGGCATCTGGTCCTGGTAAGGTAAGTAATTCTGCCCCCACCAACCCCACACGGCTCCATTGTGACATATTCCCATTCAACAGTGATTCAATGCCAACTGAGTGAGGATTCCCAATAGCCTTTCTTCCTATCACAGCTCAGTCAGTTCTCGCAAGGTCTCAGAGTATCTCAAATTATCTCAATTATGTAGAGAATTTTCAAAACCAAATGAACTTCGTGTCCCTTAAATATGAAAATATGCATGCCCCATTTCACCTTACTTGGGATTCGGGGTCAGGGGATGAATAGCAACCATCAGTCCATTCTCCCTTTTCCATCTTTAATGCCTGCAATTCTGGAGTTCAGCTAACTGAGGCACACATAGGCAACTTATTTAACGTATTTATTTCTTGGAGAGATTAGAAATGCAGTGCAGAGCCCCAGAGACTTAAAATTAGGAAGGTCCCTAGAGATGTGCTCATCTTGACCTTTGCTCTACAGATGTGGGGCCAAACGCCCAAGGGATGATGGGAATCATCCAAAGTCACATGTAATGCAGACCAACACATACTCCAATGCAGCAACCACTCCTACCCCTGCCTTCCCAGAGCCCAAACTCCCATGCAGAGTTTTGTTCTTAATCTAAAGAGCATTTCAAGTACTTTCAAACCCAGCCTGAGAAATAGATCCACCTGGGGCCATTTATTTGTCACTAAGAAAAGTCAAAGCAAAATCTTACCTAAACCACTAATTCATAGTTGGCCAGAAACATTGAACAAACAGCGTAAATAAATATTTATCAAAAAGATTGCAGCTACGGGTGCTATATTCAGAAGACAGTCTGGGTGAGAAATTGGGGGTTATACATAAACACAGTCCCTTTAGTACGTCAGTAATATCAGCATCCTCATTTTATATAAGCAGGACTTCGACGGACAGCGTGGGTTTTGCTAAGGTGATGTGGACTAGAAGGGACTGGCATGCTTCGGGATTGGGGTAGTGAGAGAAGCAAGGAGTGAAAGACAGGAAAGAAAAGAAGCAAAGGCACGGTGGGGAGTGGGTGGGTGAGGAACAAAACGATTAATATATATGCATTTAAAATATAGCATTCAGCAAAGACCAGACTCTGGGCTGTGGAAGGATATTACAGCCAGAGAGCAGCTTCGGAGTCTCGGGAGGGGGCGGCCCCAGCAAACCAGGCAAGTGAGGGAGATGGGTCAGAGGGGCAGGGATGCTTGCAAGGACTGACCCACCTCATCTGGGTGTGAAACATGGATTTCACTGCCTCATGACTGAAAGACAAAACAGACACCCGAATGGAAATCATTACCATTGGCTGGTCCAGTACAGCTAGCAAGGGAGCACAGCATTCCAGCTTATGCAATGAAAGCTTTGGCCATCACCACCACCTTTATCCCAGCCCCTTCCAGTGGGGGCTCACTTGACAAGAAGCAGACTGCTATAGTGGAAAGTGCACTGGATTTAGAATGAGAAGTTCTGGGTTCAAAGGTCCTCAGCTCGGGACAAGTTATTTCCCTTTCCTGGGCTCACCGTCCTCAACTGCAACCTGGTAATGGGACTACCATGAGACAGTGCATTTAATAATAGGTGCTAAACCCTGTATGGGTGCTGTTATCTCACTCACAAGCATCGTGGCCTCTTTGATGTCTATCTTGGGGACTGTGTGAACTGCAAATGGAGGTTGGTTCGGTCACATAGGTAGTATGTAAAATTCCATGTAAAATTCCATTGGGTTAGAATTGGGTTCTTTCCACTATGGCAGGCAGCTAGACTATGACTGCAAAATCACCTTCTTTTGCACAACAGCCAAGAAGCCAGGTAAATATGGCTGCTCAAAATTAGTGGATGCAAAGAAGCCAGAGCAGACATCAGATTTGGTCTGAAGAAAGGGTTCCTGGGCTCCTACAGCTGTTACATGTAGTGACGGGGGGGGGGGGGGGTGCTGGGTCAACACTGCTTAGGGGAGTGGTGTCCCAAAAGACCAGCCCCATATATGGCTGAATTTGATCCTCAGCCAAGCAGGCTAACCTGGGACAACAGCCCCTCTGAGGAGTATTCTATGAGGTCCACGTCAATGACCCCAAGAGGCTTAGCAAGGGAAATGCAAATTCCGGGGAAAAATGATCTGGGTCCCAAATAAACTTCTCTGTCTTGAGTAACTTTCTCACTTGCTTAGAGCCTGGTGTCATGCAGGCCTTTGTTTCCAGAAATAGGAAGGAAAAGGGAAAGCAGAGTCCTTGCTATATTGGGGTTTAGACTTGATTCTTGACTGCGAACCAGAAACCATTGTCTCTGGTTTCCAGGAAGTTTGGGGGCAAAGCAGCTCATTGTTGATGGCTCAGAGTTGACTTACACCTGTCATAAAATCTTGTCTCATCTCTAAGAGCAAAATAAGTAATATTGCTTAGGCCTCGTCCTCCAAATTCCCCCAGCCCTGAGTCATGGACAGCCAGGCTCTCATTCTGTTTGCTGACTTCTCCATTTATGCCCATCCCAAGATCCATTCTTTGTCCTTCTGTCCCCTGATCTGTGCCTTGGGAGTTGGGGGTGAGGGGGGATGACCTCTGGGAGCCTCATCACCCAGAGTCCTTTGCTCTCTGGCTTCTGGTTGGAGTTTGGCCAGTGGGAGGGGATCAGAAGATGGGAGGAGAGGGAGGCTGGGGTATTTAATTCTCCTGGCTCCCTCTCTGCCTGGCCATGGTTCCAGCAGTGCCAGTTTTCTCTACCAGTACAGCCAAGCCACTGGGTGGAGAGTGGAGAAACGGAACTCTCCCATGCTACAGCTCTCACCAGATGCAGGAACAGTACTTCCTCCACCTGCCCCTCCAGGTCTGGAGGTGGTAAGGATTTCATACTATTGCTAGACCCTGCACACCTCACCATTCCTTGTTAGTTACTTAAACTTTACCCCTACTTCTGTAAATTTTCCTGTTATTAAATTATCTTTGGGTAAACACTGAGTGTACCTTCTGATTTCTGCTGGGACCTTGACTAATATATGCTTCTGCCAAGCACCTTCTCAGTTGATGTTGTTCTGCAATGACTGCCTGATAGATAATCCCAGGCTTTGAGCTTTAAAACAGTAGAGGTTTGGAGTGCCTGGATGGCTCAGTCAGCTAAGTATCTGACTCTATATTTCAGCTCAGGTCATGATTTCATGGTTCGTGGGACAGAGCCCCACATCCATGCTGACAGCATGGAGTCTACTTGGGATTCTCTCTCCCTCTCTCTCTCTCTCTCTCTCCCTCTCAAAATAAATAAATTACCTAACACATCTAGGCAGCCTCAAGAAACATGCAAAGACTCAGTTATTACCCATGTGGAATCCTTTGCTTTCTCATTACCTTTATCTTATCCACAATTATTCTAGAATGAAATGTTTTTTATTTAAAAAAAATTTTTTTTTGTTATCTTTATACCCAATGTGGGGCTTGAACTAATGACCCCAAGATCAAGAGTCGCTTGCTCATCCAATTGAGCCAGCCAAGTGCCCCTAGAACAAAATTTCTATTTGCTGCCCAGTCAAAATCCATGCTAGTTCAGGTTCCACAGTTTGGTTTAGGTCAAGTAGAGAAAACACAATAGGGTCCACATCCCCATGATACCATCCCCAGTTAAAGACATACTCACTTGCCATTGTTAAATATAACGGTGCAGTTGGGCCAACAGTCATGGTTCACCAAGCCCAGGTTGGGGAAGATGCCCACACCCACTGCCTGCAGGCCTCTCTGGTCACTGAGTGTGAAGCCATTGCAGCTAATCTACTCAGAGGAAAAGATAAAACAGTCGATTAACAGACATAGACCAAGGACAGAACACCATCTTGTCTGTTCAAAGTTCAAGAAAATAGAAGACTCAGTCTAATCCTGGAGATGCTTAGAGAGTCTGCAACAAAACAGTTAATCTCTTGTTCTCTAGGTGACTCCAAAGGACCCTCAAGGTGAGCACCCTGGGAGAGTACTGTACTTGCCAAAAAACAAAGCCACCTTGGAAGCTTTTGGTAGCTGTATTCTAAACAGGCCAAAGATGGAAACGTTGGTTCTGAGAAGTCTCCCTCTTTTCCTGTTTCTGGGTCTCACATGAGTTTTCCCCAGTATCTATTTTGGTTTTTCTCCGTGACCTGCTCTGCCTTACTCTGTGTATGTGTGTGCATGCACATGCACGTGTGTGTGTGTGTGTGTGTGTGTGTGCGTAGATACAGAGGGCTGTGTGCCTCCCCTGCTTCCTTTGCCTACCCACCCTCAACTCCTATAGCTGCTCATAAAATTGACATCTCTTTTGGATTGTTTTGGGTCTGGTGGATGGATATTTTTTACTCCTGTTCACAATTTTAAAATCTGTTGATTGTAACACTTAACATATATCTTTGAATGCAAGACAAATCAAGTTGGTTACTACTTATGTGGCACTCTATTGATTTCCTTTCCCCCCAAATCACTTATTCTTTATAGAAACAAATTCCAAATACCTTTTCCGAAAAAATGCATAAGAATAAATACAACCTAGAATACATTAACCACTGCACACAAACGTCTGCTGTCTGCATAAATACGTATGTAAACATGTGCTACACTGTGCTCATGCATATGCATGCATGCACTCATGTGGCTATGTGTCATAGATATTGCAGGAATGTCCCTTTCTCCATTCAATCTCGCCAGTCATTCAGCAAATACATGAAGTCAAGCCTGTCAGTACCACTAACAAGCTGTTACCTCGGGCAAATTTCCTTCTTCTCTGAGCCTCAGTTTTCCCATCTGTAGGTTGGACTAGATGATCTCTAAGAGTTCTTTCAGCTCTGCACTTTGGTGATTATGTGGTCTTGTGACTCTAGTCCCTGGACCACTTTAGGGATACCCAGGATCGGTCTGTGACACCCATTCACCCCAAGGCTATAGAGCATAACTGCTAAGAGCAAAAAATCTAGAATCACCTGCCAGACTGCTTCTACTCCTTTCTTGGATACCAGCCCATTATCACTATGTGGGCTTTGGAGATAACATAGCCTCTCCGGGCCTAGGCTTCCTATTCTATAAAATTGGAGTGCTAAAGGCAATGATTTCATCTTGTATTTAAAGATTGCATAAAATAAATATATGGAAAGTTATGATGGTTAATTTTATGGTTAATCTGGGCTGTAGTGCCCAGATATTTAGTTAAACAGTATTCTGTATATAACATTTAAATCGGTAGACTAGGGGTGTCTGGGTGGCTCAGTCAGTTAAGTGTCCAACTTCGTCTCAGGTCATGATCTCACAGCTTGTGAGTTCGAGCCCCACATCAGACTCTGTGCTGACAGTTCAGAGCCTGGAGCCTGCTTTGGATTCTCTCTTTCTCTCCCCAAAATAAATAAACGTTAAAAAGTTTAAATCAATCAATCAATCAATCAGTAGACTCTGAGTGAAGCAAACTAGCCTGCATAATGTATAGGTGGGCCTCATGCCATCAGCTGAAGCCCGTATTTTTTTTTACATTTTATTTTTCAACGTTTATTTATTTTTGGGACAGAGAGAGACAGAGCATGAACGGGGGAGGGGCAGAGGGAGAGGGAGACACAGAATCTGAAACAGGCTCCAGGCTCTGAGCCATCAGCCCAGAGCCTGACGCGGGGCTCGAACTCACGGACCGCGAGATCGTGACCTGGCTGAAGTCGGACGCTTAACCGACTGCGCCACCCAGGCGCCCCTACATTTTTAAAAAATACAATTTATTGTCAAGTTAGCTAACATACATTGTATACAGTGTGCTCTTGGTTTCAGGGGTAGATTCACATGATTCATCGTTTACATACAACACCCAGTGCTCATCCCAACAAGTGCCCTCCTCAGTGCCCATCACCCATTTTACCCTCTCCCCAACTGCCCCATCAATCCTGTTTGTTTCTGTATTTAAGAGTCTCTCATGGGTTTACCTCCCTCTCTGTTTAAAACTATTTTTCCCCTTCCCTTCCCCCATAGTCTTCTATTAAGTTTCTCAAGTTCCACATATGAGTAAAAACATACGATATCTGTCTTTCTCTGACTTATTTCACTTAGCATAATACCCTCTAGTTCCATCCACATTGCTGCAAATGGCCAGATTTCATTCTTTCTCATTGCCAAGTAGTATTCCATTGTATATATAAACCACAGCTTTTTAAAAAAATCTTTTTTAATGTTTATTTATTTTTGAGACAATGTGAGAGACAGAGTGCAAGCAGCGGAAGGGCAGACAGAGGGAGACACAGAATCCGAAACAGGCTCCAGGCTCTGAGCTGTCAGCCCAGAGCCCGACATGGGGCTCGAATTCACGAACCATGAGATCATGACCTGAGCCAAAGTTGGACGCTTAACCGACTGAACCACCCAGGTGCCCCAAAACCACATCTTCTTTATCCATTCATAAGTTGATGGACATTTGGGCTCTTTCCATGATTTGGCTATTGTTGGAAGTGCTGCTATAAACATTGGGGTGCATGTGTCCCTATGAAACAGCACTCCTGTATCCTTTGGATAAATTCCTGGTAGTGCTGTTGCTGGGTCATAGGGTAGATCTATTTTTAATTTTTTGAGGTACTTTCTCTGTTTTCCAGAGCGGCTGCACCAGTTTGCATTCCCACCAACAGTGCAAGAGGGTTCCCGTTTCTCCACAATCTCACCAGCACCTGTTGTTTCTTGAGTTGTTAATTTTAGCCACTCCGACTGGTGTGAAGTATTTCCCTGATGATGAGTGATGTTGAGCATATTTTCATGTGTCTGCTGGCCATCTGGATGTCTTCTTTGGAAAAGTGTCTATTCATGTCTTCTGCCCATTTCTTCACTGGATTATTTGTTTTTCGTGTGTTGAGTTTAGTAAGCTCTTTATAGAATTCGGATACTAACCCTTTATCCAGTATGTCACGTGCAAATATCTTCTCCCATTCTGTCGGTTCCCTTTTAGTTTTGTTGATTGGTTCCTTCACTGTGCAGAAGTTTTTGTCTTGATGAGGTCCCAATAGTTCATTTTTGCTTTTATTCCCCTTGCCTTTGGAGACGTGTCGAGGAAGAAGTTGCTGTGGCTGAGGTCAAAGAAGTTGTTGTTTGTTTTCTCCTCTAGGAGGAGATGGTTTCCTGTCTCACATTTAGGTCTTTCATCCATTTTGAGTTTATTTTTGTGAATGGTGTAAGAAAGTGGTCCAGTTTCATTCTTCTGCATGTTGCTGTCCAGTTCTCTCAGCGCCATTAGCTAAAGAGACGTTTTTCCATTGGATATTCTTTCCTGCTTTGTCAAAGATTAGTTGGCCATATATTTGGGTCCAGTTCTGGGTTCTCTATTCTATTCCATTGGTCTGTATTATCTGTTTTTATGCCAATACCATACTGTCTTGATGATTACAGCTTTCTAATAGAGGCTAAAGTCCAGGATTGTGATGCCCCAGGCTTTGAGTTTTGTTTTTTTTTTTTTTTTTCAACATTACTTTGGCTATTCAGGGCCTTTTGTGGTTCCATACAAATTTTAGGATTGTTTGTTCTACCTTTGAGAAGAATGCCAGTGCAATTTTGATTGGGATTGCATTGAATGTGTAGACTGCTTTGGGTAGTATTGACATTTTAACAATATTTATTCTTCCAATCCATTAGCACGGAATGTTTTTCCATTTCTTTGTATCTTCTTCAATTTCCTTCATAAGTTTTCTATAGTTTTCAGCATACAGATCTTTTACATCTTGGGTTAGGTTTATTCCTAGGTATTTTATGGTTCTCAGTGCAATTGTAAATGGGATCGATTTCTTGATTTCTCTTTCTGTTGCTTCATTATTGATGTATAGAAATGCAACCGATTTCTGTACAGTGATTTTGTATCCTGCAACTTTGCTGAATTCATGCATCAATTCTAGCAGTTTTTGGTGGAGTCTTTCAGGTTTTCCATGTAGAGTATCATGTCATCTGCAAAAAGTGAAAGTTTGACTTCTTCTTTGCCAATCTGGATGCCTTTTATTTCACTTTGTTGTCTGATTGCTGAGGCTAGGACTTCCAACACTATGTTAAACAACAGTGGTGAGAGTGGACATCCCTGTCTGATCGCAGGGGCAAAGCTCTGTTTTTCCCCATTGAGGATGATTTTAGTTGTGGGCTTTTCATATATGGCTTTTATGAGGTTAAGGTATGTTACTCCTATCCCAATTTCTTTGAGGGTTTTTATTAAGAAAGGATGCTGTATTTTGTCAAATACTCTTTCTGCATCTATTGACAAGATGATATGGTTCTTTTCCTTTTTGAAGTCTATAACTGAACAAAGACTGACCTCCCCCAAACAAGAAAGGATTCTGCTAGCAGACTGCCTTTGGACTTGAACTGCAACTCTTCTCGGGCCCCCTGCCTGCCAGCTTACCAGCAGGTTTTGTATTTACTAAGTCTCCACTATCACAAGAGCCAATTTATTAAAATAAATCTTTTCTTCCTCCCTCCCTCCCTCTCTCTCCACACACACACACACACACACACACACGCACGTGCGTGTGCACACACACGCGCTATTGGTTCTGTTTCTCTAGAGCGCTCTATCACAGAAGTTCTGGCACATGGTGAGGACAGATGTAGAGTATGATCATGCTATTGTTGTTATTACAGTAACCTCCCCCCTCAGCCCACTCATCAGCACCACAGAAGGAAGACCCGCCAGTTGGAAGACATCTACCCCCAGAACCCAAGGCCTGAACCTGCTAATCCATGAAGCTCCTACCCCCATGCTTTAGCCTCTTATGGCTACAAGAGCTCTGGTTTTGCTCCTCCAAGGCAGCTATCTCCAAAAGTCCTTCCTCTCGTCTCCCTAATGTCCATAACACACGACTCCAGGCTCTCCATTATCCTGCCTACCATACCTGGGAAAAGGAAGGATCTCATTTCCAGAGTGACTTGGGCAACAAGGGATGGTGATTGGGTCTTTGCTCTCAGTATAAACAAGAGAAAGTAGAAAGCACAGATAAATAAGAAGGTCAATTCCTATCCGAATCTACCATGCAGGGATAACCAACAGTTTGTGTGTGGGATGCCTGCTTCTGATAGGGTGGGAATGACTTTCTGGTAAGCAAGGCCAGAACAACAGAAATGGGATGAAAGTTCTTCACTTTGGGCCTCTGTCCCCTCTGGTCCTTCTCTCGGCCTCCCCTCCCTGGCTCCAGCCTGGTAGCCTCTGAATACTTCTTGGTTGACCAATCCCAGCTGCCACCTCCCACCCCCGCCACCTTATGGGGGATCATACCACGCCAAAGATGTGTGAGATGTACTGCATGCTGAACTGCTGGCTCTGGGGCGGCCAGTACTGTAAGAAAGTATCCACGTCCACCCGCAGCTCCTTTTGCTCCTCCTCCCCGAAGTGCTCCACGTGGTTCTGCAGGTCATCCACAGCCACCAGGCAGCCCTCTGTGAGCCCAGTGCCCTCTCTCTCCACCCGCCACATGATGCGGGCCGCCAGCCTGTGGAGAGGGGCAGGGTTAGGGATGCCCCAGCACAGTCATTCATTCAACAAACACTTACTGAGCGCCTAATGCATGTCAGGCACACGGCTGACCTACATATACGGAATTTCTTTTTATCGTGGAGCCTTTATTTTATTTTATTCTTTTATTAATTTTTTTAATATGAAATTTACTGTCAAATTGGTTTCCATACAACACCCAGTGCTCATCCCAACAGGTGCTCTCCTCAATGCCCATCCCTCACTATCCCTTTTATAGTGGGGAGACCTAAGTTTAAAAAATAATAATTTAAACTAGCGTTAAGTGCAACGCAAAGAATACACTAGGGTAGAATAAAAACATAGTAGAGGGTGACTGGGGGAAGGGATGCCAAGGTGATTAGCGGAGGTGATACTGAGGATGATACTCAAGCTGAAAATGGAATGACTAGGAGCTGGCTCTGTGCAGATGGGAAGGAGCAGTGAGTACATAGACCTTAAAGAAGGAATGGGCTTGGAATGATGGAGAAACAGCAGGAAGTCCAAGGTGGGTGGAGCATAGTGAGTAGGGAGTGGAGAGCAAATAAAGATGGAGAGGTGGGCAGGAGCCAGGTCATGTGGGGTCTATGAGACCATGAAAAAGGCATCTGGGGACACTGAGGTATGGCAGCCTGGGTCTCTCCTGATAATATGGCTAACTGAGATGAGCACTAGAGAAGGAGTCTAACAACCTGGGTTCAAATCCATTTCCACTTACTATGTGACCGTGGGCAATTCCCTGGACCTATCTAAGGGCCAGTAAAAGATGATAATACATATCCCCTGACATAATATTTGGAAGACAAAGTGGTGTAACAGATGTCTACATGTGTGTGAACTTATCTGTAGTCTTAGTGATTAAAGAAAGAGGTGGGAAAGACAATCTGGGTGGGGAAACAGTATACGGAAAGGCTCGGAGGCAGCTACAGGCTTGGCACATGCAGGAAACAGGGAGGGGAGGGGGCTGGCCTGGCTGAGGCAGAGGGCTCTGAAGGAGGAGGGGAGGTAAGGCGGCATAGGAGGGAGCCCTGGAGAGCACAGGGTGTGGAGTGTGAGACAGAAGGGTGCAGTTCATCTTGAGGCAGTGAGGGTTACCTATTTGGCAGCCTATGCCCACTAGATGAAGCCTATGACTGAGGGGCATTTTGGCAACTCTCGGCTACTCATTGAATGCATGCTGGCCAAGCACCTGCAAGGGGGTGGGGGCCTAAGGCAGATCCTGTCCCTGAGGGACCTCCTTGGCAAAGAACAGGCCCGTTTCTCCTCTCATTTGGGTCACAGAGTTATTTCTGAAAAGATGCCCTGCTGGCAATCCCAGGTGCCTGGGAACTGAGGTATCCCCACATGGAGCTCAGGACAGCACTGGAGAAAATAAGGCTCCAGTAGGGTGTCTGTTGCCTCCAAATATTAGGGAAATGGTCCCTAAGTGTCCATCAATGGATGAATGGATAAAGAAAATGTGGTGTGTGTATGTGTGTGTGTGTGTGTGTAGATATATATACACACATATATATACTGTATATATAATATATAAATATAATATATAATTATATAATATAAATATATATACTATACATGTATATATAATATATATACAGTATATATATATGTATAAAATGGAATACTATTCAGTCATGAGAAAGGAGGAAATCTTTCCATTTAAGACAGCATGGATGGACTTTGAGGGCATTGTGCTAAGTGAAACAAACCAGACACAGAAAAAAACTGCATGGTATCAGTTATGTATGGCATCTTAAAAAAGAAAAGAAAAAAGTCAAACTCATAGAAACAGAGGAAAGTGGTTTCCAGGGTCTGGGTAGTGGAGGAAACAGGGAGAGGCTAGTTAAAGCACAAACTTTCAGCTAGGAGATAAATAAGGCCTGAGGATCTAATGTAAAACATAGTGACTACAGTTGACAACACTGTACTGTATAATTATAATCTGCTGAGAGAGTAGAACATAAAGGTTCTCACTTGGGGAAAAAAAGGATAAATATGTCAGGTGATAGGTATGTTAATTAACTAGATGAGAGGTGTCCTTTCACATTGTATACACACATCAAATCATCATTACGTACACCTTAAATATCTTATGATCTTATATGCCAATTGTACCTCAATAAAGCTGAAATTTTTAAAACAGGAAAATAAAATAAAATTGCAAAAGAACATGTTTTTAAAGAAGCAGGATTTCAACAGGTGGAACTAAGGGGATGGGGAGGCTGACTGAGCCATTTCATTTTGTAGTTTCCTAAAAATTACTAGGATATGATGATTCCATTCTGTACTTGAACTTCCCACCCTACCCACTGAAAATGGTCCCAACTTCACCTTCCCCTTCTCCTCTGCTCTCCAACACCACCTCCCAAGCACTCACCTGCAGCCCTATCTTGCGGCGTTGGCCCTGAGATTCCTGGCCGCAGCCGCCCTGGGGATGCCACTAACTGTTGTGAATGTCTTTCGTGTATAATGAGTGCAGAGGGATGTGTGCACAAGTCAAGGGACTAGTGGGCTACGGTTACTTGAAAAGCTCTGCATTTTATCTTGGTTTACCTGTCTGTTTTTTCCCTTTGTTCATTTGTTTTGTTTCTTAAATTCCACATGAGTGAAATCTGACTTATTCCACTTAGCATAATCCTCTCTAGCTCCAACCATTTTATTGGAAATGGCAAGATCTCACTTTTTGATGGCTGAGTAATATTCCATTGTGTATATATACCACATCTTCCTTGTCCATCCATCAGTCGATGGACACTTGAGCTGTTTCTGTAATTTGACTATTGCAGATATGCTGCTATATAACCACAGAGAACAAAGTGATGGTTACCAGAGTGGTGGGTGCATGAAATAGGTGATGGGATCAAGGGGCGCACTTGTGATGAGTGCCGGGTGATGTATGGGAATGTTGAATCACTACACTGGACACCTGAAAATAATATTACACTGTATGTTAACCAATTAGAATTTAAATAAAACCTTTAAAAAAAAAGCTCTGCTTTTTTGTGTGTTTAATTCTGCTGGAATTAAATAGCTCAGCTGCTGTTGAGCTCTAGCTCATTTTGCCAAATCTTCAGATTTTTTTCTTTCAAGAGAAACCAGAAATCCTAACTTTTTTAATGTGGAATTTTCCAATTTTTTTAAACATTGGCAGATCAAAAAAAAAAATTTTTTTTATAGTTAAACACTAGGGAGCCATTGAGAACAGGTCTGCAGTCAAGTCTAGACGGGTTGTGGACTAAAACCATGGCCACAGACACCCAGTTCTAGATGCGCTCCCACACCTAAAGGGAGTGTACAGAGATGCCCCTATCCAGTCTCTCTGAGGCTCTACCCTGATCTGCACTCAGCCTGGCTTCCTTGGGCCGGGAATGCTTGTCACTAACGCCTTCCCCACCTGACATTTGGGAATTCCAAACACTAGCCCCGGGGCCCAGCTCTGACCTGATGTTCTCATTGGGCACCTTCCCATATCTCTTGATGGCCGAACACTCGTTCTTGTGGTTCAGCCAAGCATCCTTCTGGCAGGTGCGGTCACAATAGTGGGCGAACTTGCACTGTCCACAGCGATGAAGCTTCTCCTGCCTCTTGAAGCAGGTATGGCACACAAAGTTAACAAGGCTGGGAATGAAGGGAGAAACAAGTGATTGGGGGTGGCACAGCAAACAGGGACTGCACTGGACATTGGACCCCAACGTGGGGACACTACTGCACGCTGCACATAAGCCTTTCAATTTAATTCTGCAAGTGTAGATTTAGACCCATATGCGGTAGGCACTGGGAATACATAACCTGCATGAGAAAGCTATGATAGCGGCCCCATGGGGTGTTCCTGGAACACACTGGAACAGACACTTGAGGAGCCCAGGAAGCCTTCCAGGCCAAAGGACTAGGTGGAAATTCCTCATGGTTCCCTCGCCAAAAGCCACAGGTCACTGGTACCATAGCACTCTGTGTGACATGACCCTCTTGTTCTTGAAAGGCAATGCCCCTTTCCCTTGAAGAATAAAACTCATAACTACCTACGATATGATGGGACGTGAAACATGATGTATTTTTTGCAAAATGGGGTCTGCGCATTCTGATGTATGTCACAGTTCCGTGTGTTTTGCAAGAGTAACAATTACAAGGTTACTGATGTCACGGAGGTTACCCGCTGTATTCTCCTGACTCAGAGAGAGAGAGTGGAAGTGACATGGAAGGTCATGCCTGCCCACTCAGTGGGAGAGGGAGAGATGAATAGGCAGATGAGGTTCCTTACCCCGTATTTCCCACCCCCCAGTGTTCCCAAGAGAGAGCTTCATGTCTCCCAGGTTAGAGCCGTCTTTCAGGCAGAAAACAGCACAGGCTAGTATGATGGAAACCTAATACCAAGAGTGAGTGAAATCTGGCGTGATGCGCAATATCTCAATATCTCTGCAATGTGGAGAAAAGAAACCCTGGCCACTGAAGCAGAAAAATGATGAAAACAAGCTCAGCAGTATGCACAGAAACGCTGAGCTCCCTGGGAAAAAATGGGTATGTGAACTCAGACTGGAGTTTATGGTCTAAAGAGGCATCTCAAAAGTATAGGAAAATAGGAGCTTTTGGAATCACAGAAGGCTGGGGCCTGAAGAAAGAACCTTCAATAGAACATACAAACACAGAAATCCCTGTGTCCATCCTTGACCTTGCACTTTTTAAGTTCCCATAGTGAAATAGAGTACACTGTTTCCAAGAAAAGTTAATCCATTGTTGGCCAGTCCTAATTGTTGCAGATTTCCTCCTTGAGTTCAGCCTGAATTTGCCTTCCTGAGAAACATACTCCTATCATCGAATTCGGCTCTCTGGATCCTTGCCCAGTGGAACAGGCCTAGGTAGGTCAGTGATGCAAGAATCTGAAGACCGCTGCTGTGACTCCCTTTCATTCGCCCTCTCACTCCCAGCTCCTTCAACAGTCCTATTCCGGTCTCTGATGCGCCCACAGTGGGTCCCTGTAGCCAAAGGAAAGTGGGTGCAGCAGGGCAATCAAGCAAGATTCAGTGACCAATGCTAGGCCCCAGGAGGGCATCAAGAAATGGAGAGAGGTAGAGAGCCAAACTGAAGGCACTGCTCAGGCTATTGCTGTAAGCTAGGTCCTGGGCTTCCTGGAGTCCAGTTTTCAGCCACTGGGTGGCCAACTCAACACATTGCTGTGTCCCCATCTGCTGTGAGGTATGTTGCTTATAACTTGTTACTAATGAAATACTCATGGGCATGGAAGGTTAGTGGTTATAAGTTTAGAGCAGGTTCAAAGTTATCCCCCTAATAATGTCTTCCTCACTCCCATGCAATCCCTTAAGCTTTCCCAATGGGAGAGGAAGAGTAGAATTACACTAGCATATTTAGAATATGCTATATTTGCACAGAATCTGCAGCCCATCGTAGCTATACCACAGAGGGTATTCCCTGCTTGAGAAGGTCATTTGTCATGAGTGCTCCAGCAGAACAGAGCAGATAGGCTCATGCAGGACCCTGACCATTTAGTGGAATCTTCAAACCCCTAGAAATGGGGAGCTATGAATTTCTCGTATCTGCCTCAAGTCAAGATGGCATTCTCTGGCAGAAATGTGAAGTTCTTCAGCAGAGACTGAATTGCTGAAGAACCTAAGTAATTTGGATCCCAGTGAGGCTCCAAATCCTGTCTCCTGGCCACTCAATGGTGGATACTGGGTCACAGAGTTTTATAATTACAGGGCCAAGAACAGAGTATGGTATCCAGGTGTGGTGCTATAAATGCTTTCCTGCAAAAAACTCAGTTATTTGAGATAAAATTAAAAATCTAGTCACTGGTACATCCCAGGTTTTCTCAAAGGCACACAGCCAAATCAGAGCTTCCCTCCACTTGTCCATATGATGCTACCTTTTTTAAATAGCTTGAAGTATGACTGACATACATATCCAAAATCTTTAATTTGGTAGACTCTGACATGTGCATATACTTGTGAAACCATCACTATGACCAAGACAGTGAACCTATCCACATTCCCCCAAATTTCCTCATGACATTGAATTTTTTAACCTGAAGTGGGGTCTTCACCTTTATGGTATTCCAAACGGTCAAAATCATTTTGAGCTTTCAGTTTTTCATCACTTATAACAGTATGCTAAGCCATGAGTCATCTCCAAGTCTGAGAGCATCTCTTAGTTTGGGATGGGGAAGGAGGAGCAGATTCTCGCCTCTGGGGTATCAGGACTCAGACCAGAAATACAAACCCAAGGCAGGAAAGAAAGGGAAATGGTCTGGAGAGGGGAGAGTTAGAAGCAAGTGTGATCATGCAGGCTGCCATTTGTGACTTGTCACTTGGAATTCCATGCCTATCTGCCCTAGGGATGTCCATCAGGGAACAAACCCGCACTGGATTGCCCTAACATTTTATACCCAAACTGATATTTTTAGAACATTCAAGCATTATATCCTCATATTTTTATTTGTACACATATATTCACATTCGTATGCATATTTCATGTTGAAACTGGAATTTACACCTACCAAATATTATGCATTGCAGTTCTCACACCATTTCACTGTTTCACATTTTAAAAAGGACCACAAACTCCAGGTGGTCACCTAGAATGACAAAAGTTCTTCTGCTTTATCTTTATGAGCTCCACTTATTTCTTTCTTTTTTAAAATTAAAAAAAAAACTAATATTTATTTTTGAGAGAGAGAGAGACAGAGCATAAGTGGGGGCGGGGGGCAGACACACAGAATCCAAAGCAGGCTCCCAGCTCTGAGCTGTCAGCGCAGAGCCTGATGCAGGGCTTGAACCTATGAGCCATGAGATTATAACCTGAGCTGAAGTCAGACGCTTAACCAACTGAGCCATCTAGGCACCCCTGGGGTCTGTTTATTTCTAATACACTTAAACTGCAGGAAGAGATAATAGCATTGGGGTTGGAGACATGAGCCTTCATAAGCTCAAGCAATTGTGAACCTTAAGAAATTGTTCTTGCAACAAACATGTAGTGTTTGGGAACATGTGTTAGGGGCCAACTGAGAGTCTCCCGGATTAGCTCCCAGGCAGAATACAATGTTTATTAAGGGTTATGTGATTTTAAAATGTGCCAGTTCGAAGTTTATGCAACGGCAATTGTTTAGAACTTAGATAAACACAGTTTTTCTTTTTTCCCAAGGAAGAGTATTTTATCCCTGACATTGTTTAGAATTACTGGTGCATGGTGATAATAAAAACAGAATCTTTTAGTCAGGTTTTTAAAAGTCAGTTCTGTTATTGTTTTTAAATTCTGTGCAGACAATGCCCCCTTACTGTCTGCCCCATGGTTGGACCTCTGGCATTGCCCTTCCTTTGTCCACACTGCCTGTGAGGCTCAAATTTTCTTAGTCTGGCTCATAGAGGGACAATACATCTGTCCTGGAGCCTGCATCCAGGCCTCCATAAACTGACCTAACACACTTCTTAATGGAGCCTGATTACAGAATAATCAATCTGCCATGAACTATAGCTATATAATATGTCCATAAGAAATTCTAGTGGAAAGCCCCTCACATCTCCCAAGTCACTAACAACCATTTTGACAAGGAGAAGGCTGGAGACTAGAAGGACGATGAGGGTAGGTTTGAAGCAGAGCTGGGTTTCTCGAACTTCCGTGTGTACACACATCACCGGAGATCTTGTTAAAATTCAGGTTCCAATTCAGTAGGTCTGGAGTGGGGCCCAGGATTCTGCATTTCTCACAAATGCAGTCTAACAGTGTAAAGACTTCACCCCAGACTGGATGATAGAGAGACCTCTCCAGTCACTATACAATCAATTATCAGTCTTTGAATCAATTCAGCTACCATCAATTCATCAGTTCAACATTTCACATCATCTTGTCTCATCAGAGTCTTTACACTTTTCTATAATAAACTTTTAATTACTTTTCATAAAAAGAAAATGTGGTCAATTTTGAATGATTCTTTTTCTTACAGTGAACTCATAGTGGGTTCCAAATGTTAGCCACCCAACTATGCAAACTATTTCCAAAGGCTTACACACCTGTTTTATAACCCATCCTACAATTTTGCTAGGGCCTAGAGGCAAGTTTTAAAGGCTAGTGAAAAAGCATCGGGAGTTATCTCCTAACTTAGATCTCCTTAGGATGAGGCTGACCTTCCTCTCCATTACCTCACCTGCCAGTAAAGCTTAGCCATGAGGCTGGAACCAGGAAGAACGAGGGGGGTAGGTTTGAAGCAGAGCTGGGTTTCTCGAACTTCTGTGTGCACACACATCACTAGAGATCTTGTCAAAATTCAGGTTCCAATTCAGTAGGTCTGGAGTGGGGCCCAGGATTCTGCATTTCTAACAAGCTCCTAGGTGATGCTGAGCTGTGACTTTGAGTAGCAAGAATGTAGAGATGAGAGAAAACCTGCTCCTTCTGGTGGGGTGTGCAAGGAAGTGTCAGGCAGGCAGAAAGGGGAAGCTTAATTAAAAAAAAGAAAAGCCCATCTCTCTGGTCTCCATCTCCTTTAATAGTGGTGGGATGGGTATTACGGAAGGTCAGACCTGGAACCGGTCAGAGCTGGGTTCAACTCCGGATTCCAGTATCTACCTCAAGCAAGTACCCTAACCACTCTGGGCCTTCATTTCCATACGTGAAAGTGGGAATAATAATACCTAGATCTTGATGCCTTTTTAAAAAAATGTTTAACATTTATTCATTTTCGAGAGACAGAGACAGAGCATGCATGGAGGAGGGGCAGAGAGAGAGGGAGAACAGAATCCAAAGCAGGTTCCAGACTCTGAGCTGTCAGCACAGAGCTCTACTTGGGGCTCCAATCCATGAACCATGAGATCATGACCTGAGCCAAAGTCAGACGCTCAACTGACAGAGCCACCCAGGCGCCCCATAACAACACCTAGATCTTGATATCTTTTAGACAAATATTACTTTTTAATGAAACATGCTTACTATTTTTAAAAATTCAAGCAAGAAGAAGAGTACAAAGAAGTTCCCAAATCCCACCACTATCAGATTAAATGTAAAGTTAGCCAGCTCTGAGCCTGGCACAAGATAGTGCTCAGTAGACGACAGCCGGGTCCACCTGCCCATCTGTCACATGGGGAGGTTGGGCCAGGTGATCTCAGAGCTCCTTCTGTCCTCCAGCATCCACTAATTCTCAGGCAGCCACCAGCGAGAAAGACCTCCAGGCTAGCAGAGAACCCCTGTAGGAAGGGCAGGTAATTCTCTGACAGAAATACCTCCCCTCATTCTTACTAACCCCAATGAGAGGGAGAGAGAGAGAGAGAGAGAGAGAGAGAGAGAGAGAGAGAGAGAATCCAGAAGACAGGAAGTCCTAAAACCACTTTTGGGGTTGCAGGAGAAAGATGCTTCTTCTAGCCAGGCTTAGCCAGGCAGCCTTCAGGAAGTCCCATTTTTCCTCCTAGTCTCTTTCCCCAGTGCCCACAGAGGATGTTAACTCCCACCTACACACCCCCCTGCAATTTTCAAAGAGATGTTGTAAGCAATTCTCCTTTGTTAAACCTTCACAACAACCCTTAGGAGTAGTGATTACTACCCTCCTGGGGATATGAGGATCCTTATAGGGGTTCCTCATGTCTGCCACTGCGCCCAGCACAGAGGACAGGGGAAGTCCCCAAAGCCCACTTTTGGGCTCTGTCTGCAGCCCTGATCGTTCTTTGCCCTGGCCAGCGGGTCCCCACTCACTCCTTGCTCTGCAGCCCTGCCCTGGGTCATGTCACCTGTCAGAATCAAGAGGGCTAGAAGGGCAGCTGCTGCTCAACTCCTTATATGGAAATAACCAGTTGCTGGACAGATAAATGCCAAGAGAAGGCGCCTGCAAGGTGGACAAGCCGCCTAAAAACACAGCCAGAAAGGACTGAACCAACAGCTCTCGCTTTCTGTACTGCTTAAAGACTCTCAGCCTGCCAGGAGTTGTTCCCTCAAAAACCAAGGGGGAAGGGAGCACGTCCTAAAGAACATCCCACATTCCTCAAGTACCCAGAGGATTTTACAATATTTTAAATTCCTCTCTCCTTCCTTCCTCATCCCTTCCACTCTACTTTCCTTTCACAAGTATTTATTGGGCATCCATTATGTGCTGTGCGTTGAACTTGGTAATACAGGGCCTTAAAGATAAACAAGACACAAACCTTGCCTTTGAGCGGTCCCTAGGCTGAGCGGGGCATAAACACATATAAGCAAGGTGAGGCATGCCATCTGGGAGTGCAGGTAACTCCTGCAGGGTTCGAGGGAAGCCTAACTCCCACTGAGGTGGGGGAGGCGAGGAATCTGGGAAGGCAATCATCTGTGAAGGGAGGAGGCACTGTTCTGACCCTCTAAAGATGGGCCGAGTTTGTACTCAGAGACCGTCAGTTCTTCCGTGGAGAGGCACTGGCTTGAGTCAAAGGCGTCCGTATAGGGGCACAGATACATACAGGAGAGACGGGAGTAGCTATCTGACAAGATCATAGGATGCACCATACTGGGAAATGATGCTGGAACAATGACCAGAGGCGAGGGGGCCTGGAATGCTACTCTCAGTAGTATGTCCTTATTCTGCAGGCAAAGGGGGAACCACTGAAGGCTCCTGCAGAGAAGAGACACCCACCCAGAGTTGGAAGGCTCATTTTCTTTTCCCCATGGCATCTACTTAATATTGTTTTGAAATGGCCCATGTCAACCCCTGAGGGGCATCGCTGGATTCATGTTTGCACTATACAGACCTTAGCTTAAGCTTAAGAAGTTAGGTGATACTGCTTCCTTAGGTCAGATCTAGGTATTGCCTATTTTTTTAACATCTCTTCTATATTCAAGTAGCAATTCTCGAGCTTTCCTCTGCCACAACTCACACTCCCAACTCAGACCTGTCTGCATTTCCAACACTGTAGCTGTGACCACACCTCATTTCCCATGCTTAAAACACATCTTCAGATGCACATGACTGAAGAGGAAATCACTGTGGGGACAACCTGGCATTTGATCTCATTTATATTTAAAAAGCAATTATTTGCAAACTTCTGCATTTAAGGATTAAATGCGTTTCATAAAATGCAGCAATACAACCTGTAACGGGGCATGTGACATGTCACCACATCTTGCACCTGCAACTAAAACTGTCAAACTAAAGACATTGTGAACCTGGTTGGCTCAGTGGGTACAGCATGTGACTTTTGAGCTCAGGGTTGTGAGTTCAAGCCCCACGCTGGGTATAGAGCTTACTTAAAATAAAATAAAGACATAGTTTTAAATCTGCTATGGTTATCTGCAACATCGAGTGTAAATGTTTAACACTGTAAATTGAACAATTAACAGTGATTCATTCATTTCTGAACTAACTGTTCAGGAATTTCCCTAATCCTTCTATTAAATGATTTCCATTTATAGCATCATTTGCTCCCCCCACCCCCCCCCCACCAGCTGTTATCAGATTAAAGGCCACAGTGTGTTGGTTGTGTATGCCACACTAATCCTGCTGTTCCCATAGCCCATATAGAATTACACTGGCTAAAAGCCCAGCTATCTCCAGTGGACCTGAAGCTCATAACTGGTCCAATTTTCAAAAAAGCCTGGCTGACATTAATTTCTCTTGAAGTACTCTACTTTTTCTTATGTTCTTATCATTGTTTATTCCTACATATGTGTGCATAATCTCCTAGACACTTTCAACTGCGTATACAGAATCACTTAGGAACCAGTCAAGTTTTTACTTAAAGAAATTTTTGTAAAAATCCACTATCCTTGCTCCTTCTTAACATTTTTTTTTTTGTGATGAATTGGATTAATAGGAAATTCATCTTATTGGTTGTGGTAGGTTGAATAGCTCCCCCCAAAATGTCAAGGTCCTAATTCCTGGAACCTGTGAATATGTTACACTGCATGGCAAAAGGGACTTTACAGATGTAATTAAGGTTAAAGACCTTGAGAAGGGGAGATAATCCTGAAACATCCCGGGGGATCTAATGCAATTGCACGGGTCCTTATAGGAAGGAGGCAGGAAGTCTCCCGTGTAATCACATGTATATTCCTGTTTTTTACCTAGGAGTCTCTGAATCTAACCATTCTCAGGTCCCAGAACCAGATTTTGATTGTTCTGAAATGGGTCTCAACCTTCTTTTGGGTTGAAAGTGATTTTGAAAGTGATGAAAGCTATAGACTTTCTCCCCAGAAATAAAAAGCACAGATGCACATCCACATAAACTTTGATCTTTCAAATATAGTTCTCTCCTTAGCTAAGGATCCATGGACCCAAAGCCTAGATGCACTCTAAATTCATAACGTCTGGGACTGTTAAAAAGGAACCATTTTTAACATTTTAGCATTTTTGGTTCCCGGAACTGCTCATGAGCACCATTCCCATGCCATGTCTTGTGTTTAATGCTAAAATAAAAAATGACCAGAATAAGCTCCATTTTATATTAGTCCAGCACCCCTCTGTTGCTGCACCGGAGTCCTTCACATGTACTGAAGAGATCATGAAACCCATAGAATCTCACGCTAGAAGAGATCTTCAGGGTCAAATGACCCAATTTCCCTCTACTGCCCAACTCCCCAAGGACCTCATCTCTGCCAGGTTGCCACCAGAAACTACAAAACCTCGGAAATAGCTTCCCATCTCCAGACAGCACTGGTAGCCCTGGTCTCCCATTAGGCAACAGAGGTTCGGTGTCAAGGGCCTAAAAGCTTACAGGTGACCCAGGAAAAGGTTTGGAATTCATCACACTTTCGAATAGTCCCCAAATTTTCTTAAAACAAAAAAAAATGCAAAATGGAAATTAATAACAATTGTAATAGCAAAGTTATAAAAACCCATTCAGAAGTGGTAAGCAAAAACTACCTTTTGATATATTGTGAGGTGGAACCTCTAAAGGTAAAGGTATCCAGGGCCTACTTCATTCTTAAATGTCTTGAGCTCTAACTAGCACTTTCCCCACCACACATCCCATTTTGGCCAGAAATAACTTCTGCTCAAGGTGCTTGGTTCTCACCCTTCTGTCAAGTACAAAAATAAAGTTTAGAACCCTCTGTCTTGCAAATGACAGTTTGTTATTTGCAGATGGCTTTTAGGAGAAGAAGTTCTCCAAAGTTATTGTAAAATATGCTTCAAATTCCTATCCTGGTCAAATCTGATTCTATTCCACATTGGCCATGAATCTATTTGTTTGTGGGTTTTGTTTGAAGACGGTGATGGTGATGGTGGCAATGGAATTGTACTCAGTGTGATAAATGGCGCCCCATGGACCTCAGTCTGTAGGTCCACTGGGCTAACCAACTGATTTTATAGTTTGGAAAAGATGAAGGTTCTACTTCAGAGAACTGGAAGGGTCCTTTCAAGACCAAACAGCGAAAAGATAAGGATTGAATCTTGCTGAAGGCCTGAGTCAGTCTTACGGCTAAAACCATTTATCTTCTCATTCCCCTTGACAGAAAATGAACTAAATAAGCTAAAAGTGAATAAATTCAATGAAATGAATGTGAATAAAATTCAATGAAAGTGAATAAATTCAATGACAATAAGTAACTGCATAAAAATAAACTAAAAAAAAAAAGAAACTTAAAGCTTAGGCATAATTTTAATATATATATTATATATATAATATATATACACATATGATAGAAAAATGAATAGGTCTTAAAATAAAAGACATGAAAAATAAAGAAAGTCAAAAGTAACTGAGGACTAGAAAAGAGTTAAAATCAAAAGGGCTAATAAACCAAAATGATTCATAAGAATTCAAACAATTTAGAAGTTCTGAACATTAAGGAGTAATGAAACAAATGAGCTTTGTTTTATTAAGGAGTAATAAAACAAATGAGGAGTAATAAAACAAATAAACAAATAAAGTTTTAAAATGAGGGCATCAATAGAAAATAGACAAATCACAAAATAAGGATGTAATGATCAATAAACAGATTTTAAAAAAAAATCTCACTTCCTTAATCAAAAAATTCAAAACAAAATAGTACTAGGTTTTTATAGGTGAAGTCGGAAAATACAAAAGTAAAAGTTAGTTTTCTGTGTTAGCCAGTGCTTGGATAAGGAGGCAAATGCTATAACCCTTGTGGAAAAAACTAGTATAATCCTCTTGGGGGGGAGGGTGATTTGGAAATCTATAGTAAAAGACTCAAAACTGTCTTTTCAATCCAAAATATACACTTCTAGGAGTTTATCTTTAATAAATAATCAGAGATGTACAGAGAGATCTATTAGGAAAACTGAAACAACTTTGACATCCAAGTTTGATGGCACTTG
Organism: Lynx canadensis; assembly: GCF_007474595.2. Lineage (NCBI taxonomy): Eukaryota > Metazoa > Chordata > Mammalia > Carnivora > Felidae > Lynx > Lynx canadensis. Next base: position 101,022,452 of record NC_044305.1, on the reverse strand, counting down.
CTAATCTGATATATAACAGTCAAAAGGAATACTATGCAGTCATTAAACATTCCTTAGAATTTTTAAATGCTAAAATATTTGGCTCGGTCAGTTAAGCATCTGACTCTTGATTTTGGCTCAGGTCATGATCTCACAGTCTGTGGGTTTGAGTCCCATGTCGGACTCTGCACTAACAGCATGGAGCCTGCTTGGGATTCTCTCTCTCCCCCTCTCTCTGTCCCTCCCCTGCTCATGTACTTGCATTCTCTCAAAATAAATAAACTTTAAAAAAGTAAATTATATATTGTTTAAGAATATGTACACATGTGGTAAGACTATTCCTCAAAAGGCAACGGAATAAAGAACATAAAATTCAGGCTACTAGTTACCTTTGGGACAAGTTGGGGACAGGATAGGCGAAGATAGAGAAGATACAATAGAATCACATACTCTAGCTAAACAGGATGATGGTTTTATGGGTGTTCATTTCTTGTTATGCTTCATAACATATATAGGTACATACAAGTCATATATTGTTTGAAAGAATTTTCATTTAAACGTTGTGCTCAACTAAAAATAAAATCTTTCCTCATATTTGTGTTTGGAGGGTAGGGCAGGAAGCCTGGCTTGCAATAACATGGATTAGGATGTATCTCTTCTATACAATGATTAAAATGTGCCTCTTTTGTGGGTCACTCTCAGTCCTACCTCCCCCCTCAGGTTTCTCATCTACAGTGGCTGAGTCTCCCCAGGAGGCCACAATGGGAGGGCAGGATGGGCAAAGCTTTCCTCCCATGCCTTTCCAAGCTATCTTTGGTATACCCAAAGCGCAGCCCCTTCATGTTTGCAGTGACATACTTGGGAAAAATCACTTTTTAAAAGTATCTCTTTTAGATTTTTTTTCAATCATCTTAAAGATCGTTTACCCCAATCATCCCAATTTTTATTACTGTAATAATAACATAACATTTTGCTAGCATTCTATCTGCAATGTTCACTAAAGTTGTTTTGTAATTATTACTTCTAATGAATGATGACTTATTTATACCAAGAAAACCATGTAAACATCAGTCAGAAAAAAAGTTGTAGGAGAACACGCAGCCATTAAATACTATGTTTATGAAGAGAGTACAGTCACCCAGAAGTACTTAAACTATGAAACGTAAAACATCATAGTTTCTGTAAGAAGATCCCAGCTGTGCAGTACAAATGAAACCTACCTTTTAAAATAAATGGTAAGGAAACAGACAAGAGTGTTTAGAGTTAGTATCTTTGTGTGAAGATACTAAAGATTTTTTTCTTCCTTAGTTTTCTTTTTATAATGGAAGGAAAACCCACTCAACTCCACTCTTAAAAGGGACACTAGTTGGCTATATTAGCTTTTAAGGAACTAGAGGCACCAATGGAGGTATTCTATACAAGGCAGTGTGGCGACTCAGTGGCGGCATCAAGATGAGTGTTCCAAGTTTCTGTTTTCTAACTTTTTTGTCTTTATTCTGAACCCGACTGACTCCTTTACCACACTCACCTCCATGCACGACACACATACAAGTAAATTAATAAAGCCAGACAGACTCCTGTTGAAGAGGTATAACTGTCTCCTCAGCCCCCTCACATTCCGCAGGTGGCAGTCAGCCACATACTCCATTCACTGCCCTCTCCCTGCAGGTCCTGGTAGGCAGGGAGAAACGAAGATCTGAACGCTAATCGAATTATCTCTGAAAAGCAGTGCCCGTTCCCAGGATGGTCTATACAGCGAGCCAACCACAAAGCCTAGATATCAGAGGCCATCTTGATTCAGATCACATCAATGTCAGGCAGGTCACCCAGCTTTAGGTGGAGGGAACATTGTCATAGTTTAATCACTGGGCAGGTTTTGTTTTGTTTTGTTTTGAAATAAAGATTTAATACTAATTTAAAAGTTTGGTCAAGTATAGACATGGTTGTGGGGAAATGGGAATGTAAATTTAATAGAGCCACTTTGGAGGGCCTGTTAAAATAGAAACAGCACACTCTGGAACAATTCCCCTTCTAGCCATATATCCTTGAGAATAATCACACATGTGTGCAAGTGGACATGGTCTAGGATTTTATTTGCAGAAATGTTTGTTTTTGTGAAAAGCTAGAAACCACTGAATGTCTCTCATTAGGGAAGTGGATAAATAAGTTTTCATATATTTATTTGGTAGAATATCCACAGCAGTTGTAATTGGCAATCCACATAGCATATGGATCAACAAGGATAGATCTATGTGGGGGTAAAAGAAACAGATCTTTGAGGATTTAAAAGAATTATCTGTAGACTTATAGTTCCCATGAGGGTAGATATCAAAAACATGTTCAGTGAAGACAGCAAGTTCTAGAATGACATCTGAAGTATGATACCGCTTCTATTAAAAAAAAGAAAAAGACAAACTACAGTGCTACATTCTTGATAAATGAAGATATACGTATGTACTGGTACAAGAACATTCTAGAAGGAAGCACATTAAAATCATAACAAGTATTACCTCTGAGGAAAGACAGGAGATTGGGATTGGGAGTAGGAACGGTAAAAAGGGATTTCGGCTTCATGGTGATATTCTAATGTTCCAAATGTAAATGGATTGTAATGTTTACAATTACTTTTTAAAAGTCTCAGCAATTACTTTACGCTGTAATATATTTATTATACTCAAGAAGCTAAAAACATGGAGCCTTTTGTAAGAAAATGTTTCCTATGGGGCGCCTGGGTGGCTCAGTCGGTAGAGCATCTGACTCTTGGTTTCAGCTCTGGTCTATCTCACAGGTCATGTGTTCGAACCCTGCGTCAGGCTCTGTGCTGGTAGTATGGAGACTGCTTGGGATCCTTTCTCTCCCTCTCTCTCTGCCTCTCCCCTTCTAAGTAAATAAATAAACTTAAAAAAAAAAAAAAAGAAAGAACGGACAAAAGAAAGAAAGAAAGAAAGAAAGAAAGAAAGAAAGAAAGAAAGATGTTTCCTATAGTACCACACCCACCTCTCCAGTGGGCTCCAGCACACCCACTCAGCCAAGTTCAATGGTATTGTGAGAAAGTACCCCAGCGCCCTGGCTCACCTTTACAACCCTCCTAGGGACCAGAGCAAATCACATTAGTGATGACGCTTTGCAGAAAAAGTTATTCCAGAAAACAGCTGTCAGAAGTGCCATTTTGTTAAAAATGATCAAATGGCTTCTATCCCTTTCCCTGAAGATTTTGAGAGCAAAGTGTTTTAGAGTTTGGCACCGGCCAAACCAACAGAGAAAAGAAGGCAACACCCCACATTTCATACCTGTCAAAAACCACTGCGGAATAAGCCCGCTCTGCGAAGATGACATCCGCAGCCCAGAACTCCTTAGTGGCCTTCAGACCCCTGCCTTTGCCCTCAGAAGTGAAGACCTCCACGTTCTCCATTCTCCCTATTGTCATTTCAGAGTCTTTCAGGCAGCTCGGCAGATATTTAACACGGAGCCAAGTCCCCTGTCATTGCTATTTCAGCACCTTCAGCATCCCAAAGAGCAAGCCTATAAATGGACAAGCACCTCCCCTTCCCTACCCCCTCTCAGCTATGGGGCCCTCACCTCCCCCTCTGCCATGCTTCCTGGAGGTGGGAATGGGGCAGGCAAGAGAACGGTGATCCGAGAAGGGTCACGTTCATCACCAGCAAAGCTGGCAAAGCAGAAATGACCACGGGCTGGTGCACCTCTCGAATTGGACCTGAAAATTTTTGCAAAATTCCTTTGCAAGAAGCAGCTCAGTCCTGGATGGCAGTTGTGCTCAGCTTCAGTTGGAATAGGGAACACTTGGTCAGTGGGGTATTTTTAGCAGCCAGATGCCTCTGTCAATCCCAAGCAGACAGCTGAAATGGTCCAAGAGAAGAGGTGATGCTTGCTGCTCTGGGAACCTTCAGCTGTCAGGCTCATACTTTCTCAAGTGAGATGGGCCCCTTGTCCCCCTCTCCCCTCCCCCATAGGTGGATTGTTTGCAGAATACAGCAGATGCCCAACTGACCCCCTTCGCGCATACAGAACAGTACTATTTAGGCTCCAAGTGACATCCCTCTTCTCCAGTATTACCTGGGACTCCCACAGCACCCCCACGCAGGGCTCAGAGGTCTGGGAGCCCCCTGATGATACAGGGGTGCTGGACGCAGGCTAGGAGAGGAGATAGGCCTTGAAAATGAAAACCCTCATTTCTGCCTTTTTATCAAATCTCCCTTAAACCGTGTCTGTTGCCAGGAGAACACCAACATGCTCTGTCTTTCTTCTCTCCCAGGAATAAGGACATTGGAGGGAAAATTCTAAAGTGTCCATTGACCTAAATGCCACTCTTCTTTTTTTTTTTTTTTAAGTAAACTCTACACCCAACGTAGGGCTCGAACTCACAACCCCTAGATCAAGAGTCACAAACTCTACAGACTGAGCCAGCCAGGTGCCTCTAAATGCCACTCTTCTTGATTGCCAGACAGCTCTTCCCAAGGTTGAAAAGACAAATACCACGTGATTTCACCTATATGTGGAATCTAAAACACAAAACCAACAAAGCGGAAACAAACTCACAAATACAAACTAGTGGCTGCCAGAGGAAAGAGGGGTGGGGGCATGGGCAAAAGGGGAGAGGGAGACACAGTCTTCCAGTATGGAATGAATGAGTCACAGGGATGAAAGGTACAGCATAGGGAATATAGTAATGGTCTGTAATAGCCTTGTATGGTGACAGACGGTAGTGACACTTGTGAGCACAGCGTAACATACAGAGTTGTCAAATCACTATGTTGTACGCCCGAAGCTAATACTAACATTGTATGTCAATGATACTTCAATAAAAAGAAATAAAATAAAAATAATTTTTTTAATAATAAATAAATAAAACAAGGCTGGATGCCCCAAAGAGTAAACATCACATGCTCCCAGTGGTTAAAAAAAAAAAGAAAAAAAAAAAAAAGATTGAAAAAGAGCTCTTCAATCCAGGTTGACTTCAAATGAATACCTGGACCCCCATTGCCTGGCAACTCGGAGCTCCCCTCAGGAAGGGAGTAGACTGTTCTCTAAACACTATACCCCTGGAACAGGTTCAGCCCAAGCCAAGGTCAAGAAAGAAATCTTGCTGCTCCAAGACAGAAAGAGAGGGAACATCAAGCCCAATGCTTTAGTTATATCTGTGGGTCTTGACCTTATCAGAACAAGTATTATATTAAAGCGTGGTCAATAGGGGGCACCTGGGTGGCTCAGTCAGTTAAGCACCTGACTCTTGACTTCAACTCAGGTCATGAGTTCAAGCCCTGCGTGGGGCTCCATGCTGAGCATGGAGCCTGCTTGGGATTCTCTCTCTCTCTCTCTCTCAAAATAAATAAATAAGCATTTTTAAAAAACCTTGAAAAATTAAAAAAAATAAAGTGTGGTCAATAGAATAAAGGCCCACCCCCCACAAAGATGTCCAGGCCCTGCTCCCCAGACCTGGGAATATGTTACCTTACACGACAAAAGAAACTTTGCAAGTGTGATTAAGTTAAGGATCTTGAGAGAGGGAGATTATCCTGGATTGTCCAGTAGGGCCCAATGGAATCACAAGAATCCTTATAAGACGATGGCAGAGGGTCAGAGTCAGAGAGACACTTGAAGATACTATATTGCTGGCTTTGAAGATGGAGGGATGAGTCATGAGACAAGAAATGCAGGTGGTCTCTAGAAACTGGAAAAGGCAAGGGAGCAGCTTCACCCCCTTGGACCCCCCGAGGGAAAACAGCCATGGTGACATCTTGATTTAAGCCCAGTGAACCCAATTTCTGGCTTTTGACCACCAAACGGTAAGATAGTAAATTTATGTTAAATCACTAAGTAATTTGTTATGGCAAAACCAGGAAACAAATATATAAAATATTATAGTTTTTCATTCTAGTAAATATTTTATAACATCCCTTTTGCTACTCTGAAATGAAATGGCATACATAATTTACCAGCTCTTATACCTAAAAAATATAAATTACTATATGTTGTAGTCTGAATGTTTGTGTATCTCACTCTCCTCAGCCCCCAGCCCAAATTTCAAAATATGGAAGTCCTCACCCTCTAAGGTAATGAATGGTATTAGTAGGTATGGCCTTTAGGAGGTGCTTAAAAATTATGAATGTGGAGCCTTGGTGAAGAAGAGGCTCCAGAGAGGTCCCTAGGTCTTTCTGTTATATGAAGACTGTGAACGATCTAGAAGAGAATCCTCACCCAACCATGCTGATGCCCTGATCTCTAACTTCCAGCTTCCAAAACTGTAAGGCATAAATTTCTATTGTTTATAAGCTATCCAGTCTGTGGTATTTTGTTATTGTAGCCCGTATGGACTAAAACATTTACCTAACCTAATAAGGGAGAGATAAAGTGAAAGTTAGCTTATAATAAAATAATATATAATCATGCTAAATTAAATATGTCAATGAACTCACTATGCATATGCTTGGGCACAACTACAGTAGAAAACATGATACAGCGGTCATATGTTTGTACCTTCCAGTAGAATCGCTGTGAGAGCGAGAGCCGAAAACGTAGATTGATTCTGGGGACACAAATATCACACAGGGCACGGTTGTCTGTGACGTGATTTTCTGAAATGGTGAATGACTCTTACTTAGTCAAGTTCTGAATGAAAGAAAGCATAATCCTTCAGTTAACAAGAGGTTGCCTTGGAAAATTTAGGATATATTAAAAATGATTCTGTGATTATATACAAAACAGAATTCCAGACTCTGATAATTATAAACAAAGTTTCATATACCTAAAATGTACATCTGTATGTTTGAGGCTGTGTAGGACAGGCAAAGAATCTTCAATGTATGACTGTTCCTTTCTTCCCAAGCTATCCTGCATCTGTGGCCAGGATCAATGACACAGGGGATGTTGGCTCCAGTTATTAGGCTGGTGACAAGAACATGTCCTGGTACATGTCCCTGCTATACTGCTTATCAACATAAATCCTCTATAATAGTTTTTTCCCATCTGCCCCCCTCCCGTTTTGTTTTCCACTGGGACCCAAAACCTTCTTTGTGACCCTGGTCCTGCGCACAACATGCCAGCACCACTGCACAACCAAGAGTTGCCCCGTGACATTTCTAAAATGGCCCCTAAGTAGTGGAACGGCCTTCATGAGAACTGCTGGTCTTCATGACCAGGAAAAATCCATCTAGAGTTTTGGAAGGATATCTTACTGCTCTACTGGAGATGCTCAGCTGAAAAGACTCAGGAAGAACCTAAGAGCTCTCTTCAACATCGTATATCGAGGTGTGGAAGAAACGGATTTATTCCATGTTTGCTGAAAGATCCAACTAGGGGGCAGAGTGGACATAACCATGTGAGTGTGGTGTGGTGGCTAGGGTCACAGACTTGAGCTTCAAGGACCTTCAAAGTCATATTTCTGTCAAGCCCTTTTCTGCTCCAGGAAGATGGAAACTTTTCCCATTGTTAACAATTTTAATAGCCATCCAGTCTCTTTCTTTCGTGTGTCTGGATAAAGAAGGGTGGTGAGAAAGGGAGACAAATGGGACAGCTCAAGCCAGACTCCTAGTCTGGAAGAGAGATCTAAGCTGGGAGATTTCAGACAAGAGGATGACAGGAATAACCACAATGGTTCTATGCACCTCTATTTCGGCTGAACTTCCCTTGCACCTCAGGCCACACATACATGCCAAGAACGTCACTATGGCTACCAAATACTCCCATACCCTAAGAAAGGTGTGAGAAAATTGTTGCAGAAGATGCTAAGCCAGGGCTATGTTGGGTCCCCAGTTGGGCACCTTAAGGGTAGAAAAAGGTGACATGAAGAGGCCAAGAATGGGGGCTGCTTTTGGAGTTTTAAGTATCAACACTTGGGCTTCAAGTATCGTCTCAATATAAGCTCCACTTATTAATCTGTATCTCAGGTAATATCTGTTCCCAGATCCAAGTTGCAGCTCCCAAATCTTCAGCCATAACCTGTATTCAATTATTGTCCTCCTGAGCCTTCGAGCAAATAATCTCAGAGGCCTTGAGAGCGATTGCGTTCCCTTCAGTTTGATCTGCTGCAATGGAAGGAATTTGTACAAATAAGTGTGAAGGTGGAGACATAAATGAAACCCAGAAGAATGGTTTTTGAAAGCCTGGGACAGTTTGTATGCCTGCGTTAACAAAGCAGTGGCTGATCTACTATACTTGGAAAAACTTCAATCATCCCTTCTATTGGAAAGACTCACTGGCTGGGCCACACACCTACAAGGGACCACCATCTAGTGGTAAATCAAGAGAACTGCAAGATTTGTTTAGTAAAAGAACAGTCCTTTATCACTGGATTTCACCCCCTTTGTACCTGGAAGTAAGGTTCATTTCCACCTGGGGTCAACAAGTTTTTTTTGAAACCGTGAACTAAGCATGGTTTGTACCTTCCTTAATAGTTGGGGGGGAAAGTCAAAAGAATATGTTGTGATACATGAAAATTATATGAAAGTTAAGTTTCAGTGACCATAAATAAAATTTATTAAAAAACAGCTATTCTAGGGGCGCCTGGTTGGCTCAATTGGTGGACCATGGGACTCTTGATCTCGGGGTAGTGAGTTTGAGCTCCACATTGAGCACAGAGCCTACTTTAAAAAAAAAACAAAACAGCTATACTATTCTGTTTACATATTTTCTATGGTTGCTTTCACACTGTAACAGCAGAGTTGAATACTTGCAACAAAGACCATATGGCCCACAAAGCTGAAAATACTTACGATCTGGCCTTTTACAGACAATGTTTGCCAACGCCTGCTTTAAACTAATAACAGTTTAAAGCCTAGCAATGTTAAGTAAGCAAGGGGCTGCTCACTGCCTTCAAGTGAATTCACTGGCTGATTCATTCATTCATTTTATAATCCCTAGGAGTGACAGATTCAAAGAAAAAGTTCTTGCCTACATCTAGCTCTCACATTCCAGAATGACAGGGGCAGGTCTCCTCCTTAACAGTCCATTATATCCTATATAACTACATCATTGGCAAAACTTCAAACCCTCGCGGCACTTTGGTGGCTTGGTTGGTGGAGCATCTGACTCTTGATTTTGACTCAGGTCATGATTCCAGGGTCATGGGATCGAGCCTCACATTGGGCTCCATGTTGAGTGTGCAGCCTGCTTAAGATTCTCTCTCTCCCTCTACCCCTCTCCCTTTGCCCCTCTCCCCCACTGTCTCCCTCCCTCTCTCTCTAAAATTTAAAAAAAAAAAAAAAGCCTCCAAAAAACCCCTTCAAATTCTCTGGTCTCTGTGTTCCTAACAAAAGAGCATGCTTGCTTCCATCTCTCTTCTTTTGGCTCCAAGAAATCTTTGGCTGCAAATTGCTTTCTTCCCAAGAATTCCTAAGTCCACTCCTGTGTAGTTATCAGCACATTTATCAGCACTGTGCTCAGTGCCTGGATAAAAGACGAGTAACACGCAGCCCCTGTCTTTAAGATACTGACCATTTAGAAAGGATTATGGAAGAGCATGTAAAGATGGTGAGAGAGATACAGGAAGGGAGGGGAAAGGATATCCAGGGCAGCCTGAGGAGTCAGGAAAGGCTTCAGAGAAGTAGCCAACAAAGATAAGAAGGGAGTGAGACAACCAGAACTGGAGGAGACCATTTCAGCCCCAAGGACACATCAGCACAAGCAGAGGTGTGGAGGTAAAGAAATGGCAGACGTATAGACACCTACAATAGGTTGGGTACCTTAGAGCTACAGGAGCACGCATATTATACTTCTGTTCACCATTCTAGCACCAGACTATTGCCCTTGTGACCCACTGTTTCATATACGTTTGCAAGTTTTCTAACATAAATGTATGAATGTCTAAAATTGTGTTTTATTAACATTACCTCGTATGTTTTTCATAATACCCTTCGAAGTGGGTATTATCAAAGCCTCTATTTAAAAAGCAGCAGCATCTCAAAAGTATAAACCCCAGAGAAACTCTCACATGTATGCACAGGGAGACTGCACAAGTACATTAGAACAGCACTGTCTATAAAAGCAAAAATGAACAACAGGCTCAATGTCTGTCAAATGGCTAGTTCATGGTGTTTTCATGCAACAGAATGCTCTAAAGCTGTGAAGGTAAATGAATTAGAACCTCACATCTCAGCATACCTCAATATCAAAATATAATAAGTGAAAAAAGTTGCAAGGGAATAAACAGTATGTATAATAACATTTATGTAAAGTTTTAAATCATGCAAAGCAGTATTTCATGTTCCTTGGGGACACATACATATGTAGCAAAAGTATTAAGAAATGAATAGGAATGAGAAATGCTGCATTCAGGACAGAATTTACTTCCAAAGGGAGGAGGAGTTCATTAGGAAGTAGGGAGAAGGCATTCCAGAAGAGGGAGCAGCATATACAATAAACTGAGTTACGCAGTAATTTGGTATTCATAGGAATCAGTAAAGGTTTAACGTTGCTAAATCATAAAGTGAAAGCAGGGTGGGGAGGTGAGCAGTAGAAAGACAGAGATCAGGGTGCACAGAAGCCCAGTAGTACTCCTGTTTGACTTTCTCCAACAGACAACGGAGAGCCAAAATGACTTCTACACAGACGGCTTTGGCAGTAGTATGGAGAGGACACTGGGCTGGTGAAGTCGGAAGGATAAGTTAGGCATCTCTTGCCATGGTTCTAACAGGAGATGATGGGCACCTGAAATTAGGCAATGGCAGTGTGACAGGGAGGGAGAATCCATTCAAGAGAAACTTTGGCACCCTGCACCAGGAGTCATGCCCCTCAACAGGAAAATGGGTGGAATACTGTGCAGCGGTGAAACAAACACCTAAAGGCAACAGCTTGGATGAACCTCAAAATGTTGAGTGAAAACAAGTTCCAGAATACTGCATAGAGAAAGATACAAATCTTATGAAATTCAAGAATCATCCAAACTGTTTTTGGCCGCATACGTATGGAATAAAGATATAGATATGAAAAGAAACTACAAAGGAGGGTAGTGATTTCTCTGGGAGATGGGGAATGAGATGAGGTGAGTTTGGCTGTGCGTGTGAGTGCGCGCATATAGGCATATATTGACGGAGAGCGACAAATGTCGTTTACGGACCAGTGACGACAACGTATCAGGACCAAGGCTTCTGCTTACTCTAACTCTGTGCAATAAAGGCCCTAACAAAGGAAAGACAAACAGATAAAGGAGATGACGTATTTCTCAGATATTTTGGAGGAAGAATCCGGAGGTTCCCAGACTTTTTCTTTCTTAGTCGGTTTTAGATTCACTCACCCCAGGCGAGCGGCCCCACGCGCTCTCCCTTCCCTCCGACAACGAGGGGAAAGTCCCCGGGGAAAGTACACGAGACGGAGGGGACACAGCCACAGTTAGAGCCGGGACCCCCCCCCCCCCCAAAAAAAAACCCCAGCGAAACGGGCCGGGCTAAAGGGGGCGGGGCTAAAGGGCCTCCCTGGAAGGGAGGCGCCCGCGCAAGCGCAGTAGCGCGCCTTGCCGCCATGGCGTTGGCGCCGTCCAGTAAGCCGCTGGTGGTGGCGGAGACTTCCCCTCAGGAAGCCTGGTCTCCGCCTCCTCCTCTCACCCCGCCTGCTCGGCGGCGGAGGCGGCGGTGGCGGCAGCGCCTGTCCCTGCCTCTCCGCCACCTCCACCCCGGCCTATCCCCCGGCCGGCGGCGTTGGCGGGGAGGGGGACAGTAGTTGTAGACGCCCGCCCCTGCCTCAGAGAAGGTGAGTTCCCGCCCCGGCGGCGGGGGCGGCCCGGTCTTCAGCCCCTCAGCTCCCTCCGCGGCCCAGTGAAGGTTGGGCGCGCCCCTAGCGTGCGCCATGGCCGACCGGGTCGGGGCCGGAGTCCGTCCGCCCTCCTCACCACCCGCCGCCCGGGGAAAGGGGCGCCACGGCCCCCCGGTGGAGCGTGGAGGGGAGAGGGACACCCCAGCAAGCTCAGGAAGCTGAGGATTGAGGGGGCAGAGAGATGTCCAGGGAGAAGTCTTGACTGGAGTGGCAGGGAAAGGGAAGGAGGATGGATGAGGCAGCTCCGAGGATAAGGAGAGAAACGGCCTGAGACGTGGAAGCGAGGAAACTTCGGCGGGGTGAACTTGAACATCCGGGGAAGTAGACAGTTTGGCCGAAGTGGAGTTAGGACTCTGCCCACCGCAGGAAGTAGCTCCGGAGCTTAAAACTGTCGGGGCCCTGGGGGAAGAGCGGAGGAATGAGGGCGTTGAGAGGTCCTTTGGAGAGTTTTCCGGGGCTTTTTGAGGATAACACCCTATAAAGCAAGCTTCTGAGATTTATAGGCCTATTTTGATAGTGGTCTGAGTTCAATAGGGATCTACAGATCAGTGTCAAAGGTAGCAAAGTGGACAGTAGTGAGAGCGGTGAAAAGCAGAATTTAACCAGACACTCCCGACTGTAGGGGAAAGAGCTGAGCTCCATTTGCATTTGCGCAGAGGTGACTGGGAGTTTCAAAGGGAAAATGAGGGACTGGAGGAGAGGTGGGGGTTCCAGAAGAGTCAAGGAAGTGAGGAATTACAAAGGGGATGTTGTTAGGCCAGCTGTGTCTGGCTGCTGGCAAGTAGGGAGGGACCTTAGGATTCTATCCTCCCACAGCCACTGGGAGACCTAGGCGTCTCCTTCCCGATGATTACACTTCAATGGAATGGCTTTCAGGTCTTTGAGAAGGACACTCCTGAGTTGTAGGAGGGACACATCCTTCTCAGAGACAGGAAGGATTCACAATCCAAATTCAGTAAGTACTCTTAAAAAGAGAGATGGGGACCTGTTATCAGGTGTTGGCTCTAAAAACAGCAGATTTCTTTTTGACAGCCCTGAGGTTTTTCTTGCAGGAGCTCCAAAGGGGGCTGGGTCATCGCTGGGATTCAGCCTTAAGCTGCTAGAGGCCAAGTTAAAATTTGGTCAAGTCTCCCTGCAGGAGTTTGGAAGGAGTGTTTCTGCCCAAGTTTTCACAGTTCTCACCAACACATTTCCCCTAACACAAAAAGCTATTTCTTCATCATCTCGATCTAACAGATGTTTAAGTTCCTACAAGTACTATATGCCTGTGAACACCCTATTTGTCCCAAACTATGAGGTAAGACTGTAAGGCAGTTTAGGAAAGGATTTTAGATGGTGGAGCTTGATCGCGTTGCAGGTCTCAGTAAAACATTTCACCATCTTCAGTCTCATCATTTTTAGTACTTATCGTGTTGACTTATGTTGCTTTTTGTCCCCAGAGGGAAAAGACAGTGGAAGCCAAAATATTGTAGAATAATTTAGATTCCTTTTTTCTGGAGAGGCATCAATATAATAACCTCATGAAAATAATTTTGTTTTTACTCTTTTTCGTGATATATTCTATTTTTCTGTGCTATTCCATAATCTTTTACATATTTCACTTTGGTGGAATGGCAATGTAAAAAAAAAAAGTATACGTTTCTTAAAACATTTTTATAAGCACTTTATATAAATTCCATGCACTAAAAATGGAATGAGGAAGTCATTGCAACCAAATGATGTTCTTGTAAATCTCTGAAGGCAACCTTCGGAAGACTAGATTTAACGTCTTGAGTCAGCCTAGGTTAGTTATCATTGTTCTGAGGTCAAAAATAAACTCTGGATTTAGTTTTCATACCAGACTTACTGCCTCTCACCAACAAGTAAGCCTGAGCAGTTTATAGATTATGTAATTTGTAATACAGTTTATAATTTTTATACGGTTTATAGTTTATACAATTCAGTTTGGCTCTCAGCCAGATCACAGGAAGATTTGGAAACAGTTTCTCATAGAAAAACAAGTTTTTTGCCAGATGGCATTTTTTGTTTTTCGTGTGTGTGATGACTTTAAATATGTGCAATTTCTTAAGACTTTGTACAATGTCACTTCACACAGTGCTAGCAGTAACCTTTCTATACGACTTCAAGGTGGTATAATGAGAATACTGGAATAGGAATCTTGACTAGTACTAGGTTCTAGTGCTAGTTTGTCCACTAGTTGTATGACTTGAGTAAGTCCCAAACTTTTTTTTTCAAACTTTCGAAGTCCCAAACTTCCATTTTGAGTTTTGTCATCTGTGGGGAAGGGGAATGGGATTAGCCCAATTGAGTGGTTCTCAGCCAGGGGTTATTTTGCACCCCTACCCCAGAGGACATTTGGCAGACATTTTTGGTTTCCACCACTGGGCAAGGAAGGACGGGGTGAGCACAGGTGCTACCTGGCATCTATTTGATAGAAATAAAATGCACAGGGCAGTCCCACACCCACCCCAACAAAGGATTCTCCTACCCAAAATGTCAGTAGTGTCGAGGTTGAGGACCTCTGCACCAACCAAACTCTGAGGTCCTTAAAATTGTTAACTGGCTTTACAGTTTGGTATTGATATTTCCATGGGCTGGCTGTGTACTGGAAGAGCAGTTCATAAAACACGAAACCTCGACCTATAATGGCCGTCAGGTGGCATTCAAAGAGTGATGAAATCTCTGAGTTAAGATTGAGACTATTCATGAGGATATGAAAAACAAAATATAATTCGCTACCTAAAAATTACCTCTTGTGACATTATTTTGGGTAAATATCCTTCATTAACTGTTCAGTTAACTGCTACCTAACAAATGGTAAATATGTGGCATATTATACTATTTAAAACACTAGTAGAAGTCATATATTTTTACTTGAGATATTTGTAAAAGCCTTAAATAATTGCCAGGTAAGACAGTACATAAACAAGAGGGGGAAAAAATGTTGCTTGTTACTGACCCAGTATTTTTTTTTTCCTTAAAAGACTTGGTTAGGAGATTTACCTTAAATGTATGAAAGAATCAGTGTGCTTCCAGTTACTAAAATCCCAGTGACTGTCAAGATCCTGATAGGACCATTCAAACTGATTTGAAGAACATCTGCTAAACCATTTTCACCTATAGCTGTAACACTGAGAGGAGCTCCTTTGTATGGGCTTGATAATGAACAGATGTCAGTAAGGATTAAATATTGGCAAGCAGAGAATATGTAGAAAGTGTCAGATTACAAATAGGAAATTGAGAAATTAAACTCACTCACAAAAACCCAAAGAAATACCGCATAACCAGACTTCTATGAAAAGACACATATATAGAATTTATGGTGAAGTTGTCATAACGTTTTCCAGGACACTCTGATTCATTCAGTGAGGTTTCTCATAAAAAGTTTTTTGGTTTCTCAAGTATTTTTGACAGTTAAAAAAATTTTTTTAAGTAATCATATTCCTGAAGGATTAGTAAAAACAAAACCACAAAAAAACAATTCCAGCTTATTTGCTTCTTTTCAAGAAATTAAATGAACTTGGTTTTAGAATGAAGGACATTTTTGACTCCTTATTGAATCAGTAACCCATTTACATAGCATTACCTAAAAATGTTTTCCTTTGTTTTCATGATAGTAAGCAGAGATTTGGATCAAATGACAGAAAAATCTAGCTAATAGCCATTGTTGTATTATTCAGAAAACACTTTTTGAGCTCCTGGTATGTATCAGGTACTGTGCTCAGTCCCAAGGATATACTGATGAATTAGGCACAGCCCTTTTAAAGAGCTTAGTAGTTAATGTTTTTTTGTGAAATTAGAAAAAGAAAAAACAAAACAAAATGCAATTTGGGGGTTTTTTGTTCTTTTAAACACAATAAAAGTTTATTTATCTCTCAAATTACATTAATGGTGAGTGCTCCAGAGCTGGCATGATTGCTTTCTTCTTCCTGACACACAACTTCTATCTCTTAGTCCGAAATGGCTGCAGAGGAAATGTGGGATAGTAGCGTGAGGCAGTCAAATTCTCCATGGAGTGGGGAGGAAACAGGTTAATTGACAACTTCTAAAATTGATAAGAAATAGCAGGATGAACACATTAGAGAAAATGTAGTCTTAAATGTGGATTAGCCAGGACTCCTGGGATAATCAGGAGTAGTTCATTGTTTTGTATAAAGCTGTGCTCTGTCCAAGACATATTTGCTACATGCACACCAGGGCACGTTATGTTGTAAATCTAGTGTTGACAGATGGGTAGAATGGTTGGGGAGAAAGATCTCTGGAGAGACATTGATGATTATTTGTTAGTTGCAGATCTGCTGACTTTATTAGATGTCAGTGTGTGAAAATAGTGACTAAGCATGTTAAAATGGCTAAAAAGATTTCCCCTACTATATTCATCACATATATGTTAGGGCATCTATGTGAAAGCATTGAGGCTTTCCCCCACTTCTTACAGACCCATTCACATTCACATTTACTAATCCTTTGAAAGGAATGGAATGCATCTGCTGGCATTCTGATGTTGGAGGTCTGCCTTGGGTCCAAGTAAAACTAACTTCACAAGCATGATCCTTGAGCTAGCTAGCCACAGAGTACTTACAATTATTGATGTTCAAAGACTTAGTTTAAAGACATAAATTTTATATTAAATGTGTAATTATATTAAATGTGTAGTACTCCCAATTAATGATTTTGTTAATTCTTTTGTATTTTATCATTGGAAATTTGCCATAGTAGTAAACCCTTAGTTATTTTTGTGATTGTTGTCTTAGTGTGAAATAGCTAGAGCTTGGCAAACTCCTAAATCAGATACTAATCTACTTTCCTGAAAAGACAGGGTTAATAACCAACATAGCTAGGAGTTTTTACCAAGGCTGACAGCTACAGGGTTGCATGTCTAGCACAATTAAGATCTCTAAAAAATAAATAGGTAAAAAATAAAAAAATAAAAACCTGAAAAGATAACAAATAGTTACAAAAGATAGCAAAGATAACAGTCAGTTACCTAGTCTCCTAAAATGTAATGCTATGCTCTGCTTAGCCTTTCCGGAGATTATAATGATGCTAAAAGATTGCAGAACTCAAGAGCAGGAATGAGGGGAGGCTATACATTCTCACCACTTTTGTTCAGTATTGTACTGGCGGTCCTAGCCAGTATAGTCAGACAAGAAAAACAAAAGATGTTCAGATTGGAGAGAAATAACACTCTCTATTTGGAGATGATATGATCATCTATGTAGGAAATGCCAAGGAACCTCAGAAAAGGCTACTAGAATAAATTTAGCAAGGGGGCAAAATATTAGCTCCATATACAAAATCAATTGTATTGCTCAATATTAGCAACAAACAGTTCAGATTTTTAAAAATACTGTTTACTACTGCATCAAAAAAACAATACTTTTAGATAGCTTTAATGGAATACAGAGAATGCTACATAACATGGCTGAGAGAAAAATGCAAATAATGGGAAAATATAAAACGTCTCCTAATACTTCTGACTGAGTTAGATTTAAAAGTATTAGACCGTAAGGCGCCTGGATGGCTCAGTTGTCGGTTAAGCATCTGACTCTTGATTTCAGTTCAGGTCATGATCTCACAGTTGGTGAGTTTGGGCCCTGCATTGGGCCCTGAGCTAACAATGTGGAGCCTCCTTGGGATTCTCTCTCTCTTCCCCACTCACGTTCTCTCTCTCTCTCTCTCTCTCTCTCTCTCTCTCTCTCTCTCTCTCTCTCAAAATAAATAAACTTCAAAAACAAAGTATAAGACCATACCATTTTGGGGGTGTATTTATTAAAGGGAAAGAACTGAGCTAAAACTAACCAAATTAACATCCTAATTTTGCTCATTTTTTCTTCAGAGATATTTAATACACATTTTTTTAAAGATGCTGTATA
Source organism: Lynx canadensis (assembly GCF_007474595.2). NCBI lineage: Eukaryota > Metazoa > Chordata > Mammalia > Carnivora > Felidae > Lynx > Lynx canadensis. The sequence goes on along the minus strand of NC_044305.1, from coordinate 101,004,834 downwards.
ATGTTTAAGTGCCGTGTCACAACAGAAATGATGTGCGGTGGGGCATGACATTTTTTAAATAGATTTTTCACTTAAATTCAGTTGATTTATTCATCAGAACTGAGACTTACTAAAAACATTTTATACAATGCAAAAGCTCAGGCTTTGCAATTTCCATTTTTTAATATATTTTTTTTAATATTTATTTTTGAGAGAGAGTACACGTGCTTGCAAGAGCAGTGGAGGGGCAGAGAGAGAGAGGGCAAGAGAAAGAATCCCAAGCTGACTCCCTGCTCAGCTTGGAGCCCAACACAGGGCTGGATCTTATGGACCAGATCAGGACATGAGATCTATTTCTAGAAATAGAAAAGTTTTCAGAATTTTGCTAGATTTTTTCCAAAAAATATTAGAAGGTAAATCTAAAATAATACTCCAGATGAGTTTCAGTCAAGACAAGCTATTTCTTGCTTGGGACCTAATACCAGCCTGTAAGTAGTAAAATTAGCTAGTATCCTTAGAGGTTTCTGCTTGATATTCCATACTCTTTTGGGTATTAAAGTAGACATGGCACCAGTTAACACAGGATATAAACTGAAATCTTCAAAGAATTGGTTCAAAATAGAGCAGCCAGAAGACACAATAATGATCAAGTCTAACTTTCAGCTTTCTTTCTTTCTTTCTTTTTTTAATGTTTATTTTTGAAAGAGTGAGAGCAAGAGAGGGGCAGAGAAGGGGGGACAGAGGATCGCAAGTGGGCTTCACACTGACAGTAGAGAGATGGATGCGGGGCTTGAACTTACAAGATCAAGGCCTAAGCCAAAGTCAGACGCTTAACCAACTGAGCCACCCAGGAGCCCCCAGTTTTCATTTCATTTCATTTCCATTTCGTTTCATTTCATTTCTTTCTTTCTCTCTTTTTCTTTTTCTTTCTTTCTTTCTTTCTTTCTTTCTTTCTTTCTTTCTTTCTTTCTTTCTTTCTTTCTTTGTTTCTTTCTATGTTTATTTTTGAGAGAGTGTGATCAGGGGAGGGGCAGAGAGAGAGAGAGAGAGAGAGAGAGAGAGAATCCCAAGCAGGTTCTATACTGTCAGCGAAAAACCCAGTGTGGGGCTGGAACCCACCAACTGTGAGATCATGACCTGAGCTGAAGTCAGTCGATTAAGTGTCCAACTTGTGATTTCAGCTCAGGTCATGATCTCACATTTAGTGAGTTTGAGCTCCGCATTGGGCTCTGCACTGACAGCGTGGAGCCTGCTTAGGCTTCTCTCCCTCCCTCTTTCTCTGCCCTTCCCTGCTTGCTCTCTCTCTCAAAAATAAACATTTCAAAAAATAAGTACTAAAAAGATCCTCTAAAACATGAGTTATCTTGAAATACAAAGAATTAGGTACTCCTGTCAGGCACTCTCGCTCTGTTTACACATAACCTTTCCTTTATTTGGCTTTCTGTAGTTACGAGAAAAGTTGGCTGGGAGAACATTTCACTAGGTCAGTAAAATGGATGAAATCCTGAGTAACAATAAAAGCTCATTCATTCAGTACTTGCTATGTACCATATACTGTTCTAAGCATTTTATGTATATTCATTTCTTTAAGGCTCACAACAGCTCTTTGAAGTATATGTTATATCCCTATTTTAGAGATGAGGGACTTAAGGCACAGAGAGGTTGAGAAATTTAACCAAGCTTACACAGCTAATAACTGGCTCCAGAGTCCCTATGTCTGGCTCATAAGAGCAACGAGATAAGTGACACAATATGATGGGCAGTAGTTCTGCATAGGTGAATTGGCCTTATGTTAGGTGGATAATCTTTCTGGGGGAAAAAAACCAACATTTAAAAGTCCAGTTTAACAAATTAAGGTAAAATTATTTCAGTTTCCAAAAACATCTGTTAATAGATCTTTAAGCTCTTCTAGTACACTTTATTGAGATATACTTTACTTAAAATACACACATATTTAAAGTACACAAGGCAATGTGTTTTTGTCAGGTATATACTCAGCAACCATCATAAATAAAATGCCAGATATTTCCATCAACACCCAGAGTTTGCTCATGCCTCTTTACAATCCATCCCTCCCTCTACTCCTGTCCCCAGCAACCACTAATCTGCTTTCTATCACTATAGATTAGTTTATATTTCCAGAACTTTTTGCAAATAGGGAATCATACAAGTAGGTACTCATATCTTGCACTAAGCATGATGACTTTGAGATTCATCAGTGTTGTGTATATATTGCTATTTTGTTTCTTTTTTGTTGCTGAATAATTCTACCATATTGATATACCAGGTTTTGTTTATCCATTAACCTATTGACAGACATTAGGGTTGTTTTAGTTGGGGGCTATTACAAATAAAGCTGCTATGAACATTCATGTACAGGGCTTTGCATGGATATATGTTTTTGTTTCTCTTGAACAAATACAAGTGAAATGGCTGGGTCATGTGATAGATGTTGAATGTTTAAAGAAATTATCAAACAGCTTTGTAAAGTTGTACCATTTTAAATTCTAACTAGTAACGTGTGAGAATTACAGTTGTTCAACATCCTTACCCACATTTGGTATTTTTAGTCCTTTTAATTTTAATCATTTCCAGTGATAGTGTAGTAGTATCTCATTGTGGTTTTAATTTGCATTTACTTAGCCATACACACACACACACACACACACACACACACACACACACATACACTCTTTGAGGTGTCTGTTAAAATCTTTTGCCCATCCATTTTAATTTGTGTTTATCTTACTGAGTCATAAGAGTTATATATATATTCTAGATACAAGTCCTTTGTCTGATATATGAGATGGGAATATTTTCTCCCACTTTATGGCTTGCTTTTCATTTTAATTTTAGAGTCATAAGTAAATTATATACATTATAACAACTCAGAAATAATTCAGAGAGATACTATATATATTAGAGAAACATTTTTAAATATCATCCTTTCTAAAAAGTTTATCATTTACAGTTCTTGAACTCAATATTTTTAGCCAAACCTTTTTAATCTATACACTTGTTCTGAAAATTAACCTGTAGAACCTTTAAATTCAATTTTTATGGAGTTTTTAATTACAAAGTAATTTTTTTTGCACAAATTAAAACAGTACAGACATATGCGGAGAGCAGAATGTTAAATATTGTCTCTTACTCCTTTCCTAAATTCATATCCCAAGCCCCATTAAGTGTATATCTTTTCAGATTTTTTTTTCTATGGGTATTGAGATATACAAGATCAGACTGTCAAATCACACTAACACAAATCAGTAATATTACCTAGTATCAAGGCTTTCTAAGTATTTCAAGGATACAAGCAATCAAGCAACTCTAAAGAAGCAAAGATCTCTGGGACATGAAAGATGGCTCCTCAGACCTGCATCTCTAACCCAAAATAATAGATGAGGTTTCTAAATAAGGATCACCTCACACAGTGTGGGTATTTAAATTATGAATCATTTTATATACCCTTGCTTATGTGACATTCTTCATAGAGCTATGCCTCATTGGTCCTGAATTTATTTACTGTAGATCATCCTTAGCCAGGAACATCTTGCTAAGGGCATTTCAAAGATAAGTTCCTATTCTTTTAGCCAGTATCATTGGTCTCTTTTCTCAGAGGTCCAGAAGTCACCTACCTTCTTCCCTCTCCCCCCACCCCCAGAAAGGAAGTGAATGGATTGCAGCCCAGCTCCTTTAACTCCTTCCTTACAATAAATACATGTGAATATATTTATTTTTTGGTTCTGTGTTGTGTTTTTATACTAAAATTGGATTTGAGATTGATCAACAGATAGGTACTCAGGTAGGTAGATAGCTAGAGTTCTACATCTTGTTTTTTCCCCTTAATATATCATGGACTTTTCTCCATGACAGTACATGTGGTTCCAATTCATATTCACTTAAGTGGCTGCATAGGACGTACAATTTTGACGTTCTATGATTGGCATCATATTTATAAACTAGTAAATTTCTTTATATATATATATATATATATATATATATATATATATATATGAAATGTATTGTCAAATTTGTTTCCATACAACACCCAGTGCTCATCCCAACAGGTGCCCTCCTCAATGCCTATCACCCACTTTCCCCTCCCTCCCACCCCCCATCAACTCTCAGTTTGTTCTCAGTTTTTAAGAGTCTCTTGTGGTTTGCCTCCCTCCCTCTCTAACTTTTTTTTCCCCTTCCCCTCCCCCATGGTCTTCTGTTAAGTTTCTCAGGATCCACATAAGAGTGAAAACATGGTATCTGTCTTTCTCTGTATGACTTATTTCACTTAGCATAACACTTCCCGGTTCCATGCACGTTGCTACAAAAGGCCATATTTCATTCTTTCTCATTGCCAAGTAGTATTCCACTGTGTATATAAACCACAACTTCTTTATCCATTCATCAGGTGATGGACATTTAGGCTCTTCCCATAATTTGGCTATAAACTAGTAAATTTCAATAAAAATACATTTCAACTGTTAGGAACTTTAGATAGTATAGACCTCAAGTATACATGTGGTAAGTTTGGTGTAGACTATTTATTGAGGTGAGGAACACTTTGAGCAAAAGTTCTGGAAGTTAATATGTGAATATGACTATAGCTTTGAGTGGCTTATCTGAGCCTTGTTTAGGGAGCCTTGCTTGTGATCATTTTTGTACAACTATAGAGGACTGTTGCCCACCACAGGTAAAGATCGTTTGTGGTTCCTCTCTGTGATTCCCAGATGACCTGAGAGATACAGCTAGAATCAGTAACTATCCTAAAATAGACTATTTCTTGAAATTGTCTGCTATAAAACACAAAAATGCCAAGGCCAGATATCTTCTCCCAGCCTTTCAATATAGATCATTTCCATAAAGTCCAGACTCCTACTGGTGACCCAGTAACTTCCCTTTCAGAATATATTCTGGACTAAATAAGAATATACTACCATATTAAATAGTAGAGCCTTACTAAATGTTTTCATATTGAAATTTCATTCTAATTAGCAAAAAGTTAGTAGATAGTCTTGCAAGCACTCAGGAAATTAAGATTTGAGATGGTATGTGAAGTGATATCTAGTTACAGATTGAAAATAATTACCTTAAATGTTTGATACGATCTTCAATCTTCCCTCCCTTTATTTTATTCATAGATACCACATTGAATGAATAAATATTGAGCTTTTACACATACTCTTTGTAAAAGGTATATGGGAAGTAGTGATATAGTTTGAATTGCAAAGGATTTCATATTATGAGGGAGGTTGAAAATAAAGATCTTCTGAATCATAGGATAATTTCTACTGAAGCTGATACTTTGATTTGAATGCAAACAAAACTCTGTCCTTAAACTTTTAGTTCAGACTGTGTTAAAAATCATGAAAGCTATTTTCAAATTTAGAGGTAGACGTTTGGGGTCACTGTGTTGTAAAACAAAATATTATTTATTTTTCCGGAGTAAAATATATGCTCAAAAAGTTAGCCTAACTTTCAGGTTTATAGGAAGTAAAATGATAAAAAAGGATATGGATTTGTGAATTTTCAGATACTGGATCTATGTTGGTGGTATGAGTCTAAACTTTGAACTATTTAATCTTTGTAACAAGATTGTACTTGGTTTCAGATGACTGGGAGTGGAATATTAGACAAAAATAGATTTTGGGATCTCTGCATCATGTTTTTTAGCTTCCTGGTTGTTGCACGGTCTCACCATTTGGGGAAAGTCCATGCTAGAAAACTGAAGCAATTAATGGGGGAATATGATCAGATCTCTTCACCAAGTTCCCAGCCTGATAAAGGTAAGTTTCTATTCACCTCTTCATTGATTTCTGCATGATATGTGGGCTTTGGGGACTGGCTTCTTTCATTTAGCATGCCTTCAGGATTTATCCATGTTGTACCACATATTAGTACTTCATTCCTTTTTACTGCTGAATAATATTCCATTGTATGAATATACCACATTTTATTTATCCATTCATCAGTTAATGGACATTGACTTGTTTCTACTTTTTAGCAGTTATGAATATTGCTACTGTGAACATTTGTGTGCAAGTTTTTGTGTAACCAAAGGTTTTCAGTTCTCTTGGGCATATACTTAGGAGTGAAACTGATGGGTCATACAGTAACACTGTTAACATTTTGAGGCATTGCCATACTGTTTCTTTTTAACTAGGAAACATTTCCAATGGTTATTCATAAAATTATTAAAACAGCAAAAGTTGATTTACAGAGCCACATGTCAATAACAAAACAGGAAGGAAATGAAACGTTCAAGAGACATCTTGAAAAGTTTCAAAGAAGTATATACCAGGCTAAAAATCTGCAGTTAAACTATGGTTGCATAACAGTTTATACCCATTCCTACATTTTCTCAATAAGTTCTTCCTTATATTTGCCTTTCTCTTTTCCAACTTGTTGAAATTTGGCTTTGCATTCAAGATTTTTTTTCTGATCAAGAGTGCCTGGGTGGCTCAGTCGGTTAAGCATCTGACTCCGACTCTTGACTTCAGCTCAGGTCATGATCTTACGGTTCATGGGTTCGAGCCCTGCGTCAGGGCTTGGGATTCTCTCTCTCCCTCTGTCTCTTTCTGCCCCTCCCCTGCTCCCTCTATCTGTCTCTGTCTCTAAGTAAATAAACTTTAAAACAAAAAAAGAAACAAAGTCTTTAAAAAAAAAATGAATTTATTCCTGATCTTTTCCTGTTTTATCCTGCTGATAACCACCTTGTTTGGGTAGATGCGTGCATGGACAGTTGTGGCATTACCTTCTCACATTGAATCTGCTTAATGTAGATGACCTATTTCTTTCTAAACACCTGGACTACCTTGCTGATTGCTGACTTTATAGTGTCCTTGAACTCCTGAACCTCATCATCTGTGTGGATGGGCATGGAGCAGACCTTGTACTTCTACCACCAATCCTTGGAGAGTGAGGAAGACATGATCTTCCTGCGCATGTGCAAGGGAGCACTGAAGTGGCATTTGGGGTTTTTGCTGTGGTCCGAGGTCACAAAAGGGTTGAACTTCATGGTGATGGTCTACCTGGCTCCAGGCAGGCTCAGACCTGTGTGTGTGGGGCCAGAAGTCCAAACTATTTTTCAAAATAGCTGCACATTTTACATCCCCACAAGCAATGAATGAAATGACCCATTTTTCCACATCCTTGCCAATACTGAATCTCACCTGTCTTTTTTATTATAGCCATCCTTGTGGGCATGAAGTATCAATTTCTAAACATAAAAGTGGACAAAATGGTATAACGAACCCTCATATACCAGCATCCAGCTTCAACAGTTATCACCATCTTTTTCATCTTGCTAGTGACTTTGTAAAAGCAGCTTTATTGAGATATAGTTAACATACAATAAACTGTACATATTTAAAATACAAAATTTGAGTTTTGACAGATATATGTGTATACCATCAAATGATCAATACAGTAAACATATCCAGACTCCATAATGTGCCTTTTATAATCATCCCTCCCATCCCTTCCTGTCTCATCCCCAAGCAAACACTGTTACTGTATGTTAGTTTGCATTTGCTAGAGTTTTCTGTAGACGGAATCATATGTTATGTACTCTTTTGTCAGGCTTCTCTCAGCATAATTATTTTGAGATGCATCGATGTTGTTGACTCTATCAATAACCAATAATTCTTCCCTTGTTACCACTGATAGTATTTCACTGTATGGATGTACCACTATTGATAGTTCCATTCACCTGTTGATCATCATTTCTGTTTTTTTCCTTTCTGGGGCTATTACAAATAAAATTACCATAAATATTCATGTATCATTCTTTGTAAGGACATCTATTTCCTTTTCTTTGGGGGACATACTGAGGAATGGAATAACTAGATCGTACAGTAGGTGTGTGTTTAACTTCCTCAGAAACCAGCAAACTGTTTGCTAGTGGTTGTACCATTTTCTATCCCTGACCAGCAGTGTGTGAGAATTCTAGTTGTTCCGTATCCTCACCAACTACACTGCTGGTGTCATTCTTTTTATCCCAGTCATTCTAGTGAGTGCGTGGTGGAATTGCATTGTGGTTTTAATTGACATTGACTGTTGATATTTTTTCATGTGTTCATTGGCCCTTTGTATATATTCCTTTCTGAATTGTCTGTTCAAATCTTTTGCCTATAATCAAATATTTGTTGCGTTATTCTCGTTAGAATTTTTGTACTATTTAAGTTGAATAGGAGTTAAATTTTCTGATTCACCAAATTAGACTTCATTTAGACTTTATTTTTTGATCTAAAATTTCCAGAAAACGTAGCTGATCATTAGTGACTCTGGAGTGCTATGTCATGCTTCTTTCTTTCTGTTAAAGGGAAGAACATTCTGTTCTCCGTGGGCATGCCACCTCCTAATTTTTAGAGACAAAGTATATCACCAAAACTACATAGGACATGATCTTGTAGTAAGGATGTTTTCTGCTACATTTGTACTTAATGCAGGATTTGAGATAGGGGAAAGAAATCAGAAATAGTGCTGCCCCCACCAAAAGAATCAAACAAGCCAACAAAAAATTAGTGTCTCTACTTTAAATTTCTTCTAAAACTTTTCTCTGCATCAGTCTGACCCCCTCTCCGCTTTCACCTCCATTCCTCCCTTAACCCTCCCACCAGTACTTTAATAGAGGACAAACCAGAAGACATTCTAGAATGCTTTTTTTTACCAATCAGAAGTAATGGAATGAAATCCAAGCCCTGGACAGAAGATACAGAACTCTGTTCCCTCATCTTCCCTCATGCCCTATACAAAAGAGTAGTTTCATCTCGTAGCAGAATTTCCAATTTCCAGCATTCCCAAACCATTTTATAAACATCCTTTTATTATTAAGTCCTGTGGTACTCTAGTCAGGTAAGTAAGCATATTTATTTTATTTTGTTTGAGTAAACTGAAGATTTTAAAAATTACTTCTCTATGATTCTATTACTTCTCTTAAAAAACAATATACAAGAAACTGATTAGTCAGAACTTTAGGAAAACTATGAAAACTGTCAGCCACCTATCAGGGATGTGTGGCCCTTAACCACACATCCCTATATGCCTTACATTTTTAGCCATACAACAGAACCCTATATGTCATCTGCTCTCTGCCCTCTTCATCCCACTTCTGAGAATGATAAACCTACTTGTGAGTGGCCTGGGAGATATTTGACTATCCTAATGTACCATTTTGGTGTATAATGTCATGATATTTAACTTCTTTGCTGAATTAGGTTTTAATTTGTCTGGGCTTCTTTGTTTTGTTTTTTGAAGCTCTCTTCAAGAGCAAAGGAAATATTCAGAATACAATAATCTAGTAAGAAGAATTTTCTCCCATCTTCTCTACAGAGAACCCCTTGTTGTCAACCTAATGAAGCATTCAAAGAAGACATATGACTCTTTTCAAGATGAACTTGAAGATTATATCAAAGTGCAGAAAGCCAGAGGCTTAGAGCCAAAGACTTGTTTCAGAAAGATGAGAGAGGACTGTTTGGAAACTTGTGGGTACAAAGAAGAGGTTGATTACAGACCGAGGCATAGAATGTTTGATCACAGACTCTCATCTGAGACTGTCCAGACCTACCCGAGATCATGCCCTATTTCACCAAAGGTGGAAAACCGGTTACCTCAGTGGCTACCAGCTCATGACAGCAGGCTAAGACTAGACTCTCTGAGCTACTGCCAGTTCACCAGGGACTGTTTCTCAGAAAAACCAGGACCCCTGAACCTTAGTCAGCAAGCGTATAACTGTCACCCATACAGTGTGGAATCTGGAGTTTACAAGCGTCTCTCCTCAGAAAACAGTGCCGGCGCCCATCAAGCCAGTCATAAACAGATACATCAGCAGGGGAAAAGGCACCCAGAGGAAGCCAGAGAAAAAGTAGAGGAGGAGCGGCCCAAGCATAGGAGGAAAAAAGGTTGTGAGGAAATAGATTTAGACAAACACAAGAACTTCCAAAGAAATCTAACACAAATGGAAACAGTCAGGGTCAGTACAGAAAAGCTTAAGAATCGAAAGGAGAAAAAAGGCCGAGATGTGGCCTCTAAGAAAGAGGAACGTAAGCGTAGAAAAGAGAAAAAGGAACAAGGTAAAGAGAGGACAGAGGAGGAAATGCTTTGGGACCAGTCTATCCTTGGATTTTGAAGATCCTGAGTTGGTTCTCCTGAGGTTAAATTGAAAAAATAGTTGAGGAGCTTGGTTTTATGATGTCCATGTTCACATCGATTTTTTCATGTGAACAGGTACTTTAATTTCTAACAATAGGCCGAGTGAACCGAAAGTATTTAATGTGGTTACTCTCCAGCACGGAAATTACTTTCCCTCATTTCCTGAAAGCATCCCTACATTTTTCTTCTATATAATGTAATTTTCCTTAATGAGAGTGGCACTGATTTTACTCATCAAAATGCTATGATAGTAGAAGTATTTTTCCCTTGGGAGGTCACTTATTTTAAATTGAAGTATTAACGGGCTTTGCAGAATCTATTTCTTGATTAGGTTTGTTTTAGTTTTGGGTGGGATATTTTTATATTCATTAGTTTTCTCTTTGACACAATTTAGACTGATTTTTTTCCTTTGTTAGACCTAACTTGCAGTGTATTTTCTAGATTGCAAAGTGGAAAATGAAATACATTATAATAATAATAAGCTAAGGTTACATATAGTTTTAAAAGTTTCAAAGAGTCTTGATATAAAATCAGTTTATATTCTGGAAATATTTATAATAAAGTGTTCTAATTTCTGCATTTTGTTGTTCTGTGTCAAGTATATGTTCCCAGTCAGTGATGATTTTCTTTTGGAAGAGAAATAATGGAGTAGTTACACTTGCGAGGAAGATCTTTTGGGTGGGTCACACTTTACAGTTGTAAAAATTCTTTACCTTGCTTATTCATATTTCAACCCACTTTTTAGGATAGAAATCTATTAATGACCATAATTTTTCCAAATAGTTGAAATTGATAATTCCCTTTTTTATGTAGAAAAAAATTATGGCCTGGGAAACTGAGTCCCAGAATCCAGGTCTCAGCTATGCCATCAAGTTGTTATGTGACTTTGGGGGAGTCACTTAACTTCATTTTCCTCGTTATCAACTATGACTAGAAAGATTGGCCCCTAAAATGCCTTGGATAGCAAGATTCTGTGATATGAAAACTCTTTTTACTTTCCACAATGCTGGGCTTACATGTCTATTTTAATATTAACTTTAGAATTATTTTGCTAAAAGTGATTTTAGCTTATATGCTAAAATACATATAAATATTTATAGGTGTGTGTGTGTGTGTGTGTGTGTATATATACACACACATATATATATGTTATATGAGAGATATATATGTATCATATATATCACTCCATATATTCCCCACACACACAGCCATCCTCTTGCATGTAACCAGTCTCCCTACCCTTGCTGGGCTGCTGCCTTACTCAGCCCTGGTCTTTCTCTGGATCACCACCCTGCCTAGCCTCCTACCTGCCTAGGCCCCAAGTAGCAAAGAAGGAAAGAAGGGGAAGAGGAAGGAAGAGAGGGTAGATGACCCATTTTATTTTAAACTAATGACCACAAACCTCCAATCCATTGAGTTTCCATAGTAAGTTTCCCACTCTCAAAGACACCACTTTTATATTCTCTTCCCTCAAAACTTTCCCTTCCTAGTGCCTCCCATAAGGCCTCCTTTCTCAGCTGATGACCTCACCTCACACTCCAGTGAGAAAAGAAGTCCTCAGAGGGGATTATAACTCTTTGTACCACCAGACTGATAAACTTCCCTCAGGTAGTCTGTTCTCTGTCTTCCCTCCTGTTACAGTTAAGGTGTCCCTGCTCTTAGTAAAGACCAATGTCTCCCCTCATGCACTGGATCCTACACCCTTTCACCTCCTCAATGTCTTCATCTCTCCTGCACCATGAGTCTCTCCACCTTTACTGGATTATTCCATTAGAATGCAAACATGCTTCTGTTTCCCCTCTACAAAAAACAATAACAAACAACTCCCTTGACCCCCATATCGTCTTTCAGCTACCTCCTTTCTCTTTCACAAAAGAACTTGTCTATGCCAGCTGTCTACACTTTCTCACCTCTCATTCTCTCCTCCATCTCTTCCATCTAGTCTCTGTCCCTACCACTTTGCTGAAGCTGTTCTTGTCAAAATCTCCAATGACCTCCATGTTGTCAAATCCAATGGATATTTTTTTATTTGTATTCAGTTCAGCCTCTCAGCAGCTTCCACCTGGTCAGCCCCTCTTCCTTGAAATGCCCCTCCCTCAGCCTTCATAGCACTGCATTTGCCTGATTTTCCTTACCTCCATAGCTCCTCCTCCTCATGGGCTTCTTTACTGGTTCTTTCTCCACCTACCTCGAAATGCATCATCATGTATAGTGCATCAGGGACCAGCTCTAGACCATCACTCTGTAATCACACATCCTAAGTGATCTGATCCAGGCCCATGGCTTTAAATGTACCTGTATATCGATGTTGTAGACTACATGTTCCCCACCCACCAAATTCATATGTTGAAATCTAATCCCCAGTGTAATGGTGTGTGGAGGTGAGGTCTTTGGGACGGAATTAGATCATGAGGGTAGAGCCCTGAGGAATGGGATTAGAGCCTTTATAAGAAGAGGCCAGAGCTACATCAGCCACCTAGTCTATGGTAATTTGTTATAGCAACACAAATTATCTAAGATACCTCTAAATTTCTATTTCTAGGCTACATCTTCTCCCTGAGTTCTAGATTCATAGCCAACTGCACTTGTTGATATTTCCACTTGGAAACCCAAAAGAATACTTGCTTCCCTCATCACCAGGCGTTCCTTCCCGCCTCTTCACCGTCCACTCTTCCCCATCTCTGTGAATAACAACACCAGCTCCATTGTTCAACCTTTCCTCTCCTACATCAGGCCCATCAGTAATTCCCCCTGGTTATACCATCACATAATCTCTCCTATTGTCCACTTCTCTGCATCTTCGTTGACGGCCATCCTATCCCAAACCATTGTTTATCCTTGCACTAAACAGGACAAGTAAGTCTGCAAAGAGCTGCAGAACTGGAAGAAATCATCATGGGTTCTGAATTGGTGAGTGCAAAACAGGCATCAGAGGCACCCAGCAACCTATGACTGTTATGGCCATCTAAGCCCTGAGGATTTCAGAAATACCCAGCAAACAGTTCCTTCAGAAGGACAAAACCCTGCCTCAAAATGAAACAAAACAAAAAAATCTGCTGGGTTGAGAAACCAAACTGAGCTGGGAAGTAACACTAGGAGTAAGGAGAAGAGAATGTTCAAACAGGGAGCAGGAAAAGGTCCCAGATGAAACAAAACCCAAAAACTGCTGTAACAGCAAAATACAGCATCTAAGGTTCTCACCTTGGCAGGTAAGACCTGTAGGCCAATAGGAAACAGCAGATTTTTCTGAAACGAGCCTTAGCCCTGAAAGGCAGAGAAATAGTATTTTGCACCCTTCACAATAACAAAAGAGGGAGCCCTGAGCTGTGAAGCTGTGAAAGGTACCACCTAGGTCATTCCTTTTTCAGAAAGGAAACTTCCAGTAGTCAAGGTTAACAGATTTCATTTCAATCTTGGAAAAGAGGAGGAGAAAGTGACCTAGCCACACATAAGGTATTACAAGAGAACAAATGAACCGCACATATTTTGACAAGACACCAGAAGAATTCAGACACTAAGCAGATGAAAACTCTGACCTAACACTTCAAACAGGGCTGAAGTGAGCATAGACAATATAGAAAAAGGAAATAAAGCATAGAAAGGAGAATAATGAGGATAAGGCAAAAATGAGGAAAAAAATACAAAAGACCTGCAAAAAGGTGATTAAGGATAAAAGATAAGCAAAGGAGACTCAAATACACTTGGAGTCTCTAAGGAAGAAAACAATCAGTGAAGCAGAACAGACACTTAAAGCTATGTTTATTGATGTGTAATTTGTGTTTATTAATGGCAATATGTATGTGCATTTGCAAAACAGTTGCAGGTGTGCATGCAAAAGGTGGTTGACTTATTTAGGCAATGCATGCAGCGTTCTGACCCTGGGCAATAACTCCCAAGACAGTTTTGAACTTTCAGATCTGACACGCTTGGTTTTGAACTCCAGTTGTACACTTACAAGCTATGTATGGCACATTCTTTGTTGGGGCAAATGGCAGCGATAATTCTTCCTCCCTGTACCACCCCTTAGGTAGTCCATTCCCGTACTGCTGAGCTTGGACGTGGGACTTGGCTTGGCCAACGGGAAAATAACAAATATGATGCAAGCTGGATTTGGAAAAGTGCCTGTGCTTGCTACTCGTGCTACTTTTGGAACTCAGCCACTGGGTACAAGCCCTGCTGAATAATGAGAGCCTCGTGGCCATGTCTCCATCACTCAGCTGACATTGAACTGACTCCTCCTCTTCCCCACATACAAGGCACCTTGGTCATCCAACCCCCACTGAGCCAGGCCAGCCAGCTCACAAAATTGTGAGAAAACTTCTTGCTGTTTGAAATCATGAGCTGTTGGGCAGTTTGTGATGCAGCAAAAACTAACTTATATACTGTGTGATTTTAGGTGAGTTTCTTAATCTCTCTGGGTCTCAGTTCTCTCATCGGTAATATGGCGATGAGACAAGTACCCTTGCAGGGCTCTTCCGAAGATTAAATGAGAAGATATATGTGAAGCACCTGACACGCCATAAAATACTCAGCATAATAAAAACAAACAACCTCCGCAGGCTGGAATGGGGCAGTCCTCAGGCTGAGCACACTGCTTTAGTACTTTGTAGGCAGTCCTTATACCCAGAATGCCAGAGGAAAGCATGTGAGAGAGCTGGCAGCTGAGACCAAGGTATGAAGGTGCATACCCTGGGTCACAGCACTAATCATGGAGGAAAGAGGGTGCACTCTAGGCTTTCCCTGCCACCTGCCCCCAGGCTATCTGCCCTGGAAACGATGGATGCAAGGGCACTCGGGGACTCGGCTGGCTCTTCCAGGAGCATAAAGTATAGACTTCCATGGACAAGAAACAAACCAAAGAAAAGGACAATTCTCATAGGCAGTGTGGATATCCAAATGTATCGTGGATTGCCTGGAGACCAGAGACCCTAATAACAGTCTGATGCTGACTGGGCTCTGACTCACAACAGACATTTGACATTCTTGTACATCTCATCCCCACAGCTACCATAAAGGGAACTTCCATTGCTCCCACCATTTTACATGGAAGAAAGTGAGACTCTTGAGAACCACTCAAAGTAATTTGTCCAGGGTTACCCTGGAGCCCAGGCCTGTCTCCTCCCAGATTTGAGGTTTGAACGCCAGCCCTTTAGGGAGCTGCAATAGATTCCAGGAGAAGGTGTGGTGGGTGAGGGTAGCTGGCAGATGGGTACTGGCTGGACTTCAGAGAATCTAGGGTCTTCCTGGAGGGGCCAAGAGTGAGGAAACAGTTTTACTATAAATTTTGAAGGAAAGGAGGCAGTCACCTCAGCATGTATGAAGGAATATGCTTAAATATGAGGGCACAGAAGGTCTCGTGAGAGCTTTGAAAAGTAAGGTTGAAGGGCTCAGAAGGCCTCATAGAATATGCAGAGAATGTGAGGGCACAGAAGGCGCTGGAGTCCTTGAAAAGTAAGATGATAGTCTTGGTCTGATAGGAAAGGGGTAACGGGCTGTTTCTAGGCATAAAAAGAGGACATTGGACCAGATGGTCTGGAAGATTTCCCTCCAGATGGGGAGAATGGAGCCACGCACCATGAAATTTCACACTATCATGAGCTGTCTGTCAAGAGATACCACCAAGAGGATGAAAATGTAAGGCAAAGAGTGGAGATCTCACACCCAGAGAACCAGCAAAGGAGGGGTGCCTGGGTGGTTCAGTCAGTTAAACATCTGACTTCAGTTCAGGTCATGATCTTACAGTTCATGGGTTTGAGCCCTGCATAGGGCTCTGTGCTAACAGCTGGAGCCTGGAGCCTGCTTCGGATTCTGTGTCTCCCTCTCTCTCTCCTTCTTCCCTGCTCGAGTTCTGTTTCTCTCTCTCTCAAAAATAAGTAAATATTTAAAAAAGAGAGAGAAGAACCAGCAAAGGACTCATCTGCAGAATATAGAAAAAAATGCAAACTATGCACCAGAAAAATGTTCAAGAGACCTCGACCAGAACTTCGCAAGAGAGTGAGCCATCTAGGTGGCTCAGTCAGTTAAGTAGCTGACTCTTGATTTCAGCTTAGGTCATGATCCCGGGGTTGTGGGATTGAGCACCCCGTGTTGGACTCGATGCTGGGTGTGGTGGAGACGGCTTCAGATCCTCTTTCTCTTGGGGTGTCTTGATGGCTCAGTCAGTTAAGCGTCCAACTGACTCTTGATTTTGGCTATGTCATGGTCTCACAGTTCGTGAGTTCGAACCCCACATGGGGCTCTGCGCTGACAGCGTGGGGCCTGCTTGAGATTCTGTCTCCCTCTCTCTGCCCCTCCCCAACTTGTGCGCGCGTACTCTCTCACAAGAGAGCAACCCCCCAAAGCCAGGAGATACTAGGAAAGGTACTCAGTATCACTGGAAACAGGGAAATGCCTGTTTTTGTTTTGTGGTTTGTTTTCGTTTATTCTGAATTTCACTTTAATTATTATAATTAGATACAGAATTTAATTCCAAGCATTAGAAAGAATCAGAAGCACCCAAACACTTCTGGGGGAGGAGTTCAATTGGTAAAACCTCTTTCAAAAAATATTTGGTGTTGTTGTGTTTGATAAAGCTGAGTATACAATGCCATGTTAACACAGAAATTCCACTGTGAGGCAAACAGCCTCTAGAAATGCAGACTTGTGGGCTTCAGAAGATGTATATATGAATATTCATGACAGTGGTGTTTAAAATGGCCCTAGGCTAGAAACATGCATAAGCCCATGAATGGATAAATGATCTGTGATTATATATATTTTTGAATAGAATGGAATACCACACAACCATGAAAAGGAACACATTGTAGTGAAATTCAGAAGTGTGTTGAACTAAAGTATGCCGTATGATTCCGCTTAGGTAAAGTTCAAACACAAAAACTGAGCTATCATTTTTTGAGATGTCTACTTAAGTGATAAGCTATACGGAAGGACGAGATTACCACAGAAGTCAAGCTAGTGCCCCACAGTTGGGATGAGGAGGAAAAGGAGCCAAACTTCTGAGGTGTGGGCGGCATTCTGTTCACTGACCTGAATGTAGTTGGCTGGACATTTCCTTTGTGATAAATCATTGTGCCTTATATTTTCGTTTTGTGCGTACTTTCTGCATATGTGTTTATTTTGCAATTTAAGAGTGGCGTGTTTTATTTAAAATGTTTTCAAAATAGACTCGAAACAGGATATGATGATGTCGATTAGGTTAGAGACGGATTGCATTCCAAGGTGGCTTAAGTGTTCCTGAATCGCCTTAAAAACTGTGATGGGAGAGCCTGGCTCTGTAGGACGATGAGGTCTAAAACTCAAAAGCCGGAGACTAGGGAAGGGGCGTGGCTTGCTGCTTCCCCGGCTCCCAGGGGCCTGGCTGAGAAGGCTGAGCAGTGAGAATGTTGGACTTCTCCTGGAGCTCAGAGTGAAACTTGCACCCCGCCCTAGACTCCTTACTTCCCCTCGAGAATCTAGCCAGGGGCCTCTGCTCTCCGTGGGCCCACAGGACTTCTACTTACCACGACCTCAAAGACTTGGAAGCTCGAGATGAGGGTTCCATCCGTTTGTGGAAATTGCTCTCAGTAAGCTAGTGCGTTCCAGGTAAGAGGTGAGCCAAACATGCGGGCGGCATGTGGCGCTAGTTGACAGGGAGGACGGCTGAGGTGTGAACTGGAGGAGGGGGCGGGGAGGCCCGGCTGAGGCAAGTGGGACTTCTTGCATCTGGGCTTCCTAGTGGGACCCGCACATTGACGATAAAGTGTCCGGGCCTTCCTTGGCTTGTGTATTCATTCAGCAGTATTTATGAAGCATCTACTTTATGCCCCGCACACTTCGAGAGGGTAAGGAACTTATATTTGAGTGTTGGGGATAGAAAATGGATCAAATTTCAAAAAGTTAAATTGCACTTAGATCCTTGCTACTCAACGTGTAGTCTGGGTCCAAGCAATGCCAGCATCACCTGGGCCGTCGGTAGAAATGCAGAATCTCAGGCCCCATTCCAGACCAGTGATTCAGAATCAGCTTTTTAACAATATCTCGAAGCCCCGTGTTAGGTCATGGAAAATGCCACGCAGAGCAACAAAGTAGGGAAGGGGCATAGGGTGGTGACACCGCATCTAGGCCTAGGAAGGCGGAGTCTTCAGAAGGAGATAAATAAAGAGCTTTGTTGGCTTCAGGTGGAGACGGACAAAGGCCCTGAGGTCAGGGCGTGCTGGCTTGTTCCCCTCCAGCCTGGAGAACGGTGTAGCTGGAAGGCAGGAGCACTGGGGTTGCTGTCACAGAGGAAGCCGAGACCGCAGGGCAGTGGGACAACCAATAGTGTCTGTACTTCTAGGCCCTTCTGCGTGAGGGAGGGCCTCTGATGGATTTTGAGCAGAGGAGTGACTTTTAGCCAGGATTACATTATAGTTAAAGGATTAATTCTGGCAGCCGGTTTGGAAATAGACTCAGTAAGCAGGAGCTGGGAGACCAGTTAGCAGCTGACAGGCCTGATTCAGCAGAGATGGGGTCTGGCCCGGGGAAGGAACCATTAGAGTGAAGAGAAGTGCTCCAATTCGGGGTGTATTTTGAATGTAGAACACGGGGGACCAACTGACGTGCTGTGTGTGCCACGTGAGAAAAGCAAGGGAGCAGCGGTGTCTCCTGTGGCTCTGGTCTGAGCAGTGGAAGGAGGAACAGGAATAAAGGACGCAAAGAAAGAGCCTGCCGGAAGAGCAGGCTCCCCTAACTTCCCACAAGTTCCTCGGAGAAGCATGGACCGGAGTCTCCTGGGTCAGGGGTGAGAGCCCTATTGCAGAAGGAAATGCCTTAGAGAATTTGATTTCACCTGCACATTATTTTGCAAATTCTGCTTTCTACTGTATAGTGTAGCCACGTCTGTCTTAATGTACAGCACCCCAGCTAAGAAAACAAAGCCAGAGAGGCAGAAACGAGGCAGAGAAGAAGTAGGCAGGGACGTGATGACCTAGCAGACTATGGACAAAAGTAGTAGTTAAGGTAAGGACTCAAGAATGGCCTGAACAGAGGCTCTGTGGCCTGAGGGAGCACGGCTTTTACAGAGAGGCTGGGGAAAATGGGGGACAGCTGTTGTGGCTGGTACTTGGAGACTGAGGAATAGGTAACAGACCAGACGTGGGTGGCCTAGGGGACTTACTAAGGACTATTTTAGAACAGTAGTAAACACGAGGGTTTGGCTGGAGGAGGTATAACCAGACTGACTTTTAAAAATTTACTCTGAAAAAAAAAATAATAATTCCTCTGGCTGCTTCCTGGAGCATGATTCAAGGGTGTGGTCAAGTGGATGAAGGCTGATTTATAGCGCAAGTGAGAGAAGACGGGGCTCAGACAAGGGATGGAGCAGCGAGGTCGGAAGCCAGGGGTATATTCCCCAGGGTGTTTAGTAGGTAAAATAGGCCAGACTTGATGGGTCTCACGATACAGACATTTTCTGCCGGCACCTGAGTCCTCTTCAAGCAGAGCCTGCTTCGCTCTGCTCAACATCCCTTCCCCCACCGTCCGCCTCCCAGGACACGGCCTGGACCTCTCCTCTCCTTCCCAGCACTTGTCGTGGCTGTTTTGCATATTGAGGGGGCCAGGGGTATTGTCCGGCCATCACACAAGACCGTAAGCCTCCCCAAGGCAGAGAACATGTCCGTTTAGTTCTCATACTTGCCCAATACCAAGCGTAGCACCTGGCTGAGGGTGCACGCCCAACTGGGCATGCGTCGTGGACGGGCAGACAACAATATCACACCAGTTGGCACCTCGCACCACAGGGGGCACTACATATGAGGAAACCGGGACCCTGATAGAAAAAGACAATCGTGCAAGTCAACACATGAGCAAGCGACCAGCCTGGCTCCAGATCCACATCTGCCTGCGGTTGTCACCTGGCTGAAGTCACTCCTACCAGAAGTGAAACCCAGCCCCAGCCCTAGCCTGTGGGATAAGTCCTCCCCGGGGGGGGGATGGGCACCCGATAACACACTCTGGCACTTTCCTCTCTTAGGCTGGGCTAGCCACCCTGGGATCTTAACTGCCAGCCTGTACTAGTGAATCCTTCACCGGCCCAATTTTCACTCCTCCTCATTCTTCCATTTTGAGGAAGTGACCTGCGGCCTCTCTGAAATTATTTCATTTTGCCAAGATCCAGAATTGATTTAAACCCCCCCCCCCCGCAAGGGGCATCCGGGTGGCTCAGTCGGTTAAGCTCCCAGCTTACGCTAAGGTCATGATCTCAGGGTTCGTGAGTTCAAGCCTCTTATGAGGTGAGGTGAGCCCTGCATCAGCTGAACATGAGCCCCAGTTGGGCTCTGCTTTGTCAGCATGGGATTCTCTCTTTTTCTCTCTCTACCCCTGGCTCACTCACGCCCTCTGTCTCTCAAAAAAACAAAAAACACCCTCCAGAAAACATTGAATGCCTCTCCTGGCAAATTCAGTCTCGCTTTAGGTTCTATTTAGGGAAAGAGGTTTCCCTCCCGACCAGTAACGTTTTAGGGCCAGACCGGCCCAACCTTCCCAAAGATGAGTGAGGGTCCTGGTCCCACAGCCCAACCTCTGGGTGTGCACAGCCACGCGTGGGCCCAGAGCACTGGGTGTGTGCGAAACCTTGCTGCTTTGTTGGTCAGCTAAAAACTAGGAGCACCTACATTTGCAGGGATCGCATTTTGCTTTTAAATCACAGTCCACACCTGTTCTGTCACAGCAAGCGGTCCTCTTTAAAATGAGGTAAACCCTTTGTGCACTGAAATAGGAAATAGATCTAAATACATTGTTTGGGAAGAAAAGCTGAGTTGAGAACCAGAATGCACCATCTGACCTCACATCTGTTGGATTAGAATTTAGATACAAAGGCTTCAGGAACACAGTAATATACCCAGTAGTTATCTCTGGAGGGGGAAGCCGGGGTAATGTGACTTTGCAGTGTATAATTGTCGCTGTGATTTGGTTTTTTGGTTTTTTGTTTTGGGTGTTTACGTTTAGCACAAACAGGTATTTATTTTGATTAAATGGAAAGATAAGACACAATGAGGTAGAATGGATACAAGGTCTCCAAACAGACCACCCGTAGCCCATTAGATGTTGCCGTGTCATTCCAGCCTCCCTCTGAGAGTGTCATCGCTAACAGCCACCGACCAGTCACTCTGTACCCAGCACAGTTCCAAGCCCTTCATTTGTAATCACGCTTTAAACCTCACAACGCCTGTAAGATCGGTACCACTATTGGAGTGGTCAAGTGAGCAGGCTCTGGACCCTCTCCACGTGGGTTCAAATCTTGGCCCTTCCACTTTCTAGCCATGTGACCTTAAGTTATTTAAACTCTCTGTAACTCAGTTTCCTCATTTGCAAAAAAAAGGAATAATGATAGGTCCACATTTACCACAATTAATAGCATCTTCCTGTGTTCTTTCATGCCAACTATGAGGTTAAAATACAGACGCACGCACACATGTTTATATACATACACATAGTGTGTGTGGGAGAGAGTATTTGATGACCCTTATTATTTCTTTGGGCATAAGCACAGGGTCAAGCCAGTTCTGGTTTTGTAGAATTTTTGAGTGATTCTAGTTTAAATTCATTGCTTGGTATGTTTTTGTTTTCTCATAAATAACTCCATTTTCTTTTTTTCATTACACAAGTAGTAGTATTTATGACAAAAAAAAATCACAACATACAATTAAGTAAGAAAGACTAAAATTATCCATAATCCTCAAACCTAAGGATAACCACTGATAAATTTTACACATTCATTATGTATTTCCAATCCTCAAATTTACACGGTGTTTCAAGACTCATTTCCTTAGTCTGTTATATTTTAGGATTCTCAGCCTATGTCAAAAATACACACTTTCAATATCAATGGCTACCTGGTATTTGTCGTATATGAGCATAACATAATCTCCGCTAGAAATTTGAAAGCTCGATCTTTTCAAGGACAAAGAACACATTTGTAGCAAAAGAATGCATTTAACAGAAAGTTATTCCTCTATCTTCCTTAGCAGAGATTCGTCCATAGTCAACAGAATGGAAAATTCTAGGATCTATGACTCTTTTCAACCTGAACTTGAGGATTATGTTAGAAAGCAGAAAGCCAGAGGATTACAGCCAGAGGTTTGCTTTAGAAAGATGACAGAAAACTCTGCGTGCAGAGAAAGGGGACACGCTCCACCCCAACCTCTAGTGGGGGAGTGGAGACTCCCCTTCAGGAGGTCCCACGCCTTCCCCAGTTCCCACAAAAGGCAGAGAACAGTGGGCAACCAGTTACCCCCGGGGTCTGACCTACATCACCCCAGACAAAGACTGGAATCTCTAAACCACTATCAGAAAAAACACGACCATTTCTTCAAGAACCTGTGGCTTCCGAGCCCACCTGTGCAAGGAAAGCCCCCCGACCCCCATGCTGCACAACGCAGAGAAGATACCAGCCGCCTGCGGGAGGAGGGTTACACCAGAGCCTATCAGGCTGGAGATCAAGATCGAGGCCAGGGAAGGTCCAGGGAGGAGGATGGCAGAGGAGGACGCAGCAAGGAGAAGCAGGTAGAGGGGAAGACGAAGCACGGCGAGGATGGAGATTCCCACAAAAAGAACAAGAAAAAGGCCAAGGTGCAGCCAGTCAGCACAGAGAAGCGCAAACACAGAAAGAATAGCAACCAGGACACCACAAAGGAGGGAAGGAGGTCCCAGAGAGAGAAGAAGCAACCGGGCAAAGAAAGCACGCAGGAGAGGGACTTGTGGGATGAAGCTATCCTCGGCAGCTGTTACTGATGTTGGGGATTTGGGGCCCCGATATGAAATGACTTGAAGCTGTAAGAAAGGCTGGATTCAATGACATTGAAGCAATTCAGTGGCCACCACCTCGAAGAAAATGAAACTTGATCCCCACCTCAGACTCTGTTAAGATATAAAACCCAGATGGCTTAATGATGTAAATGTACAAGCTAAAATATAAAACGATGAGGGGCACCTGGGTGGCTCAGTCAGTGGAGCATCTGATTCTTGATTTCAGCTCAGGTCATGATCCCAGGGTCATGGGATCGAGCCCCAGTGTCAAGCTCTGCTCTAGTCTTAGACCCTGCTTGGGATTTTTTCTCCCTCTCCCTCTGCCCCTCTCCCCTGCTTGCTCTCTCTCTCTCTTTCTCTCTAAAATAGAAATAAATTTAAAAATTTAAACTATTAGAAGAAAGCATAGGAAAATTATTTTTAATCTTGGAGTGTGAATGGTCTTCCTGAATGAGACACAAGAGTCAGGGTCCATAAAAAAGAAAAATAAATGTGTTTGCAGAAACATTTCAAATCTGTATAACAGGGGCACCTGGATGGCTCTGTCAGTTAAGTGCCCTATTTCGGTTCAAGTCATGATCTCGAGGTCCATGAGTTCCAGCCCTATGTTGGGTTCTGTGCTGACAGCTCAGAGCCTGGAACCTGCTTCGGATTCTGTGTCTCCCTTTCCCTCTGCCCCTCCCCTGCTCACTCACTCTCCCTCTCTCTCTCACAAATAAATAAACATTAAAAAATAATTTAAAAAATGAAAAAAATCTGTATAACAGAAGGGTTTTTTTTTTTTTGCAAATTAAAAAAAAAAAGATAAACATTGTATATATGAATAGAACACCTCCAAAAAGATTTGCTGAACTGTTGGCTCTGGGGACAAAAACCAACTGAGTAGGGGACAGAGGTGGCAGGCAGGTAGACTAACTTTTCAAAGTGTTCATTTCTTTCTATTTTGAATTTTGTAATATCTGAGACTATTACCTTTATTATTTTTTTAAGATTTTTATTTTTACTTTATTTTTTAAATGTTTATGGGGTGCCTTGGTGGCTCAGTCAGTTAAGCGTCCGACTTCGGTTCAGGTCATGATCTCACGGCTTGTGGGTTCGAGCCCTGCGTAGGCCTCTGTGCTGACATCTCAGAGCCTGGAGCCTATTTCAGATTCTGTGTCTCCCTCTCTCTGCCCCTCCCCTGTTCGCGCTCTGTCTCTGTCCCTCTCAAAAATAAATAAACATTAAAAAAATAAAATAAAATAAATGTTTATTTATTTTTGGGAGAGAGAGAGAGATTGAGCGGGGGACGGGCAGAGAGAAAGGGAGACACAGAATCTGAAGCAGGCTCCAGGCTCCAAGCTGTCAGCACAGAGGCCTACGCAGGGCTCGAACCCACGAGCCTTGAGATCATGACCTGAACCGAAGTCGGGCCACTTAACCAACTGAGCCACCCAGACGCCCCTCGAGATTTTTTTATTTTTAAGTAATCTCTACCCCCAGCGTGGGACTGGAACCCACAACCCCAAGGATCAAGAGTCGAATGCTCCACTGACAGAGTCAGCCAGATTCCCCAAGCTTGTTACCTTTTAAATAAACAAATATTTTTTTTACAGGCAAGAAACACAGTGGGAAAAATATTTGTAACACTCTATATCTTTTGTGTCAGTTATCAAATTATTGCCTCTTTGCCCCTCTGTGAAACTGGATGGTGGAGACTGCTCTCCTTTGCCAGTGAGCTTGATGCTATAGTCTCGGCCAATAGAGGGCGCTGGAAGGACATTGTAAACTGGAAATAGGAGGAACTTTTGTCCCTTTTCCCAAGGTTGCCAGTTTCCCTTGGCAATGAGTCCTTGTCTTTGAGGGTGTGATCTAGGTGCAGTCCATGACTTCTGACATATTTCTTTGTCCCGGGTGAGCTGCTTGACCTGTGAAGATTCTCCCTGCAGAGTCCGAATCTCAGTCATGCGGAGAGTCCCTCTTCAAAGTTTCTCACTTCCTTCCATGTTTACCTCCCTCAAGGGCCAAGGGTGGGCAAACTGCAGCCCACAGGCCAAATTCAGCCCCCTGCCTGTTTTTGTGCTGCCCTCCATCTAAGATTGGTTCTTACATTTGAACCCCAACTAAGCAAAATGCTATCCCAACAAAATGGATCCCATTCTTCTCATTAAAGAACTTTATTCCAAAGTTTTTGCTCACTTACTATTATATTTTTAATTTTATCAAGACAAAGATTGTGGAGGTTTGCATTCTGTATTGTTATATATAAATATTCCACAAAGCCTAAAATATTTGCTACCTGGCTCTTTACAGAAAAAAATTGCCAATTCCTGCCTCAGACTCTCCTTGTACCACTTTTGGTAGTTAAAAAACATTTATCTGCTTGAAATATTTTATATTTAATTTTCTCTGTTTAAGTTACTGGAATGGTTTGTCTGTGATTGAGCCCCGATATAGCCCCCCCAGACTAATAGCATCTATCAGTTAATAAGAAAATATAAACAACCCAATAGGAAAATAGGCATCTACCTATCCACTTAGTTAACAGATATTGAATGCCAGTCATTATTCTAGGTACTAAGATAAAGCAGAGGATGAAATATAAATGAAATACAAAGATGGAAAGAAGAAAGGAAAGCTTTATTGATGTATAAAATGGAGCTCATTTCTTGGCTTAGGTCATGATGAGTAGATAACTCACCTGGCGGTAGGTCTGGAAGGACTTTGGGAATCTTGCAGGTTCTGGGAGTATTCATTGTTTGCTGGTTGGTACCATCCCACAGTTGTAGAGCAAAGAATAAATTTAACCAAGAAGGTCAAAGACTTGTACACTGCAAACTAAAAAATATTGCTGAAGGAAATTAAAGATTTAAATAAATGGAAAGACATTCTGTGTTCATGGGTTAGAAAATTTAATATTTTTAAGATGGCAGTACTACATAAAGCAATCTACAAATTAAATGCAATCCCATCAAAATTCCAACAGCCTTTTTTTGCATAAATGGAAAAGATGATCTTCCAATTCATATGGAAATATAAGGGGCTCCAGATATTTAAAACAACATTTAAAAAGAATAGCAAAGTTGGACAACTCATACTTCCAGATTTTAAAACTTACTACAAAGCTACATGTAGTCGTCCGGGTTCTCCAGAGAGAATCAAAAGGAGATGTATATAGAGATTTATTATAAGGTATTGGCTCATGCAATTATGGAGGCTGAGAAGTCCCATGAACAACAAATCTGCAAGTTGGAGACCCAGGAAAGCTGATGGTGTTGTTTGAAGGCCTAAGAGCCTGGAGGCCAATGATGTAGATTCCAATCCAAGTTCAAAGGCCTGAGGAACCAGAAGTGTGGAGGGCAAGAGAAGATCAATGTCCCAGCTCAGGCAGACATGCAGAGGGAAGGCAAATCTAACCTTCCTCTGCCTTTTTGTTTTATTCAGGCCCTCAATAAATTGGATGATACTCATCCATATTGGGAAGGACCATCTGCTTTACTTGGTACACCAATTCAAATCTCTTCCAGAAGCAACCTCACAGACACACCCAGAAATAAAGTTTAATCAGATATCTGGGCATTGATGGCCTAGCCAAGTTGGCATAAAATTTACCATCCCACTGCAGCAATGAAAACGGTGTGCTACTGGCATTAGGACGGACATATAGATCAGTGGAATAGAACTGAGAATCTAGAAATAAGCCCATACATTTATGTTCAATTGACCTTCAGCAAGAGTGCAAAGACTTCAATGGGCAAGGAAGAGTCTCTTGAATAAATGATGCCAAGACAACTTGATATCCACATGCAAAACAATGAAGTTGTATTCCTACCTCACACCATATACAAAAACAAACTCAGAATGGATCAACAACTGAGATATAAAAGCTAAAATTATAAAAATATTAAGAGAAAACATCAAGGCAAATATTTATGACCTTGGATTTGGCAATGGATTCTGAGATATGACACCAAAAGCACGAGCAACAAAAGAAAAATACATACATTGAACTTCATGAAAATTGAAAAGTTCTATGCATCAAAGGACATTAAAATTGAAAAGACAACCAACAGTACAAATATTTGCAACAGTACAAATATTTGCAAATCATGTATCAGAGAAGGGTCTAGTATCCAAAAATGTACAAAGAGCCCTTATAATTCAGTAACAAAAAGACAACCCAATTTTAAAATGAGTAAAGAATTTGAATAGACATACAAAGAAGAAACACAAATGGCCAATAAGCACATGAAAAAATGTCTAACGTTAATCATTAGGAAAATGCAAATAAAAACCACAGTGAGATATCACAACACAGAGACTAGGATGGATATATTAAAAAAAAAAAAAGTGACAAGTGTTGGTAAGGATGTGGGACATTAGAACCCTCATACATTATTGGCAGGAATGTAAAATGGTGCAGCTCTTACGGAAAACAGTTGGGCAGTTCCCCCAAAAGTTAAACATAGAATCACCAAGCGACCCACCAATTAGACTCCTAGGAATATACCCAAAAGAATTGAAAACGAGGACTCAAATACATATTTGTACAAGAATGTTTGTAGCAGCTTTATTCACAATAGCCAAAAGGAGAAACAACCCAAATGTCCATTAACAGATGAATCTCTAAACAAATTGTCTCCTACACGTACAACGACATAGTCCTCATCTATAAAAAGGATTGAAGTACTTATACACGCCATCGCGTTGGATGAGGCTCAAAAATGCTACGCTAAGCCAAGGAAGCTAGACACACAAGGCCACATATTGTACAATTTCATTTATATGAAATGTCCAGAATAGGTACATCCATAGGGACAAAAGGATGATTGGGGGAGGGGGGTAGTGAGAAGGGGAGGGGGCAATAGAAGATGACTACATACATAACAGGTTCAGGGATTTCTCTCGGGGAGATGAAAATGTTTTGGAACTAGATAGAGGTGGTTAAATACCACTGCATTGCACCCTCTACAGTGTTTAATTTTGTGTTATGTAAATATCACTTCAATTAAGAAAAAAAAAAAAGAAAACAGCTCACGCCAGCCAGGGGTGTCCCCAGGGTTGTCTGTCCAGTGTATGCTCAGCCTCACACTGCTCATGGGAACAATGAAAATATTGAGAGATTCTGGCCTCTGGCTTGCCTGTGGGAGCAGCCCTTCATCCCTCACAAGTGTGTGTCCTTGAGGGCAAGGCCTGGGTCTTGGTCACTCTAGGCCCCACAGAGTTTCTCAAAAAGAAAATAAATTTAAAAAAAAAAAAAAAAGCCCGAATTACGGTCCAGCTCCACCCTGCACTTCCGTGGGAACGTTGGATATCCTGACCTCTCTGAGCCTCAGTTGCCTCAACTGTCACAGGGAGTCATGACCCTGTCCTGGCCTCCTCCCAGGGCAGGCGTCCATCACACACGTGCAATTGCTTGGCGCAGGACAGTGGTGTCACCCCCTCACTGGAAAGCAAGGGGTCCCAGTGGGCTCTTAGGAAACGCACCCAAGACCTTTGAAATGCAGGGAGGATGAGGGCGGAGACCTTGCCAACCTCACACTGGACTCCCTCCCCTACCCCGCCAGGTCTCGTCCTTCCCGTCCCCCCTCCCCCTTCCCCCATCCAAACTGCCCCGCCCAGTCCCGCTCCCCACCCACCCCTAGCCAGGACTGTCTCCGCAGAGCCCCGCCGGGACCAGGTGTCCCGGGCTCGCCAAGATGCAGCCGGGGCTCTGGCTCCTCCTGGCCACGCAGCTGGCAGGTAAGACCGGGAGATTTGTGGGGCGCCCGGGGCTGGAGCAGGTGGTCTCCCCGGGACCGGGAAGAGCCTGAGCTGTAGAGTTTACAAAGGCTGTCCCGGCAGAATGCAGAAGCCGGGGCTGGGGGCGCACTCGGGGAGGCGGCATGGCAGGTACAGTCCCTAAGGGTAGCGAGGAAATTCATCCCCAGAGCTCATTACCCCAGGGGCCCCTGGAGCCCCGGGATTGAGGCTAGCTCTGCCCAAAAGCCCGGAGGGGAAGGAGGGCAGGAGTCAAGAAGGAAGAAAAGAGGGGAAGGAAGTGCAGAGTAAAAGGAAAAATGCCCTTGTCTAGGGTTCCCTCCCAGGGGTGTGCCCCCAGGAAGGTTCCAGAGGCTCAGTTCTGGCTTTGGTATTCTGCACTTCACCCAGGGTTCTGTAGACACATTTTTAGTACTTCCGGGAAAGTATTCGGAGGACAATCTGCCAAACACCAGGCTATTGCCAGATCCCAGACCGCTATGGCAGAGTACTTCCTCGGGGTTCCCTGTTTCCACCCCCACCCCCCACCCCAACTGTCCCTGGGTTGTGTGTGCTGTGGAGCTTGGCTCCAATGGGAGCCCTGCTGGGGCTAGAATGTAGCAGGCAGTCTCCGCTGTCCCTCTCATAAGCCCAGCCAGACTGCCTTTTGGAAGAGGCCCCTCCACGCACCAAACTGCCCACTGACCTGTGGCTGATTGCTCTCTTACCCAAAAAGCCCAAAGCTGGCCACCTGCCAGAGGTGACAAGACCTGCCAGCCCCCTACTCTGACCCACGAGCTCAGCCACATCTCAAGCAGAAGTTAGTCGGGGCCATTCAAAACTAGTAGTTAATGCTGATCGTTTTAGAAACAGCAGGCCCCTCTGAGAAGGAGGTCACTGGAAGAGAGTCAGATGAATCAAATGAGACCGCATAGGTAGCAAGGCCTGGCTCAGTGTCTGGCACACAGATAGAGCTTGACATTCAGTCTCCAGGGACATAAGAGAGAGACCAGGGTATATTGCAGCCAGGAAGTCTGCATGTCAGGACACAGCAGGGGTAACATACACAAAAAACCCAGGGTCCTTTTGGGCCCCTTTACCCCTTTAGGAGTCACTTCTGGGCTTTCTTGGAAGAACTTCGGGAGTCTGTGTATTTGTAGACCCACTGTGTACACGCAACGACATGACAGTGATCCAGGAGAGGATCACAGGTCTCCTTGATTCGGGGAGTGGCTCAAAGTTCCGGTTCTGGGGTCCCAGACCTGGGTTTGAATCTGGATCCACCACATACAGGCTGTGTGGCCTTGAGCACGTCCTTCACTTTCCTGAGCCTCTGTTTCCTCATGAGTATGGGTATAAAACAGGATCTGGGGAGGATTAAGCAAGATAATGCATGCACCATGCTGGGCACAGTTCAGTGAATATTGGCATCATTGATTCTTATTATCTTCCCCAAGATGTCAGTGACCCCAAACAATGAAGACCCTCTACTCTGCTGAAAAGGCAGTATGGTGTTTGGGGAGAAAAGAGAAGGGCCAGCAGGCACTTGGGCCCCAAGTACCATTTCATTCTTCCTTTTTTTTTTTTTCTTAATGTTTATTTATTTTTGAGAGAGAGAGAGAGGCAGAGAGAGAGGGAGAGACAGAGAATCCCAAGCAGGTTCCACACTGTCAGCACAAAGCCCGATGCAGGACTCGAACTCACAAACTGTGAGATCATGACCTGAGCCGAAATCAAGAATCAGATGTTTAACCAGCTGAGCCACCAGGCACCCCTACCATTTCATTCTTGATGCAAGCAGAAGCTCAGAGTGGCCTGTGAGTAGAGTCAAAAAGTTCAAGTTCATGGCCCATTCTGGAACCATGAAGTCTGAGACACAAACATCAGCAGGATTGTGCCTTTAGGCCACTACCTCATAAGCCAGCTCCCCTGGGATACATATATACACACACATTCTCTCTCTGGCCTCCTCTGCCCACCCAAGTCTATGTCCTTTTGTGCTTTGCTGTTCCTGGGTCTCTGCCTGGGTCTGTGGGGTCTCTCTCTGCCCCACAGCTAAAATGGAAGGCTTGCCAGGTCAGATTCAGTTTGTTGGACTTGGCTGCGAAGGACCCATTCAAATCTTTCCTAAGATTTCATCTGCTGCCAGTAATAACCTCTGATGTATGAGACACGTAGAAAATGATTTACCCGTGTGCACTGCTTTAGAGTTTACAGTGCGTTTTCTTAAATGCTCTAACCCTCGCAGGCAAGCAGGACAATGACCCCAAGCTGCCCTCCTTTTAAAGGATAGAGACAGGCCCCTTGACTTCCTGCAGTCCCACCACTGGTATGAGGCAGAAGCTGGGTTGAAGGCCGGGTCTCTGAGTTCCAGTCTAGTTCGTTCTCCATGAGCAATCCCCTGCTTGTCGGTGCTTCCCATCTTGAGACTAAAACGAAATCCAAGTGCTGCTTCTGGGGTATCTGTCCTTCCCCTCGAGAATGGGGATCCAGGAACCCATCACTTGCTGGGCTGAGGAGTGATAGGCTATAGTTGCAGCAATAGCAACAGTGAGTTCCTCTTGCTGTTGTCATCACTGTCCAGAAAGGGTGGTTGGCCAGACCAGCCCTGTGCTCTGCCTCTGATTCTGGGTTCCCCTGGGCTACCTGAGTCTCCTACACCTGCTTGGAGCCTGTTGAAGGTCTGTACATAGAGTGGCGGCAAGGCAAGGTGAAAGGCTTTGACTTCAGACTTTGAATCTTTGAGTTTGAATCCCAGATCACTTACTGGCTATTGATGGGACTTGGAACAAGTAACGTTATGCCTCAGCTTCCTCGTCTGTGTAATGGGGATAAAAATCCCCAAATAAGTTTGAGATTGGGTTAAGATAATTTATGCAAAGAGCCAGGCTTATAGGCATGCAATCAAGAAATGGCAGCTCTCTCCCCATCCCCTTTGTAAAGCTGGACATAGGAAACACCTGCCTTGCAGATGGTCTCCTGAGTCCAGGAGCCACTAGCTGCATTGAGTACAGCCCCTGGACCCCGCCACTGGGCAGGTTCTTCCACAGCTTTCCTTCAGTGCTTGACTCAGTGTGACTCCCAGGACCCACCACAGTGGCTGGGAAAATGTGCTGATGGTGTCTGCTCCTTCCGCTTCTCGTAGCTCTCCGTGGCAGCTCCGTACTCCAGCAGGCTCCTGGGTCCGTAATGGTTCAGACCAATGGAATGGTGATAATGTCCTGCGAAGCCAAAACCTCGCCCACTAGCACGCGCATCTACTGGCTGAGACATCGCCAGGCTCCAAGCCCGGACAGTCACTACGAGTGCCTGGCCTACTGGGATCCCATAAAAGGGATTGTGTATGGACAGGAAGTGGAGCCAGAGAAGCTAACTGTGTTTCCGGACGCAACCCGGTCCATTCTCAATCTCACAAGTGTGAAGCCTGCAGACAGTGGCATCTACTTCTGCATGACCGTTGGGTCGCCCGAGCTGACCTTCGGGAAGGGAACTCGGCTGAGTGTGGGTAAGAAAGTACCTCAGTGCTGCCAATGAGTGTGAAGCACCTACTGTGTTCTGGGTGCATGGCAGACACTAGAGCTGCCCCCGCTCTCAGCGAGCCCCACTCTGCAGGAGGCGGGGGGGGGGGGGGTGCCAGCCATGAGCCATAGAGCTACGGCTAGTAGGAACAGACCTAGCCAGGGCCAAGCACACGCAAGTGTTTTATGTAGTCATTTCACTTCATGCTGCCATCTACCCGGGGAGGTAGGGAACTGAGTCCCATTCCAGATGAGATGCTTAGAAGCATTGCTACTTCTTCTGGGGACAAGGCAGTGCTGTCCTTTGGCCGCCACATCAGGCCTACCTGAGGCTATGCCTAGATTGGCCTCAGTCCCCAGACCTGACCGTGGTCTCAGAAATTCCCACCAAGTGTGCATCCCAGGAAAGAAAGTCCTCATTGCCTGGACATACCCAGTGAAAGCATTTCTAGGGCCAGTGGAGGGGCAGATACCCTCACATTCTGAACAGGGGCCTATGGCTCAAACCCACACCCGGAGTTACAGGGAGTAAGGAGACTGGCGCCCAGGCCTAGCTGCACATGCTGCTGCATATTCACTGTGTGCCTTTGCACCAGTCCCTCTGCTCCCTAGCCTCAGCTTTCCCATCTGTATCATGGGGCTGCTGCTGGCCTTCACGACCCACCCCCCGCCAGCCACCCTGAGAAGCTGTAGTTCTGTGAGCTGAATCAGCATGCCCAATAGAAATAGAAAGCCACAGATAAAATGTAAAAATTTCGAATACCACGTTTAACAAAGGAAAAAGAAATGAGTGGAATTAGTTTACATACTATATTTTTAACCCAGTATACCCACAGTATCATCATTTTAACTTATAATCAATATAAAAATTATCACTGGAATGTTTTACATTCCCTTTCCATACTAAATGTTCGATGTGTTTTTAACATTTCACGCATACAGCACACCTCAAGTCAGACTGGCCGGTAGCCAAGGCGACAGGTGGCTGCAGTATTGGAGAGTGAGGATTAAGCTGTGAGAGGTGTGAAGGAGTCGTGGCAGAAATTCTCAAAAGGCCTGGTCTGGCTTTAGCCCCCTCCCCAGGTTAGCCCACGGCCGGCCAACCCCCCACTGCGGTCCTCCTACTGTCCTGCTTCCCGCTCACCTGGGTTCTTCTCAGGCTGGGGGCACCGAGAATGCCAAGTCCCCCCCAACATCGCCCCCCCCCCCACCCAGGAATTAGGTCACTCAGCATGGGAAGATGCAGGGACAGCTAGGACAGCAGCACAATTAGGAAGACAAAAACCGGAGTGAGGTTGCTCTCCCATTCTCCAGCTTTGGGTCTTCAGTCAGAAGGTAGGGGTTGGGGGATGAGATCTCTGGGACAAGAAGCTGAGGCATTCTCAGCAGGGAGTTGACTGATTCCTGTATTGAGCACTGGGTTTTTGGGGGTGTGGGGTTTGGGTGTGGTTTATTGTTTTTGTCTCTACAAGCCCCGCATTTTCCCACTCGTTAGATTTGGGAGTCTGAGAAAGATAGATGATGAAATAAGTAAAACTGGTTTCTAGAAGTTTCCCCCTCCACCTCCACCACCGCTCACCCGCTCCTGGCTTTGATATTTCCAAACCCCTCATGCTGACCCTCCCCAAAGCATGTGCTTGCAACTGCGACATCTCCCCAGAGTCAGGGTATCAAGAGCCAGGCCCCACCCCTCCTGCGGAAGACAGTGCATTCTGAAAGGGAAGCTCGGGCAGTAAGGAAAGTATTGGGGCGGGGGGGTAAACGGCCTTTTGGGGGCTAATCACACTATGGATTCAAAAGGCCTGTCCCGCTCAACGAGGAGAGAAGCGGGTAGATTTGAATGGGGAGCTGGGGGAGTCAGGAGGAATCAAGGGGACCCAGCTCTGGGCAAGAAGAAATTAAAATGGAACAAGCCTTCCCACAAACCCCTCATCGAACCCCGACCACTGAGCCCAGCCAAGACCCTGAGGTCCTATAGAGCTGTCTCCCTTGCAGGCTTCCCACCGACCAGCCGAGAGACATCTGCGCCTCCTCGTGTACAAAGTAAAGGGAGTGGACACCTCCAGGGCCATAAGGAGTAAAGGAGAAAGCCATGCTGGGTCACCCTGAGCAGAGAGCCAGGCTCCCGCATGCTCTGGGAGCACCATGGCTAGTGTCCTTTTTTCCTTTTATGCTAGTTTCCCTCCGCATTCCCACGGCCAAGGCCCTTGACCCAACGGGCCTTTTTGTCGAAAAGCATGTGCACCTGAGGTGGTGTGGCTTAGTGAGAGCCTAGAATCAGGGTCTCTTGGCTCAGATCCCGGCTGTGCTGTTTAGGGTTTCTTGAACTTCAGACAAGCTAATTCCATTCTCTGCACCTAGGCTTCCTCGGGGATTAGATGGAGATACTCGTTCCCATCGCCAAAGTGGTTGGGTTGAATACGCTTAAGCTGAGCTGCTTAGTTCTGCCGCTAGCACATGGCGGGACTTAGCAAGGGTTCATTCTTGGTGGTTGGTTCTTCCCAGAAACCTCACAAAGCAGGCAGAGCGTGTCATCTCTGCTTCCCAGAGGAGACTCGGGTCAGCAAGGGTCCAAAGTGTCCACTCTTTATGTGGAAGATGTCAGCCCTGAAGTGACCATTTTGTTGGCTGCCCCTGCCTGTCCTCCCGATGCTAGAGTTTAAACTGATGGTGTTATCTTCCCTCTCCTACTGTTTTGCAGAGGATCATTTTTGTGAAATGTCTTTGCTCAACCCACAGAGACCAGGGCTGGGTTCAACAGCACCCAGTGCTCACCACCCTGTCCCTAGCATCTCAGAACCTCAGGTGTCTCCCTTCACTCTGTGTGCCTGTCCCACTGCCCTGCCCCGTCACGTCAGCATGTGACACTGGCGTAGAACGAAAGAGAGGAGTGACCCATCCACGAGTCAGGAGATGGGGTTGGGGTGGTCCAGGCAGGCGCTTGGCATCGTGGGGCCTCGGGGCTGGCGCCTTACATCACTGGTGTTCGTCTTTGAAAGTAAAGGTTGAGACTAGAGGTCCTTCCAGCTCTGATAGTATATGACTTGTAAAGACACTTGAGAAGGAAAGAAAATCCCCATATATGCAACCTGCATGGTATTGTATGTGTGTTAAAGGGCACCCTCCTTTCTGTGAGCCTCCTCCACCCGGTTAGGGATTGGCAGGTTGGCTGAGGGGCTGGTCTCGTCGAGCACTTGGGGACTCCAGCTTCTGCTCAGGGTCTTTGGCCAGGGGGAGCCATCTCTACTGCACCATTTGCTGGGCATGCTGTCCCCTTTAATTCTCACGACAACCCCAAGAAAGAACTGGGAGTCATCTTTATTTCAGCAGATGGGAAAACTGAGGCACTGAAAAGTGATAGGACTTGCCCCAAGTCACTCAGTGGTTAATCAGGGCATCTGGGGCTCTCTTCACGTCCATGTGGGTCCAGAGCCCCTCTCTTCCCCAGACACCAAAGTGACCCCCTGCCTCGACTCTCAGATAGGTCTGAGAGTTGGGGAAGCACATAGAAAACTCAATTACTCTATCACCTTGGAGCCCTGCAGCAGCCCAGGGAACAGTCATAAGGGCTTTCGTACCTACAAGGAAGACATGAGGCTTTAACTTTTGTCTGCAAGTCCACCTACTGATTACCTGGCTAAGACATGTGTCTTGCTTGCTTTCTGTAGTTGATGTCCTTCCCACCACTGCCCAGCCCACCAAGAAGCCCACCCCCAGGAAGAAAATGTGCCGGCCCCCAAGCCCAGTGACCCAGAAGGGTGAGTTCTCCCATTCTCCTGGACCCTCAGAAACAGAGCAGGAAGTTTTCCTTCTTCCCTTCCCTTCCCTTCCCTTCCCTTCCCTTCCCTTCCCATGTGTGGACTCTAGCCTGTTTCTCTGGCCCCACCCAATCTGGGGTCAGAAGGGAAGCTGAGTGTGACCACAGTGCTGCCCTCCAACAGCTCACAGTCTAATGAGGAACACGCTTGAAAATTGTCCTAGAGCAAAACTTAATGGAGGATATGTCCACCCCAAAACTTGCACACCAGTGTTCCTAGCAGCATTATTCATA
Source organism: Lynx canadensis (assembly GCF_007474595.2). Classification (NCBI taxonomy): domain Eukaryota; kingdom Metazoa; phylum Chordata; class Mammalia; order Carnivora; family Felidae; genus Lynx; species Lynx canadensis. The sequence goes on along the minus strand of NC_044305.1, from coordinate 100,968,660 downwards.
ATCGCCAAAAAAGTAGAAACAACTGGTAAATAGATTAACCAAATGTGGACTGTCCATACAATGGAATATTATTTGACCATAATAAACAGTGAAATACTGATACAGGCTACAACATGATGAACTTTGAAAATATTACACAGTAAAAGAACAGACACAAAACCATGTATTATGTGATCCCATTGATAAGAAACGTCCACAATGTGACATTTCATAGAGACAGAAAGTAGATTAGGGGTTGCCTAAGACTGGGGAGCTGGGAAGGTATGGAGGAGATTGCTAAAATGGGTACAGGATTTTTGGTGGGTGAGGGGAGATGAAAATGTTCTAAAATTAGATCGTGGTGCTTGATGGGTGCACAATTCTGTGAATATACCGAAGACCATTAAATTATACACTTGGAGCAGGTGAACTTTGTATGTAAGGTATATCTCAGTAAGACTGTTTACAAACAAAAATACCTAACCCACGGGACCAGAACTTTAAAGTTTTTCAGTTTTAATACCTAACAGAGGGCCTAACACACAGTATGTGCTAATATCTGTTTGCTAATGAGTGACCTAACTTGCTTCTCTGTGCTATGAACACCAGACACAGCAGCTGGAGAACACACACACACACACACACACACATGCACGTGCACTTTCCTTGAACCATTAGCCCAAACGTGCAAATGTGTTTCTGGAAAAATACTGACCTCTGCTCCCCAAAAGATACTGGTGACAAACAGAAAGTGTCATGTGCTCCCACCCGTGGAACAAATGACAAGCTGCCCCACTAGGGCTGCCTTGTGCTGCTGGGTTTGCTTTGTCTTAAATGTATAAAGTAACAGAGCTTAGGGACAGGCATCTAATGGGATTGGGAGAATGGGAACGGGAAGCTACCCCATGAGGTCCCAGTAAAAAAAAAAATCGGAACCCAAATGCAGAAGGGCAAAGTCTTGGTGAACATAAAGGTAGAGATAGATTGACCTCATTTTATAAGGTATCTATACCCCACAACTTCGCCTAAAGGATTTTAGGCAAGTTACAACAACAACAATAACAAAACAACACAAAAGGCAAATACAACAGGTCCATTACGTTGAAGGTGCCAAAATTGGGTCTGTGCTGTGACTCTAGAGCAACGGCAAAACCAGCTGAACCAAAGGCAATACTCCAAATAACATGGCACACAAACCCTGCCCCCCACAGTGATAGAAAGAAACAACCCCAAGCTCCCGGCTTCAAAGCCTTCATCTCAGTGTTAAATTCTAGAAAAAGTCTGCTCTGTTCATCCTTCTGTAAGGCCTGCTGAACAATAGTGAACTCAGTAGAGCAACACTTTTGTAAGAGATGTGGACAAAGGTCTTTGAGATTCTTGCATCATTCCTTATGTCGACCCCTAACAAGATCCCAGGGCAAGAATGCAAATCCAACATTAGTAGGTTATTAAGAATAACCAGGTTGTGTGTGAAAGTGGCCAAGTGGGGATTGGGGGGGGGGGGGGAGAAGTAGAGGTTGCATTGGGGGTGGGGGCCATGAGACAGGGTACCTTAGGGGTAAGTCAGCCAGGTTTAGGTCTGACTCTGCCTACCACTGCCTATACTGTGTGACCTTGGTCAAGTGATTCAGCCTCTCTGAACCTGTTTCCTCATGTGTAAACTAGGGGTGTTTACCTGGCTAAAGGGAAGGCATGATTAAATAGATGCTATATGCAAAGCACTTACCTTGGGGGACACCCAGATAGATCTCAAAACTTGTCATCATGAATGAAACCACGTGGCCACCCTGGGGAAGGACGTGCTCCCTAAGGCTTAGGGCTGTCCCTTGAGATGATTCTGAGACAATTTCTAAATTGCTGTGTCAGGAACAACGTGGTGACTTTCAGACTTCAGCAGACTCCGAAACCCATGCAAGGCAAGGAAGGCCAGGCCAGGTCATACAAGTGGCCAATATATGAAAATAGACTGAAGTTGACAAACACCATTTTTCACCCACTAGACTGGCCAAAAACTAAACACTCTGATAATACCAAGGGTCGGCAAGGTGCACAGTTGGTGGTTAGGAATGAAAACCAGTGCGGCCTTTTTGGAAGGCATTTCACAGTGTCTGTTACAACATTAAATGGACATAGTCTATGGTTTGGAAGTTCCTGTTTTCAATATCTGCCTCGGGCAGGCTGCCACATTGGGAAAAATGTACCAGGATGTTCTTTGCACAGTTATTTATAAAAGTAAAACATAGGAAATAAACAAAAAGCCCACTGATGACTAAATAATCCATGCTATGTCCATACTTCAAATGTTACTCTACTAGAAAAAGGAGTGTGCTGATATATTTAAAGTAAGAATGGTTTGCAAAACAGTTTGTACAATATAAGCCACTGTATGCTGTAAAACAAAAACAAAAACAAAACTGTAGGGATGCCTGCATGGCTCAGTTGGTTGAGTGTCCGACTCTGGCTCAGGTCATGATCTCACAGTTCATGGGTTCGAACCCTACACCGGGCTCACTGCTGTCAGCCTGTCAATGCAAAGCCCCGCTTTGGATCCTGTCCCCCTTGTTCGCTGCCCCTCCCCCACTTATGCGCGCGCGCGCTCTCTCTCTCTCTCAAAAAATAAATTTAAACAAAACATTTTTAAAAAACCTGTATGTGTCTGCATAAATACAAAGAGAAAGGTACCACGTTAACCATGGCATTTATTTCTGTGAAGGAGCTAGCATGCCAAGGAACACTCTAACCATATACTTGAATCTTTTACAATGAAAATGTATTCAGCTATTTCTTGTGAAATTAAAATAAATTTTTTAAAATAAATAGTAAAAATCTCATTACCAGGCATGAAAATTATCTATCTCCTTTAGAACATAAGTAGCTCCTGCGTTTAATTAATTTTTAAAATGATGATGTGGGACATAAAATTTTTTTATTTTATTATTTTATTTTTTAATTTTTATTTTTTGACAGAGAGAGAGCACACAAGCAGGGCAAAGGGGCAGAGGGAGAGGGAGAGAGAGAATCTTAAGCAGGCTCCACCCTCTCAGCGTGGAGCCTGACGCTGGGTGGGGTGGGAGGGGCAGGCTCCATCCCACGACCCTGGGATCATGACCTGAGCTGACATCGCGCGTCAGATACTTAACTGACTGAGCCACCAGGGCACCCCTGGACGTAAAATGTTCTATGTAAAATTATCTCAACGTGTTCGAAGTGCCTAGAAAAAATGACGAGAGAAAAATGTGCAGCAGCGGTATTCTCTGGGAGGTGGGGCTTCCAGTTGATCAGTTGATTTTTCCCTCTGTAATTTATCTGCATGTCTCAAATGTTCAATACGTGTGTCTTTCCCAGGCCCATCCTGTGGCCTCCTCACCCTCGGCCTGTTGGTGGCTGGAGTCCTTGTTCTGCTGGTGTCCTTGGGTGTGGCCATCCACCTATACCGTAAGTTGTGGCCTCTTGGGCCACGATGGCGACTCCTTTTGCCATTGGAGGTGTCCCTGAGGTCCTTCCTCTTCTAGGGAAGCAGGACAGATGGCAGTTTGGTGGAAGTTTATACCCACCTTCCCATCTGGTAGTTCCAGAGGTGCTTCTTGGCCTGAGGCCATCCTGCAGAGGTCAGAGACCACCCTGTCTCTGGAGTCAGACAAACCTGGGTTTGAATCCAACTCCACTATTCTTGGATCTAGTGACTTTGGGCACATGCCCTGGCCTCTCTGAGCCTCAATTGCCCCACCCAGGAGTAACAATATTACCTACCTCCCAGGGTTGCTGTTTGTAAAGTCCTGCCCAAAGTGCCTGGCATGAGATAAGCAGGAACTCCCATGAGCACTCGGGACAGAAACAGTACACAGAAGACATTGCAGTGGGGTTTGGGTCATGTTCCCAGAAACTTGAACTCCTCCTTCTCTGTGAGGCTGCAGGGAAATTCAGAGATGACTGCCTCTCTCAGCCCCTCTGGAGACGAGATCATCTGCTCTGGGCTCCCAGGGTTCATAAGAAAGAGGGGAGTTATATGGGAGGCCCTCACAACTGTCCAAGAGCCCAGGGCTCTCCTTCTGGTCCTTCTGCTCACCTGTGCCACCTCAAGCAAGGTACTGACCCTCTCTGGGCTTCTATAAAATGGGAGAGGGTGAGACCCTCTCCACAAAGAAATGTGTCATGTGCACATTTTTGCATAAAATCGCCATCCACAAAGGGATCCATTTGCCCCCATTGGAAGAACCCCATTAAAGGTCAGTGGTCTGCAAATTTTTTTGTTCAAGGATCTCATTAGTAAAAACATTTTTAAATTATGAACCCTAACTGCATGTAGATCTTATTAGTAAAAATTTTTTAAATTACAAACTCGAACTGCGATTAGGTGTATTTATGTCATGTATTACGTATGTTACGAAATGTGCTTCAGAAATGAAAAGGAATGAAGGATGAGACAGACATGTAAACAGACATGCTCAGACTTCCTTCCTACATCCCTTGTGCATTTCCCGCACGCACACGCCTTAGCTTAAGTCCACCGACCACCTGTCTGTACACCTCTCATTCCTGACCTGCTGCAAAGGGCAGACTGGCATGTTTAAGAGCACATAGACTGGAGTAGATTAACTGAGTTTGAATTCTGGTCTTACTGCTTACTAGCTGCGTGACTTTGGGCAAGTCATTCCATAACACGCGTGTTCTGTGCCTCTGTTTCCCCATATACGAAGCAGAGATAGTAAGAGTAGTACTCAACTCATAGGCTTGCTGCGAGCTTTAAGGGAGTTAAACCACATAAAGCTGGAGCAGAGCCTGGCACCAGGGAAGTGGTCTGAGGTGCTGGCTGCCCCTCTGGTCTCCTTCCTCGCTCTCTGGGGCTCGGTGTCAGCGACCCACAGCCCACGCCAACCGATGTTCTTGTTTGCTTCTTCCAGGCCTGAAGAGGAGAGCCCGGCTTCGCCTCCTGAAACAGTAAGTGCTTGGGGCCTCAGAAAAATGCCCATGACGCGGCCCTGGGTGTGGTCCTGGCTTCCTCAGCCCCTGCTGCTGCAGCCTCCACCCACAGGGGGCCAAAGCCAGACGCAGCCTTCAAAAAAATCTCAGACTGTATAAATAGATGGAGCGATAGAGTTCAGGAAGAGAGAGCATCTAACAAAACTACTGGGTAGCCGTTTAAGTCAAATTTCAAGCGCTGAAAGATTTAGCTTAGCTCTCCCCATGTTCACAGTCAACTCTTGCAAGCATCGGATACGGTAGGATACCCCAAACTCTTTTCATTTGACTTGGTCCTTCATGACATAGGAGGGTTACCTTTATAGACCAGTTGAAAGACTTGCTCAAAGCATTTGGGATGGTAAACGGCAGAACTGGATTCGAAGACCATTCATTCCCTGCTTCCTTCCCTGCCGGTATTGGGCTGCCTGGGTCCCATCTTCTACCCTAGACCCCACCCGGGGCCCAGGGGTTGGCAAATCAAAAGGTTGAGTCACATATACAGGGGGGCTAAAAGGCACTCGCTCTTCAGGTCTACTGAGCTGTGTAAACACGGGCAGAAGCCCAGAGGCCCTGAGGGGCCAAAGGCTACTCCCAACCTCAGGGACTTTGGGACCTCAGCTGGGCCGTGGGCAGCGTTCTTGGATTACTTTTTCTTCCTCAAAATGCTGCTTCGCATCTACCTATCTCATTAATGACAAGCCCCTGTATATAGAGGTGTTCGGAAAAAAAGAAAGCCCATCGTGCCTCTAGATTAAAGAGGGCAACAGGGCCTTTGGCTTAAGAGCTCTGGCTCCAGCATGAGGGTTTGAATCCTGCCTGCCACTCACCAACCATGTGACTGTAGGCAAGTCACTTCACCGCTCTGAGCCTCTGATTCCTCATGTAAAATGGGATAACAGTCCCAAACTCATGGCTGTTGTGAGGACTTACTGGGTTAAAACCCATAAAGTGCTCAGCCCCTGGTCCTGTGGAGTCAAAGCACAAACTCATGTTCCTTACAAAAGTCAACTCTACGAGCCAAACAACCAAGGAACAAAGTGTATCTCTAAATACTTGAAAATGTAATCTCCGTATAAACTCTATATAGTATTGTCTACCTTATTAAATACATTATATTTGCAGCTATAGTTGCTTGACTATAGACAGTCCCTTAAACATGCCTGCTGTATTTTATTGGCAATTTTCAATCATTTTGATTGTGCACAATTTACACAATTTTAGGTGCTGGATTTAGAAATTACCCCCTACCTAAGAGACAATAACCTGAGTGTATTTGTCTGAGCCTAGATCTGCAGAATGTTCCATTCAACATCTTCCCCATGGTGACCCCATTGGGAGGGGGGGTCCCCATTAGGGTACTGCCCCCACCAACTCCTTCATTTTAACTTGTTCCCAAGTGATCTGATGACAGTTTTGGGGGAGCTGGATATAGTGTCTCATGCTTTGACAAACCCAGGGGTTCTGAGGACCCACCGTGATGGGGAAGGAGCTGGGGGTTGGTCACGGGGGGGCCGTGAGGCCCCTCAACCCTCTGCTGTCATTGGCTGCCTGTACTTAGGCTCACCTGTGAGACATCATTTGAACAAAAGGGTTTGTGGCTACAAAAAAGTTCAGAAACCACCTCTAATTTTGCTGCCATGATGCAGGTGTGGACAAAAGAGTCCATGGGCCTCACAGATCAGCTGTTCCAAACTCAAGTTGTGATTTGGGGAAGACGTTCCCCAGCCTATAACTGACCCTGGAAAATCTGCCCATCAGCAACCAACTTCTTCTGGCCCCTCAGTGTGCATTTGTCAATAGCTTATCTAAGAAGGTACTGCAGGAAGTAACACTATTCAAAGCTAGAGTTCTTTGGGCTTTTTTTTTTTTTGAGCTTCTTCATTTTTTTTTTTAATGACTAAGATGGGCCCTAAAAGCATACTAGTGGAAAACTCCCGGCCCCCGGGCTCCTTACTGGGAGTGGAGCCCTGCATCCCCGCATGGCATTTGTCTCTGTTACAGGAAATTCGTATCATTTCCCTGAATGTAAGTGGTTTCTTGACTTGCTATTGTTTTCAGGTTTTATAAATGAGCAGAGAATATGCTTTTGGTGTCCTGCTACAAAAATACGTTGGTCAATAATGAGCGAGATCTGGAAAAATGAGAGAGAAGGGACACGCTCAACTCCCTCAATTGTGGCAATTTCACTGACCTGCTGAAGTTGCCTGCTTTTAACTACTGCAAGTTCTTTCTGTGGGCCTCACGCATGGGAGAAACTTGTTTGTTGGTCATCGCGAATCACGGAGAGAAGGCTTCAGAGCCCTGGAGCACTTCCTGCAACTTCCTGCCAATGAGTAAGAAATGCCGCCATGACACCACTCCCCAGCTCCCGTACTCACCCTGGGCTGGGACCCTTGTGTTGGCCGTCCGGCCACCTTCTCGCAAGTTGCTTTGCCCTGATAGGGCAGTGACATGGAGTCCTGAGTCTCTCATGGGATGGTGCTGGGATGGCTCCTCCTTGGTCTTCCCAGGCGGGGGTCACCGTCCTCACTGAGAGCCACAGAGACCACACCCAGCTTGGAACCGTGCTTTCTGTGAAGGGCTGACTCAGTCGGTTCAGTCTCCAGGGACCTCCTGTGGAGCAGGAACTTGTGGTGTGGGAGCCGGAGTTCACTTAATCTCCCATTAGGAAGTTCCTCGACTTTCACTTCTGCCCTCCAATGGCTTGTATATTTCTTCTCTCACTGTTCTTTTTATGAAAATGTCTTGGCTGTAAAAATAAAACCCTGAATAAACGATGCGAACGGCTCCCGTGATGTAAAAGCACAAAGCCCATCTGTACGGCAAAGATGTTAATGATCAGCTAAAACAGAAGTAACAAAGATAAAATGTGCCTGTCCTCAGCTGCCCCCACAACATGCTGTAGTCTGCATTGTAGGCATTGAGAGAGTCTCAGAGGCATCGAGAGAGTCTCAGAGGTTGGGAAGCACCCAGAGCCAGGCGGCAGGGGCCCCGGGGGCCGACTCTTCTGGCCACTCCGAGCCATCTTCACTAGCACCTGCTCAGTTGTACAGAGTGGAACCCCCAGATTCCTAGCCACAGGCTGGTGACCTCATAGTAAAAAGAAGGTGAGGGGAGCCTGTGTGGCTCAGTCGGTTGAGCATTAGACTCTTGATTTCGGCTCAGGTCATGATCCCAGGGACGTGGGATCAAGCCCTGCATTAGGCTCTGAGCTGAGTGTGGAACCTGCTTGGGATTCTCTCTCTCCTTCTCCTTCTGCCCCTCCCCTGCTCATGTTTTCTCTCTCTCTCTAAAAAAAAAAAACTAGAAGAGTCTCTGTCCTCATGTCCTTCCTTCCTTCCTTCCTTTTTTTTTTAAAACTGTTTCTCAGCTTTGACGGGGAAAGAAAATGCAAGAAGAGGCTGAGCTGGATGAGGGAGTTGAGATGAAGAAGGTCTTGTGCCTTCCGTAAAAGCCCAGGGATCTTATCTTGACTCCCCACTCTGGGCCTTAGCAGCATGAGAGCTATTGAGCCAAAAACGAATGCGGCCTAAGGCTGCGTTCACTGAAGCACCATGCGCAGGCCACAGGAGAATAGAGCCCCAGCTGCTTTTCCCGCCAGCTGGGAGGTGCAACTGTGGAAGGGAGATGGGGAACCAGGCTCTGCCCAGAGGCCTCTGGCAGCCACAGAGAGCAGGAAAGGAAAGATGGCTCGAGGGGAGGGGGCCGCGTGGCCCTCTCGCAGCATCAGGGATGCCGCCTGTGGAGCGAAGGTCACAGAACTAGGTGTGGGTGGGAGTTAGAAGGGTGTCCATGCAGAAGGCGCTGGAGAGAAGCGAACACTCCCTGCCCATCAGCTCTGAGGACAACGGGACAGGCTGCCTCCCAGGGCCCAGGGGAGGGGGGCAGGGCCAGGGTAGCCTGGGCCAGACTCCTCCAGGGTTCACATTGAAGGTGGGCTTCTTGCTCTAAGACATCCCATTTAATACGCGACCAAAGCCCAGATATGCGGCCTACCGTCCCTGCAGGCTCACACCCAGTCCGCAGCGGAAGTCAGAACAGGCCTCAAGGCCCCCTTGTCCCACTCCAGGCTCTGCTAACTAACAGCATCTCCCCATTGCCGCCTTTGCAGTTGTGCTTAGTTGTTTGCAAATTCACAGGGGGTGAGGTTGGGGGACCAAGGGTGAAGGGGGGTGCACCTCCGTCTGTCTTCTGTGCGGCAGACACCTGCTACAGCTTGGTCCGCCCAGAGAGCTGGAGCAGGCTTGGCTGCCAGCCGCAGGGGCAGGGGCTGTGGTGAAGAGGTCTGCACCCAGCACCTGACTTTTGTTTTGAAGAAGGCACCGAGCATTTACTACTTTGGGGAAGGCCATTGCGGCAAAAGTATTTACCAAAAAATGTTTTTAACCTGGCTGTCTTTTGACCGGCAACAATTCCATCTCTAGGCATCATCTTAAAAAAAACACGTCTCAAAGCTACATGTACAAAGAAATACACGTCAAAAAAATTTTTTTGTCGTCCTGCTTGTTAGTCCCAAATTGGAAACAATCCAAATGTCCATCAGGAAAAGTGAATTAGGGGGCACTTGGGTGGCTCAGTGGATTAAGCATATGGCTCTTGACTTCAGCCCAGGTCATGATCTCACGGTTCATGAGTTGGAGCCCCACGTCTAGGTCCACACTCGCAGTGAGGTGCCTGCTCGGGACTCTCTCTCCGTCTCCCTCTCCCTCTGCCCCTCCCCCGCTTACACACGTGCTCTCTCGCTCCTGCTCTCTCTCTGTCTCTGTTTCTCAAAAATAAATAAACAAGAGAAAAAGAAAAAGAAAAAGCCAGTTAGATCAATTGTGATACAAAGAGACTCCCTGCAGCTGTTAAGGAATGAACTGGATTCACACATGCTAGGATCAAACGGCCACGGCTTCAGCATATATTTTAACAACATCTGTATTGATTATCCTCGTTTTATTTTATTTTTTTAATGTTTTTATTATTTTATTTTTTGAGCGAGAGAGGGTAGAGAGGGGCAGAGAGAGGGAGACAGAGGATGCGAGGCAGGCTCCGCGTGGACAGCACGGAGCCCGATGCGTGGGTCAAACCTACGAACCGCAAGATCATGACCTGAGCTGAAGTCAGCGCTTAACCAACTGAGCCACTCGGGCACCCCTATCCTTGTTTTAAGCGCCACATGTGGCCACTGTTAAAATTCAAGCACAGATAAGAACAGGCAAAGCAGATATATGTTAAAGTCAGGATATGTTTACCGTGGTTGCAGGGGTGATCAGTAGGAGAGAGTATGAGGTTTGGGGGTTGGCATGTTCTGCTTTTCCATCTGGGAGCTGCTCTTACGGGTGTGGTCAGTTTGTGGAAAGTCACTGAGCTATACACGTATGATATGCCAACCCTTCATATATACATATGGAAATAGACAATAGATTATACTTAAATAAAGAGATATTTTAAATACTTAAGCACAGAGCACTGCAAAAATGTGTTAACATTGGTATTTGAAAGTTTCTTGTTCTCCCAGATGTTTCCTGTGTGTACCTTTTTAAACAAAAAATTGAAACCTTATAAAATGTAATATGTAACACATAAGATGTAGAATATAAAAAAATCGAATCTTATTATTCTGCAAATTTGATTTTTTTCCCTCTAATATATATGTCAATGCCTCTGGACATATTTGTATATGCATAGAAAAAGGTCTGGAATGATGTACTCCAAGCCGTTAATGGTAGTTACTCTGAAGAATTTCTACTTCTGCATTGTACATTTCTGTGTTGTGTAAATTTTTACAACAATCATGTATTAATTTTATAATTGGGGGTAAAAAGGTTTGGGGAAAAAACAGCCTCTTTTTAAAAACAGACTCCAATCATCGTGTTATTTTTTTTTAACGTTTATTTATTTCTGAGACAGAGACACAGCATGAGAGGGGGAGGGGCAGAGAGAGGGGGAGACACAGAATCCGAAGCAGGCTCCAGGCTCCGAGCTGTCAGCACAGAGCCCGATGAGAGGCTTGAACTCACAAACCATGAGATCATAACCTGAGCCGAAGTCGGTCGCTCAACTGACTGAGCCACCCAGGTGCCCCGTCCAATCATTGTATTATTAAAAAATTGGAGGGACACCTGGGTGGCTCAGTTGGTTAAGTGCCTGACTTCGGCTCAGGTCATGATCTTTTTCGGTTCATGGGTTGGAGCCCCACATCGGGCTCTCTGCTGACAGCTCAGAGCTTTGGATTTTGTGTCTTTCTCTCTCTCTACCCCTCCACTGCTCTCTCTCTCTCTCTCTCTCTCTCTCTCAAAAGTAAATAAATATTTAAAAAAATTTTTTTAATTGGAATCCGCTTAAATATCCATCAATGAGAGATTTGTTCATAAACGAGAGTGTTTAAAAATCCGTGCAATGGGAATCATGTGACGCATGTGGGGGCTGCAGGACAGCGGGGCCTGAGCCTACCAGTTGTGCCAACTTGGCCAAGCCCTGTAACTTCCGTGAGCCTCAGTTCCCTCCTTTGCAATGGGAGCCACGATAGTGTCGGTCTGTCTTGCTGTGAGGCTGGCAGATGGCAGGGTCTGGGAACCGTGGTGGTTCCTTGGCCAGCCTTCCTCTCAGTGGGAAGCAAGGGTAGAGAATTCTGGGCGCCCAGGCTGCAGGTGTGACACCCAGCAGCACGAGTTCAAAGGATGGAGGGGGCTCCTACGCCACCCCCTCCCTTTCATCCTTCCTCATCCCCACCCCGGCCCCCCTCGTCTCGCGTCTCTACCTGTAGGAAGTGGGCAACTTGTTTTCACAAAGTGATCCCCAGCCCTGTGTGGGCTGCAACGTTGATCCGAATCTACCACCCAGTCAAAGGGAAAGAGAGAAAGAGCCCTGTCTTCAGAGGCCTTTCCAGGTGTGGAGGACGAAAGAGATTTCCTCCATCACTTCTTGGGAAACCTCCTCAGATGCGTCACTGACTCTCCTCGGTGACCGTGAGTCATTGGTTCCTGGAGTCCTCCGGGCTACATAACTTGGTGCTTCAGTCCAAACAGAAGGAAGCCGTATCCCCTGACACCGCCTCGGTTTGGGATTCACAGACAGACAGACGGCTGGCCCGTGTGATTCTCGCCGTGCTGAACACAGAAGTGCTGAAAAAGGAATTTATTCCTGCACGGTGTCGTTGACTCTCCTGGATCTTGTTTTCTCGCGTTCATGTACTGCCCTTTATGAGCAAGTCCCCGTCTTTAGCTTAGCTTGGGCTTCTGAATTTGAACGGAAAAGTCTACATGTCTTTTCATATATTTTTAACCACAGACCATCTCCTGTCCCGTCCCCCGTGGACAAGGCTAATCGCCTGCCTCCTGTCTGCTGTTTGTGCTCCCCTTCCTCAAGTTCTTGGTGCCAGTTCAAATGCATTTATTTGGGGCACCTTCTGTGTGCCTGGCTGGCCCTGTGCTGGGACTACGGGCCCAGGACAGATGCAGCCTGGCCCCCGATCCCTCCCTACTGGCCAGTCCCTGATCTCCTGGGGACACCAAGGCCTGTGGGAGCCTGTCCTGCCATCTGCACACTCAAGTCCGCATTCCCGAGCCCCGAAGCCAGAATCAATATGAATAAATGGGCGAGGCAGGAAGGGCTCCCACAAGCGGGCCCCGCTCCTCGCTTGCTGAGCTAGGAACACAGTTCGCCTGAGGCACCCCCTCAGCCCTCTGCTGCCGGCTCCCCAACCCAGCCTGTCGGGGCTCCCCAAGGCTGTGAGAGCTTGATTTATCCCCACTTCTCAGTGTTTGCTCTGCCAGGTACGGTCGACAAACCGCTTGAAGAACACGAGCTCAATGAACTGGCGCTGAATTGAGCACCTTGAGTGTCCTTGGCACTAACCATGCGTTCAGCACACACACTGTCCCCAGCCCCACGGGCTCACACAGTCGTGGGGAACCCAGACACAGGTCCGGCACTTGTGTGACTCCAAGAGTGAGTGTCCTCGGGGCGAGTGAACAGGTCAATACCCAGATGATGTAAACACAAGCCTGAAGTCATGAATTGCCACCTCACAAAAGAGCGTGAGGCCTTTCACAGCAGATTTTGTGGAGGTCTCTGCGGTTGGGTGGGGGCAAAGCTAAGAGGGAAGATTTGAAGTGTTGGTGGGGAGGCGGAGGCCCATCTTCCCCAACACACCCCTCCCCAGCACCCCTTCAGCATCCTGTGGGCCAAAAGCTGGCTGCTTGGCTAGACCTGCTGTCTGGGTAGGACCAGGCCAGGTAAAAGGGAGGCCGTGACTCCTGTCCCTCTACCCTCACTCCACCCCAGGCCTTTGTGGAAGCCCTTTCCTGGACCACGCTCTGAGCCCATCTGGCCGGAAACTCAGCATCCCATCTCTCATGGCCCATCTTGAGGTGTGGGTGTTAAAGGAGGAGAGAAGGAAGGCTCACCGGGGCTCAGATGGGAGCCGAGCTTGCCCAACGGGTCTCTGCAACTACAGAGCTTATCCATGAAAGAGCGATAATACTATTGGGATCTAGTCTACTTCACTTCGGAGGGAATGAGCTCCTGCGTGTGGCGGGCAAGGTGGGGGCAGGGATGTTAGCCTCGTAAACTATTCCTGATTACTGTGCCATACAGGGCCTTTCAGTGGACAGCTGTCCCACAGTGGAGCCTGGGCAGACCCTGCCGAGGTTAACTCAAAACCTCCCTGCCCTCTTCCCTGCCCTGCATTTAGTATCCAAACTAAATTAAGACCTTTGAGTGTGTCTGCACATTTAAGAGAGGATAGTTGGGTCACATGGTCTCATTTCTCCTGCCATAACCTTTACACCAAACTTTCACCTTCAGAGAATGAGGGGTGATTCGGCCAAGGTTAAGAATACACATTGGGGCGCCTGGGTGGCTCAGTCGGTTAAGCGGCCGGCTTCGGCTCAGGTCATGATCTCGCGGTCCGTGGGTTTGAGCCCCGCGTCGGGCTCTGTGCTGACAGCTCGGAGCCTGGAGCCTGTTTCAGATTCTGTGTCTCCCTCTCTCTGACCCTCCCCCATTCATGCTCTGTCTCTCTCTGTCTCAAAAATAAATAAACGTTAAAAAAAATAAATAAATAAAATAAAATAAAAAAGAAAACACTTTCCAGGAAAATGGAAATCTGTCAGGTACCTACACATGTTACTGGTTGGGTGAAAATGTAGAAGAGTGATACCACGCACTGCCAGAGAGGACGTGGACGAGGGCACTCACAGGGGTTGCTGATGGTATCGTGACACACTATAGTCTTTTGGAGAAACAGTTTGGCAATATCTAGTAAGACCTAATATAAATCACATACTCTAACTCAGCAATCCAGGGAATATGCCCCTATGAAGTAAAAACATTATTGCAAAAGAATAAACATACAAAGATGATTCTTTCAATTTCATTTGGGCAAAATAAAAGCTGGAAACAACCCCAAGTTCATTAACAGGGAATGACTAAATAAGTTGTGATCTATACACCCCCTGAAATATCATGTAGCCGTCAGAAGAATGACTCAAGAGAATGATTTGGTGAGATTACCAGAAATCCTTAGGTAGGAAAAGCTGGATGAAGGGAAGAATTTCCAATATGATCCTGTTTTGGTCGAGCAAGTAAGCACCTGTGGTAAACCATTTACATGTCTAGGGCTGAGAGCCAGACGGGTGTCCCTGTAGAAGGACACCCACCTGACCACCAATCCTGGGCATGAGCCCTAAAAAGCAAACATTCCCCAGGAAAAGGGATGAGTCTCGCTGAAGTAATGAGAAATTGAAACAAAACAACTCTTCCTTTTATTTCTTATTAACTTGACTGTTAAAATGCAATTTTATAATACAGCGGAAAGCACAAGAATCAATATTTTTATTCATTCTTGCACTCCCCAATTTCAAAAATAATTTGGGGCAGGTTACAAACTACACACGCAAAAAGGGAACCGTGAAAAAGGGCAAACCAGCAACGCAATGGAGGGTGGGGACGAAACAGGAACATCACAGTGGCAACACCATCTGTCAGGGTTCAACATGGGGTTCCCATTCAAGCCGAGCCATTCGGTACCACGGGAAGATCTGGTGGTACTATGTCCTTCATCTTGATGTGTTATCAACCTCTCTCTATTTTTAGTTTTCCAGTCACTCCAGATAGTTTATTTTCTCCTCTACGTTGACCTAAAATTACCATTCACCACCCCAGATACACCGTGCTGCTCCGGCTGTGGGTTCGTGGTGTGAACGCCCCAGCTGCTCAGCAGTATGGTTACATGAGAGAACGCAATTTCCACTCGTTTAAACTTTTGTTCCCCGAGAAGTAGAATTTGGACAGCAGCTAAACATATTGTCGGTTCCGCTTAAGACGATGGCATTTCAAGCATAGGTACAATGAGGTTATTGACTTACTAAGGCATGACTCTATGGATCATTTTGTTTATCTGTTTTGTTATTGGATTCATTTAATAATTCATATCAGTAATAGCATGAGAACACTACTTCCTCCCAAACTCTTGGTTTTTAGTTTCTTCTCAGGGTCCCAGGACTTGGCTGGCTTCTCAAAGTGTCAGACTCCCAGAGGCTCATCTTCAGCTATTACTGTGACCATCTCCCACCCTCCCATCCCACTCCCCTCATCCCCTCCCCACCTCCCTGCCCAAGGAAGGGGAGCTTAAGTTTTCCCATAAGCTTTGTTACTGGTCATCCAGGTTCTGAATTCTGGATTCCTGTAGCCTCACTGTGATGTGCTGTGCTTCCCATCCTTGGGTACTAGCAGAAGGAAAAATTGCAGACATGCAGGAATGTGACTCACCCATCTTTTTGGAATCAAGAAGTCTTCCTTCCTCAAAGGCAAGAGCCTCTTCCTCCCAAGGGGTTATCAGCTATTAAATACATACTGGCCAGTTTATAATTATGGATTCTAAGAACTAAAGTGATATGAGAACTGACCCCATTAGAGTGCACGACACCAGTGGCATTCACATACAAGGGGAAAGAACAGATTGTATGATAAAGGTGTTGAGATCATTGGTTAGCTGTTTGGAAAAAATTAGGTTTTTGTCCTTCACATCTTACACAGAAAGCAAGTTCAGGTGTCTTAAAAAGTGAATTTTTTTTGAAAGTTTATTAATTTTTGAGAGAGAGACAGAGTGCGAGCAGGGAAAGAGGAGAAAGAGGGAGACACGGAATCCAAAGCAGGCTCCAAAAACAAAAGAAAAAAAAAAGGATCCAAAGCAGGCTGCAGACTCTGAGCTGTCAGCACAGAGCCGAGCCCGATGCGGGGCTCGAACCCAAACCATGTGATCGTGACCTGAGCCGAAGTCAGACACTCAACCAACTGAGCCACTCAGGCTCCCCAATAAGTAAAGAAACCAGAAGGTCAGTAATTTAATGAATAATAAACTCTAATAACAATTAAATACAAACTTGTTTCAAATATAGATTAGAGTTGTCTAAACAATAAATTTTAAAAAGAAATTCAATTTTTAAAAGGCATTATACCAGATTATACCAAAATATAATATTTCATATAGGTGAGAAGAGTGCTGATAAATGGTGTCACCATTGCCAAGGGCAATTTGGTAATAGGTACCAAGAGCCTTAGAGTCGTGTATATTTTTTGACCCAGGAATCCCACTTAAATGAATCTATCATGAAAAGATTACTATGGTTATCACAAAGATTATAATAATAATAATAATGGCAAAAACATTTATTGTGAGCATGTTGGAAACATACTAAAAATCTAATTATCCTCTAGTGATACAAAAGAGAATACATCCATACAGTGTCATGAGAGCCATGAAAATCATGCTGTGCAAGAATGCTTACTAACAGGAAAGATAGAATGTATTTTTCAATTTAAAAAGCAGGTTATAAAACATTAGATGTCATATGAACCCAATCCTGGAGGGGAGGGGAATCATCTGTGTGTCAGAAACATACATTAGAAAAAATAGAAAGACGGTCAATGTTAGCTCTGGTTGCCTGAGGGGCTGGGGGAGGTGGCAGACGACAGGTGACTTTTACCTTCTTGTCCATGCATGTGGATTACTTCCATCTGCATATGACATGTATAACCAGAAAAAACAATAAAGCAATTTCAATTAAATATGTATATAGAAAGAGAGAGACTGTATAATGACAAGAGAGAAATTACTGTTTAAAAAAAGTTATGAAATATTAAAGCAACTGGCATGACCCCATTTTTAAGAGAATGTGAATCTGAAAGTTGAAGCTGCTGGTTGTGTCTTTGGGGTAAGACTATATGAATATTTTCTTTTCCTCTCCTCTTTGCTTTGCTAGAGCTTAGATTTTCCCTGAAAAGACACCTGATTCTGATATAAGAAAATAATGTCTTTAAGGCTGTAACCACTTGAACAGAACTTCTCACTTCCACGGTGGCTCCGAATATCACAGGCTCATCCTCTCCGGCTGCTCTGAGGGTTTCACTCTCTACCTTCACGGCCATTCTAAAGGCATCTTACCTTCAGAAGCGAGCTCAACAAGAACATCTGCAGCTGCAAAATCTCCTTCGAGAGGAGAAAAATAATCACCAAATAACAAAAAATAAATTTTACATTTCCAAACTATAAGTGGGATTATCCACTTCGTACATCTATTTTTAAAAAGCGGTCTGGGGGCGCCTGGGTGGCTCAGTCGGTTAAGCGTCCGACTTCAGCTCAGGTCACGATCTCGCGGTCCGTGAGTTCCAGCCCCGCGTCGGGCTCTGGGCTGACAGCTCAGAGCCTGGAGCCTGCTTCCGATTCTGTGTCTCCCTCTCTCTCTGCCCCTCCCCCGTTCATGCTCTGTCTCTGTCTCAAAAATAAATCAATGTTAAAAAAAAAAATGTAAAAAAAAAAAAAGCGGTCTGGCGTCTGAGCACGCACACACACACATGTGCACCTGTTTCTACTTGTTTTCAGAGAAGGGTAGCCCACATCCAATCCCGCTAAAGTTTAACGTGACCAGATGACCCCTGTCTTTGCCCTTCGTTTATTGACACTTGCCCTCACTTGCCAGCCACCATCTGTACTTATCAAACACTTGTTATGTGCTTACTACTATACTGTCTTACCTGCACTCCCTCAATGAACTCTTTACGCACTCTTGCCGTTTTACAAGCAGGATGCTAAGCCTGAGCACCATCGGTCACCAGGCTAAAAAGCAAATGGCAGAGATAGGACTTTCCTGAATATCACCACCCAGTGATACCTATGAGATATCCTGTGCCCCCCACCCGAACCCATGGGAACAGCAGCAAGAGCAGTCTAATCTCGGGTCCTGCACAAGCTTACCTAATCTTAGCACTGCATGAAGGCCCAGAGTTCATGATCGCTACATAACGGCCGTCCTGTGGTCTCTTTACTCCGCTTGAAGCAGCAGCAAACCGCGACTAAAATTCAAAATCTTCGCAACTGGTGAAATCTGATTCTTTAAAGTTTAGATCTCTATGTTTGGGAAAGAGTTTAGCCTATCCAGTTCAGCTTCCAAAATAATACTTGAACACCCTCTACGACAGCCCCGCCAAGTGTTTGTCCTCCCCACAGTTAAATATTTCCTGTGACACGGAACGCACATTCTCTGGGCAACCATTTCCCATTTCACTAATTCTACCCCAAAGTGTTTTTTTCTTAAAGGAAGTCCCTGCAATCTTCCAAGAACCCCTCAAAAGAAGTCGACTCAATGGCTTACACCTGACTGCAGTTTTGAATTCCTAATGCACCAAGGTGAGCTTTTTGCTGCCACGAAATTCACATTGATGTCCACGTGTGACCATTTCCATGGCCAATTCCCAGCTGTCACTCCATCCCTTTCTAGTCCACTCAAGGGAGGCTACCATGATACAAGTAAGCACGTGGCACTATAGTTTATAGGAATAACCTTGAACATGCTTTGCTATTTTAAGGAGCTTTGTTTCTGTTACACTTCACATCCAGCAGTGACAAAGTAAGGTACCCATACAGAGAAGGTTAAGAACGTAAGCTGGGGTTCTTTCCACGTGACAGGGCCCAGGCATTGCCATGTGTCCTGGGTCATCTACTTTCCTAGAATGTCTGTTGGTGCCCCCTGGCCCAGAACCAACGCAGCTTTCAATGGTATCATTATGATCAGTGGTTTCTGTTTCCGCTTCATTTACAAACCCACACATATTACAGATTCTCAGAACATTTCATTGTTTGCAAAATCACTATTTTAGAATTGCCCTCTTTTGCTTTGTTTTGTTTATTGGAAGGGGTAATTTGGCTTTATAACTCCGTCACCCTGCCACACAACTGGGGAGGTGTTGCTGGCTAAGCAGGGGGCAGGTGTGACCTGCCTTTACTCCCGCGGCCCAGATGGACTCCCCTGACAACAAGGGGCAGAGCTGAGAAGACAACACAGGCCCTGGTGTTGCCTGCACGGCGCTCCCCCCCACAAGACCACACTTCCTCCCAGTCTTTCAAGGCTACATCAGTATAACATAAATGAGACTTTCTAAAAAACCACCTAAAAACACAGGTGTCTAAGTCGGCTTAGTCTACGGATTTATCAAAGCTTGGAGGAGCCGTCTTGGATGCTTTCCTCCAAAAACTCCAGCCGTCAGTATCCACACATTCAGGTACGTTCCCATTCATGACTGAAATGCCGTGGTGACCCTTCCTTGAGGACAGGGTCTGCAGCCGCTCTCCTTGGTGTGCTTTGGGGTGGGGGTGGGGGGCACGGCTGGCAGGCACATGCTGAGTCACACAGACTGACAGAGTCAGGTAATGGCAATAAAGGGCAGAGGTGTCTGGGCTGGAGGTGAGCAGCTAGGAAGGGAGTGTCTCTCTCTGGGAAGCTTCTATACCACTGGTCAAGGTCTGCTAGCCATGCAGGTGGCAGCCAAGAATGGGCCACAGCACTTTTCTTCTCCCGCATTGCTTCCACATGCATTTTCTGTTAGTTTCTTCCTAAAGGTGTTTGCCCCCCACCCCCACCCCGGGCATCATCCAATAGGAGGCTGCGTTGGCTGGAGCCCAAGGTCTCAGGGCTGGGGGCTTTCCCAGAGTCTCACGGCTTCCACTGGCACAGGGCTTTTCCCACTTGGGATGTACTGAGTGGCACCTGTGGGGGCAGCGGTTCTGACTCCATGTGATCACAGCCGCCTCAAACCAGCCACAAGCCTCTGTTTTTGCGTGCCTGGGGTACAGACTCTGGGGCTACTCTTCAAGCAGGATCACATTGAAATGGGCAAAAAATCCCTGAATGTGGGACTCTTTCCCAAGGAAGCTAACGGGAATAGACCAAGGAGGGGCTGGAGAGGAGCGGATGCAGGCCGTCGCCCCCAACAAGCACCGGGAGTCAGGCCAAACCACTATCACTCTAGGTCCCGCCTGAACACCTGCCCTTTTATGTGGGGATGCTATGTAGGGCGCCCCTCCCTGCTCCAGCAGCGGCCCGCCACCCCTACCCCACTGCTTGGGAGGGAAAGAACAAGTTCATTTACGAACACAGATGCAGTGGCATCCCGGTCTGTCCCTGGCCTCCTCGGCCTGCCCACAGCCGCTTTAGGCACCGTGGAGAGTCAAACCCGAAAGGGCCCAAAGAAACCACTCAGACCTTGGAAACCCAGCGCAGAGATTAATCCTCAGGAAACACTACTCTCAGCGTTCTTAGCACTATTTACTAGCATTATTTATGTATCTGAGAAATACTGAAATCAACCTAAATGATCAATAATAAGTGATTATAAGCTATTCTTAATAAGCTATTTTAAGAAATTGTGATCCATTTCCTGGGTAGACAATTATTCAAAGTTCAAAAATGGCGGCCATGAAGATTTTTATAAGCGACTCTGAGGGGGCGCTTGGGTGGTTCAGTCGGTTGAGCGTCTGACTTCGGCTCAGGTCATGATTTCATGGTTCGTGAGTTCGAAACCCGCGTCAGGCTCTGTGCTGACGGCTCAGAGACTGGAGCCTGCTTCGGATTCTGTGTCTCCCTCTCTCTCTGCCCCTCCCCTGCTCATGCTCTCTCTCTACGTCAAAAATAAACGTTAAAAAAATTTCAAAAAAAAGAGACTGAGAATGTTTATGCAAATAAGTAAAAGAAAAATAGGACATAACATTGCATTTGCAGTAAGGTCAACACAGGCTTAGGAAAGAAGCACAAGAAAGCAAATTCGCATGTGCTTTGGAGAGACTAGAATCTTCTTTTCATCTTCTGTGGTGGGCTCTGCTCCCCACTTCGCTCCCGCCTTCACCCACAGGCCTCTTGCTTCTTCCTGGGGCCACAGTCAGCCATGTAAAGTCCCTCCTTCAGGCCCCTAGGAGGGAAGGATGGGGTGGGGATGGGCTCAGACGTTTCATTTGCTCATTCAGTGACAAGTTTACTCCTCATTCACTTACTTGCTCCTTGACCTTGGGCAGGTGGTTCCTTGCCCCCAAGCCTCAGTTTCCACTTCTACAAACTGGAGGTAACAATCACCTTCCTGCCATTTGCCAGACACTGTGCACAGAGCTGCCCAGCTGTGAACAAAGACACGGAACCAAATGGTAGATCCGAGCATGAGCCGCGCCCATTTAGCCGCCTGTAGCCGCATGAGAGGCTGCGCTGATCCTGGTGTCTAAGGAACAGGGCTTTTCAGGGTACCTGGCCCAGGAGGACATGTGGGTAAAGAGTATGGCCTTCAGTGCCCAGAGCGAGGTGTTGGCATGTTGGCTGTGCATTCCCTTCCTCCTCTCAGATGTGAGGGATCCCGCTACAGCTCCGCACTGCATCTAGAATACATAGTTACCATAGGCCCCCTGCGCACACACACACACACACACACCCCGCAGAAGGCCCCTCCCTCCTCAGGCTCTGTGCCCCCTCTTTCTGCCTGGAACCCCAAGGCTCCTCCTCAGCCGTCCTCCCAGATCATTCCCCCATTCATCCCACAAACACTTAGACTTTCCAGAAGACCCCATCGGGTTCTCAGTCACTACTCCTCACGCTCTGTGGTTCTTTCTTCTCCCTATGGTTTCCCTATTATCTCTGTCCCACTACAGTGTCAGTCTTGGACACCACATGTATTCCTTGAGCATTGCTTAACCCCGTGCCCAGCACAATACATGTGAAACAAATGAGCAAATAGACATTACGCCTAAAATGAAAACAAATCAGGGATTTGGTCCTTTTCCTCAAAAAGCTTTAAAAGTGGTTGCGGAGGGGGCGCCTGGGTGGCTCAGTCGTTTAAGCGTCCGACTTCATCTCAGGTCATGATCTCTCGGTTTGTGAGTTCGAGCCCCACGTCGGGCTCTGTGCTGAGAGCTCAGAGCCTGGAGCCTGCTTCGGGTCTGTGTCTCCCCATCTCTCGTCCCCTCCCATGCTCATGCTCTGTCTCTTTCTGTCTCTCAATAATAAATAAATGTTAAAAAAAATTTTTTTAAGTGGTTGTGGAAAAAGGACAAATGTATGATTCCACGTGAGGTTCCTAGAGTAGTCAAATTCACAGAAACAGAAAGCAGAATAGTGGATACCAGGGTTTAGGGGCAGGGGGGTAGCAATGAGATAGCATTTAATAGGGACAGGGTTTCAGTTTGGGAAGATGACAAAGTTCCAGAGGCGGATGGTGGCAAAGGCGGCACGGCATTGCGAATGTACTTAATGCCACCAACGTGGACACTTAAAAATGGCTACAATGGTTAACTTACTGTTATATGTATTTTGTCACAATTAAAAAATGTTTAAAATGGTTGTGGAGAAAGATATAAACCTAGCAAACAACTGGAGAATGATCACACAACATCTGAATCAATGGCACAGACAGTATCAGGCAAAGATTGATACCCTCTGCTCAGTCCGGCCCCTGAAAAGAAAAAAGTCCAACTCTGAAGGTTGTGTCGGAGGCGGAGTGTGGCTTTGCACTGACACCACCC
Organism: Lynx canadensis; assembly: GCF_007474595.2. NCBI lineage: Eukaryota > Metazoa > Chordata > Mammalia > Carnivora > Felidae > Lynx > Lynx canadensis. Next base: position 100,945,892 of record NC_044305.1, on the reverse strand, counting down.
CCCAGAAGGGAAGTGAGTTATTCTTAAGCTTTCCATTTGTAAAAGTCATCTAACTGCAATAACACATACACATTGCGGACATTTAGAAACTAGAAAAAAGGAGCAAAGGAAGGGAATCTTGATCATTTTCTTCTAATGGTTTTGAAGTATTATTTACATGGTTGTAATCTCGCTGCATGTTATGTTTTTTTAAAGTATACTCTCAGCACGTTCCTTGTTCCTGCGTAGTGTTCATAATTACAATACTTCGTAATTTTAATGTTTAAAATTGTGTTGAACGGATTATCACGATTTACCTAAATTATCTGTTACTTGTAAACGTTTCCATTGTTTTTAACACTTAATATCTTGTTCATACCATATTGTACCTAATCAAAGATTATACCTACTGGAGAAATGTTCCAGACTGAAATTACTGAGCTCATATGGGTGTAAACATTTTATAGCCACGAGCATGTACCACACTTTCACCCACAACAAGTATCACCTTTATTTTCCCTACCGGCTTATAGGTTGGGAAATACTTTTTCAGCATTGTGTGATAATTTTGTATTGGAAGACGGTTACTTTTTAAAAAAAAAAAAAAAAAAAAAACCTTTATATTTTACAGCGATTTTCAGTTCACAGCAAAATTGAAAGGAAGGTACAGGGATTTCCCATATACCTCCTGCCCCCACACATGCACAGCCTCCCCCATTTTCAACATCCCCCACCAGAGTGGTACATTTGTTACAGCTGGTGAACTTACATTGACACATCATCCCAAGTATATAGTTTACATTAGAGTTCACTCTTGTACATTCGATGGGCTTGGGCAAATGCATAATGACATGTATCCACATGATAGCATCATACAGAGTAGTTCGCTGCCCTCAAATTCTCTGTGCTCCACCTGTTCGTCTCTCCCCACTCCCTAACCCCTGGCAACCATTCATCTTTTCACCATCTCCATTGTTTTTGCCTTTTTTGAATGTTATATCATTGGAATCACACAGTATGTGGCCTTTCCAGATTGGCTAACTTCACTTAGTAGCATGCATTTAAGGTTCCTCCATGTCTTTCATGGCTTGACAGCTCATTTCTTTTTGTTGTTGTTGTTCTTTTTTTTTAATGTTTGTCTATTTTTGAGAGAGACAAAGAGTGCAAGCAAGGGAGGGGAAGAGACACAGGCAGACACAGAATCTGCAGCAGGCTCCAGGCTCTGAGCTGTCAGCACAGAGCCTGACCTGGGGATTGAACCCATGAACTGCGAGATCATGACCTGAGCCGAAGTTGGATGCTTAACGGACCGAGTCACCCAGGTGCCCGGCTCATTTCTTTTTAGTGCTGTATTCTATTCCATTGCCTACACGTACCACAGTCGACTTCTCCGTTCACGTACCGAAAGACATTGTGGTTGCTTCCAAGTTTTGGCAATTCTGAATAAAGCTACTATAAATATCTGTGTAGGTCTTTGTGAAGATAAGAGTGTTCAACTCCTTTGGGTAAATACCAAGGCATGAGAGTATGTTTAGTTTCAAGAGAAACTGTCAACTTGTCTTCCAAAGTGGACATGCCATTTGCATTCCCACCAGCAATGGCTGAGAGTTCCTGTCATTCCACATCCTCATTGGCATTTGGGATGGTCAGCGTTCTGGCTTTTGATAGTTCTAGTAGGTGTGTGGTGGTATGTCATTTTATTATTTTTTGTAATATGAAATTTATTGTCAAATTGGTTTCCATACAACATCCAGTGTTCCTCCCAACAGGTGCCCTCCTCAATGCCCATCACCCACTTTCCCTCCCTCTGACCCTCTATCAACCCTCAGTTTATTCTCAGTTTTTAAGAGTCTCTTATGGTTTGCGTCCCTCCCTCTCTCTTTTTTTTTTTTTCCTCTTCCCCTCCCCCATGGTCTTCTGTTAAGTTTCTCAGGATCCACATAAGAGTGAAAACATATGGTATCTGTCTTTCTCTGTATGGGTGATATGTCATTTTAATATGCGTATGTCCCTGATGACATATTAGATGGAATAACGTTTCTTTTTTTTAAGTTTGTTTGTTTGTCTATTTATTTATTTATTTTTGAGAGAGAGAGAGAGAGAGAGCATATGCAGGAGGGGCAAGAGAGAGAGGGAGAGATAGAGAATCTCAAGCATAGAGCCGGACACAGGACTTGAACCTACGAACCATGGGATCATGACCTGAGCCCAAATCAAGAGGCAGATGCCTAACCAACTGAGCCACTCAGGTGCCCCTGGAGTATTGTTTTGTATGCTTATTTGCCTTCTGTATATGTTTGTTGGTGAGATGTTAGCTAAGATATTTTGGACCATTTTTTAACTGAGTTCTTTGTTTTCTTATTGTTGCATTTTAGGAGTGCCTTGTATGTTTCAGAGAACAGCCTTTTATCAGATACATCTTTTGCAGATAATTTCTCCCAGACCGTGGCTTGTCTTACCACTCTCTCTTGACATTGTCTCAGCAGAGCAGGAGTGTTTACTTTTAATGAAATCCAGCTTATCAATTCTTTCTTTCGTGGATCATGCCTTGGAAGAATGCAGCATTTTAAAATTCTGTGTTTCCCAAGTGGAACATCTTCCCTTGTGGTACACAGACCTGCCTGCTGTGCTGTGGAGCTGAAGTATACAGTGTATGCTGTTCACACGGCAGGAACTCAAAACCCTAGATAGGGTACCTGGTTCATTCCTGCCATGTGCCTGGGGGCACACCACGGCGGGCTTGTTCAGAAGCAGTAATCTAAGCACAGTGTTACACGGAGTTGTGCGGAGACACAGCACGAGACTGCACTGAGGCTGCTGGGGAGAGGATCCCCGCCAAGCCTGCGGCAGACAGACCATCCGGGACCTGCCAGCAATGCCAAGGCTCCGTCAGCCCTCCAAAGTGAGAGAGGAGCAGGGCTGGAAAAGGCAAAAGAATAAAGAAGGCAGGACAGGATGGAGCCAAGGAATTAAGCAGCGGGAAGGCAAGAGTGCAGTTAGCAGGGGGCACGAAACAAACACAGCCCCTCCAAGAGGACCCCCCCCCACCGCCCCACTTTGGAGAGGACTGGTTACTGTGGGGGGCTTCCCCACACTGTGGCAGGGTCTTGCTAAAAGTGAAACCATAATTTTTCAAGGGTTCTGAAGGGGTTTGCCCTGGGAGGGAAGATGTTCCACTTGAGGGTCTGCACTGGCTTAAAAACAATCCCTCCCTCCACCTGCTTTCTGTATTCAAGGCCCGTCTGCAATGGGCCCAGCACATCTGGCGTCCCAGCATGGGCCGGGGTGTGAAAGAGCTCCTGTGTCGTAAGTGTGCCCGGCAGCACGAGACCCCATCTGCTTCCTCAGCACAAGACAAATAAGGATAATAAGACTCCCCTCTGCTCCCAGGCTCCAGCACTGTGCCCGGAGAAGTGCGTTCTTTCTCGCCTCCTTTCTTGACAGGCTAACAGGGTGGGTGGTCCAGTAACCAACCCTTTTAACTTCTTAGGAAATTGAGGCCCAGAGAGGCTCTGCAGCATGATCAAAATCACACAGCGTTTACTAAATCCGAGAGCGAGGATTCAACCCCAGACAGCTTGACTCCAACGCCTTACCTACTCCCCACACTTGCCAGGCACAGCCAAGCTGTTTCTCTAGATTTTGAGGAAGTGCAAGCCTAGGAGTTTGGAGAAAAACTTGGGAGAAAACGTGTGTAACCTGATTTAAAGGTCTGAGTTTTGGGGTTATCTGAGAGAAAAAAAAGTTAAGTTGGCTTTCAAATCAGGTAAACCCAGCAATACAGAATGTTTCAGGAGAAGAGGTAAGGCTGGAGGAGGGTGAATCCAGAGCTCGAGCGACAGACAGGAAGGCTCCATGTTTAGGGCAAAGGCTGGCATCCAGAAAACCTGGGCCGCTTATGTGATCCCAGCCAAGTGACCATGGCTGTTGTTTTCCCCCAGTTTTCTTGAGATATAATTGATATATAACATTATGTTAATTTCAGGTGTACAATGTAATGATCTGATATTCGTGTATATTATGAAATAATCACCATAAGTCTAGTTAACACCCATCATCTCACATAATTATAAATTGTTTTCTGGTGGTGAGAACTTTTAAGCTCTATTCTCTTAGCAACTTTCAAACATACACTACAGTATTGTTAACTATAGCTGCCATGGTGTACATTATGCTCCCAGAACTTATTTATCTTACAACTGGAAGTTTGTACCTGTTAATATATGGGTTCATACCTTTTGAGAATAAATATAAAGAACATCTCAGGGCACATGGGTGGCTCAGTCGGTTAAGCCTCTGACTCTTGATTTCCGCTCAGGTCATGATCTCACGGTTTGTAAGTTTGAGCCCTGAGGCGGGCTCCGTGCTGACAGCGGGGAGCCTGCTTGGGATTGTCTCTCTCCCTCCTTCTGCCCCTCCCCTACTCGCATCTGCGCTCTCTCAAAATAAATAAACTTTAGGGGCGCCTGGGTGGCGCAGTCGGTTAAGCGTCCGACTTCAGCCAGGTCACGATCTCGCGGTCCGTGGGTTCGAGCCCCGCGTCGGGCTCTGGGCTGATGGCTCAGAGCCTGGAGCCTGTTTCCAATTCTGTGTCTCCCTCTCTCTCTGCCCCTCCCCCATTCATGCTGTGTCTCTCTCTGTCCCAAAAATAAATAAACATTGAAAAAAAAAATAAAAAAAAAAAATAAAAAAAAAAAATAAAAAATAAATAAATAAATAAACTTTATATATACATATATATATATACACATATATACATGTATATGTATACATATATACATATATATATGTATATACATATATATATGTGTATATATATATATGTAGAATATCTCTAATCCGTTTCACCCCTCATACAGTATTTGTCTTTCTCCACTTGACTTATTTCCCTTAGCATAATGCCTTTAAGGTTCATCCATGTTGTCACAATGGCAGGATTTCCTTCTTTTAAGTGGCTGAATATTTCATTGTAACATATATATCCATTCATCCATTGACATTTAGGTTGTTTCCATATCTTGGCTATTGTAAGCAATGCCGCAATGAACATGGGGATGCAGATTCCATTTTGAGATAGTGATTTCATTTCCTTTGGTAAATATATATACACACAGAAGTGGGATTGCTGGATCATTTGGTAGTTCTTCTTAATATTACTGTTTAGAGAGAGAGCACAAGCAGGAGAGGGGCAGAGAGAGAGGGAGAGAGAATCCCAAGCAGGCTCCATGCCCAGCATAGAGGCGGGGGTGGGGAGGCTCAGTCTCACAACCCTGAGATCATGACTTGAGCCAAAATCGAGACTCAGGTGTTTAACCAACTGAGCCATCCAGGCACCCCTATGGTAGTTCTATTTTTACTTTTCTGAGGAATCATTATATTGTTTACCCATAATGGCTTCACCAATTTACATTCCTACCAACAATACACAAGGGTTCCCTTTTCTCCACATCCTCATTAGCATTTTTATCTTTTGTCTTTTTGATGATAGCCATTCTAACAAGTATGAGGGGATATTTCATTGTTTTTGATTTGCATTTCCCTAATTATTAGTGATGTCGAGCACCTTTTCATGTGATTATTGGCCATCCGAATGTATTCTTTGGGAAAATGTCTATTCAGTTTCTCTGCCCATTTTTAAATTTTTTTTTTTAACGTTTGTTTATTTTTGAGACAGAGAGAGACAGAGCATGAACAGGGGAGGGGCAGAGAGAGAGGGAGACACAGAACCTGAAACTGGCTCCAGGCTCTGAGCAGTCAGCACAGAGCCCGACACGGGGCTCGAACTCATGGACCGTGAGATCATGACCTGAGCCAAAGTCGGATGCTTAACTGACGGAGCCACCCAGGCGCCCCCCTCTGCCAATTTTTAAATAAGATTGTTTGGGTTTTTTTTTTTTTACTATCGAGTTGTGTGAGTTCTTTATATTTTTGGATGTTAGCCCCTTCTCAGATGATTTGCCTGGCTATTTTTGAATAGCTTAAAATTTATCCTCTGACAAAGGCCGCAAAGCCTGTTTCCTTGGAAATTCAAGTACTTTACACAGTGCCCAGAACCCAGCAGATACTCATTATATGATTAGTCTATTAACCTTCTAAAAAGGACAGAGTTTTTAAATTTTTGTTTTAAATTATTAAATATTTCACATATAAAGAAAAGCACTGGAAGTCTTGTAATAGATGCCCAGATACCCACTGTCAGATTTCTACAATTTAACATTTTCCCAAATTTTCTTCAGTTTTTTATTTCAAGATATAAAATGGTAACACTTACTTCATTCCCATTCCATCCTCCAGTACCACTCACCGCCAAAGTAATCCCCATCCTGAAGTTTGTGGATTCTACCTGGTTCTAGTCAGGCTTTTACATTTTTATACTTATATTTTATATGTATGTATTTATAAATAATGATAATAAAAAATAATACAGAACATTATGGTCCATGTATTTTTCTTTTTTATAAATTGTGTCAGGTTGAGAGTACACTTTAGATATTTTCTTATTTCATTAAATGGCATATTTTTGAGGTTTATCTGTGTTAATGCCTGTGAATCTGGTTTGCTCACTGTGTTATTTATCAACATTTATTTATCCATTTCTTTATTATTCAATATTTAAGTTGTTTCCAATTTTTGTTATTACAAATTTCCAGTTTCTGTTCTTGTTACCTCTGTGAGCACTCATACTTCAAAGTTTCTCTGAATGATGAACCTAGAAGTGGAAGGGCAGGGGCGTGGGGGGCAGTTCGGAAAGCAGGGGGTGGGAATGGTGATGAGTACATTCATTTTTGCTAGATATCGCCAAATTGTCTCCAAAGTGGACACACCCATTCACATTCCAATCAACACTGCATAAAATTCATTGGCCATTTTCTCATGCTTGATATTATTAGTCTTGTTAATTTTTGCTAATCTGAGTATAAAGTAATATCAGTTGTTTTAATTTGCGTTTCCTTTACTCATTTAAGGCTTACTGTCTTTTTATATGGATATTGGTTTGTTCATGAGCTGTTCATTTTTATTTTTTTTATTTATTTTTTTTTAATTTTTTTAACGTTTTTTATTTATTTTTGAGACAGAGAGAGACAGAGCATGAACAGGGGAGGGGCAGAGAGAGAGAGAGAGACACAGAACTGGAAGCAGGCTCCAGGCTCTGAGCCATCAGCCCAGAGCCCGATGCGGGGCTCGAGCTCACAGACCCTGAGATCGTGACCTGAGCCGAAGTCGGATGCTCAACCGACTGAGCCACCCAGGCGCCCCCATGAGCTGTTCATTTTTAATTGAGTTATTTGCCTTTATCTTTTTAATTTGTAATAGTCTCATACATTATGGATCATGCTGCTTCTATGCACTGAAAGTATCTTTTTTTAATCTGAGATCTGTTCTTAAACTTTGCACTTACTGGTTTTTGTACCACATTCTTTTTTAAAAATTTAATATGGTAATATTTTGTCAGACCTTTATGGTTTGTGTTTTTAAGGTCTTGATCAAGAAATCTTGCCCTTATCCTATGTCATAAATTTTTTTTTTCCCCAAAAGCTTTAAAGCATTTATTTTCACACTTAGTCTCCACTCCATCTGGGTCCATCTGGGATATACTTTTGTAAATGGTAGGAGATATAGGTCAGATTTTACATTTTTCCCATGGAAAGCCAATGGTCACAGCCCATGACTAGATCTTTTACCCACTGATGTGTACAGCCATCTCCAATATTTTCATATGTATTGTTGCTAAGCCCTCTACTTTCTTCTTTGATTTATTACTATTAAAATTACTACATTTTATGAATCCTGATATTTGGAAAAGTAGGTTCTCCCCTTACCCTTCAGCAAACTTATCTTAGCCCTTTTTGGTTGGTCCTTTATACTTTCCCATGAATTTTTATAATCAGTTTGTTAAGAAGGTCTAGTTCACATTTAGAGTACACTGATCTGTAATATTAACTGGGGAACACAGACGTCTTGAAGTTGAGCCTTCTTATCCAATATGGTGTACCTCTCTGAAGACATTTCTGTCAGAACAAGCTCACTGACATTTGGGACAGACTGGCTTGTCTTCCAACCTGAGATGACAATACCGACCCACTTCACAACTCTGCTGGGAGAAATTTTAAGAGCATGAGGATTGTCTCTTTCACCTACAGACCTTTCTACCCTTGACCCCAAATGTCAGGGAACTAATTTGCAGGTCACACACTACTGAAATTCACCTTGATTAACCACGGTGATAAAACCCAAGGTGATGGCCCGGAGAGAAGGGTGGGACCCTCACTTTACTTTCCCAAATGAGATGAACTTGCTTACCTTGGGGGCACAATTACAGTAAGTGGTTCTGTGTGATTTCCTCCTTCTGAGGAGAATTCAGAAGAAACAGAATCAGAGGTTTCTGGCTTCAGGTCTTAAATTAAATGGGGGGGGGATCCTCTTGTGCCCTTAGGCCTGTGGGGTGCTACAATCCTGGTTCCTTCTATTTAAGTTGACATACCATCGGACTGGTGAGCTAAATCACATAGTAAATCATCCATCATCCTTAGCAAGTAACCAACAGATTGTCACCACCGTGGTGCGACCCTGCCTTTTGCAGGGCATCAAAGGGAAGGCATCTCAATAATCCCTGTCTCATGGTGCCTGCCTAGGAAGTACAGCCGTGCTGTGACCTCACCAAAGCTGCTTGGCCGCAGGATCATGAGACTCAGAGGCAAGAAGTGCAGGGTCCACATGGGTGGATCTTTCACATTTTCACCAGATTCCCTCACCCTCCCATAAGGGTGTTCCAGCACCCTACTCCCAGCCCAAATCCTAGGAGATTCTAGTTCTGCCCTGGTGAGCCCTGTAGACAGGGGTCACCCTGTATGATCTACAGAGTGTCCACCTTTAATAAATTTGCCCAAAGTCCTAGAGAATGGGGGAAAGGGCAGCACTGGAATCAGCAAGCACTTGGGAACCTCTCTGTTCCTGCATCTCTGCAGGGGATCACCATGGATATGATTCCCTTACTTCCGGTGAGCAGCAAATCTGAGGTTAGAGAAAGTTGCTTATGTCAGGTGACCTCCTGCTGAGGAAAAGCACTTTTAATCTCCTTTCATTTTTTAAAGCTTCATACAAATCTTACGAATACAATTTTGTCAGAAAAACTAATACTTTGCCATTAGTAACTAATAATTCTCTGTTTCCCAAATCCACCGTCACCACATTAGTTGACATAATACCACAGCACTTTCTGTGCATTTATACACATACACACACACATCATAATTTTTATATAAAAGAGTCCTAATGTATACATTGTTCTGCAACTCATTTGTCATTTAATAGATGTTAGAATTTGTTTTATTCCAGGACATACAAATTTATTGGCTTACTTTTTAAAAAATATTTATTTATTTTTGAGAGAGTGAAAGTAGGGGAGGGGCAGAGAGAGAGAGGGACAGAGGATCCAAAGCCGGTTCTGTGTTGACAGCAGCGAGCTCAGTACGGGGCTCGACCTCATGAACTGTGAGATCATGGCCTGAGCCAAAGTCGGACACTCAACCCACTGAGCCACCCAGGTGACCCTATATTGACTTGCTTTTAACTGCTAGATGGTATCCCTTGAGGTCAGTGAACCATAATTTAAGTTCCCACTGCCCCATTGATGAACACTGGGTTTTCTCCAAAAATTCACTTTATAGGCCGTGCTGCATGAACATTTTTGGACCTGCCTCCTTATGGATGGCTGTGAGGAAGCACATTCTGCTGCACCCATAGGTAGGCATGATGTTGTTCGGGCACATGCCGGGAAAACACTGAGAAATAACTATTCATATGGATGCCACAGAGGCAAAAATAAAATAAAAACAGTTACAAATATGATAGGTATTTATCCCATCACATCAATAATCACTTCAAATGGGAATGGTCTAAATACACCAACCAAAAGACAGATTTTCAGAGTATAAAAAGCAAGTCCCAACCATACGTTGTCTACAAGCAGCCTACTTCTTTTTTTAAAAAATGTTCATTTATTTCTTTTGAGAGAAAGAGAAAGAGAGAGAGAGAGAGAAAGAGAGAATCCCAAGCAGGCTCTACACTCAGCACGGAGCCCAGTGCAGAACTCAGTCCCACAAACTGTGAGATCATTCATTACCTGAGCTGAAATCAAAAGTCAGACACTTAATGGACTGAGTCACCCCCGTGCCCCATACACGGAGCCTACTTTAAAGGAAAGACTCATATGGGCTGCAAAAGGATGGGGAAAGCTGCATCATGTTAATACTTATCAAAAGAAAGCACTTTATTTTGTAGTCATTTTAATTTCAGATGGGGCAGACTTCAGAACAAGGAAAATTATCAGGATTAAAAAGAGGCATTACATCATGTTAAAGAGATCAGTTCTCCAAGAGGACTTAACAATTCCACGTGTACGCACCTAACAACAGAGCGTCAAAATATGTGAGATAAAAAATGGCCTGACTGCAAAGAGAAAGAGACAAATCCACTATAATTGTTGGATATTTCAACACCCTTCTCTAAGCAGCAGGCAGAAAATCAGTAATGAGTTAATTGACTTGAATAGCATTTTTAACCAACTTGATTTAGTTGACATTTATAGAACACTCCATCAAACAAGAGCAGAAGATACATTCTTCCCAAGCTCACACGGAATATTTACCAAAACTGACCACATTCTGGCCCGTAACACGTACCTTAACAAATTTACAAGAATAGAAACCGTACAAAGTATGGTCTCAGATTACAATGAAATTAAACTAGAAATCAATAACAGAAAGATATCTGGGTAATCCCCAGATATTTGGAGATTAAACAACATACTTCTTTTTCTAGTTTTTTAAGTTTATTTATTTAGAGAGAGAGAGTGTGTGTGTGCACATGTGTGCTAGCAGGGTAGCAGCAGAAAGAGAGAGAGAAAGAGAATCCCAAGCAGGCTCTTGGGCTGACAGGGCTCGAACCCATGAACCGTGGGATGATGACCTGAGCCGAAACGAAGAATCGGACGCTTAACCAACTGAGCTACCCAGGAGTCCCTAAACAACATACTTCTTAATAACACATGTGTCAAAGAAGAAGTCTCAAGAGAAATTTAAAAATATTTTGAACTAGGCAAAAACGAAAATACAACTTATCAAAATGGGTGGGATACAGCCAAAGCAGTGCCTCTAAGGAAATTTACAGCACTAAATGCCTATATTAAAAAGAAAGGAAGATCTAAAATCAATAATCTAAGCTTCCACCTTGAGAAATGAAAGAAAGAAAAGCAATTTAAGCCTAAAGCAAAGCAGAAGGAAAGAAATAAAAATGAGAGCAGAAGTCAATGGTATGGAAAACAAGGAAACAATAGAGAAAATCAATAAAGCTAAAAGCTGGTTCTTAGGAAAGATCAATTAAATTAATAAATTGCTAGCCAGGCTAACCAAGAAAGAAAGGGAGAAGACACTAATTACTAATATCAGAAATGAAAGAAGGGTCATCTCTACTGATCACTTGGACAGGATAAATGGATGGGGCCACTTGCGTATGACAGGCTGGGCTATTCCTCATCTTCTTAGTCCTGGAAAAAAAGCATGAGACTCAGCTTCCCACACCTTTTTTTTTTTTTTTTTTAATTTTTGTTCTTAATGTTTATTTTGTTTTTGAAAGAGAGAGCGTGAGCAGGGGAGGGGCAGAGAGAGAGAAGGAGACACAGAATCTGAAGCAGGCTCCAGGCTCCAAGCTGTCAGCAAGCACAGAATACGACACGACACGGGGCTCAAACTCACACACCATGAGATCATGACCTGAGCTGAAGCTGACGCTTCAACTGACTGAGCCACCCAGGTGGCTTCCCACATCTTACTTTCTCCTCCCTCTCCACCAAACTCCCTTTACCTTAGGGACAATGAAACAGGAATGTATCAATACCAGGAAAATCATGTAATCTCAGTGGGCATCACTTTCCTCCATATTTCAAGCCCAGTTACCCTAAAATCTCACCACTCTAAAAAAAAAAATCTTAAAAAGCACCCTCCCCCTTAATTGTATAAACTTTAGGCTCCACAGTACCCCTACCTGCTTCGTGTGCTACACTGAAAGGTCTGCTCAGGTCCAGGGGTAGCAGGGTGGGAGGCAGTCAGGGAGAATTTGTGGTATCTGACTTGATCACTGGATTTTTTTCTTTTTCAATAAGGTGTTTGGCAGTCAAATAAATATAAACATAATTCTTAGAATGTACGACTTGAAAGAGATTAACCTCCTCAAGTTACAAGTTAGAAAACAGAAACACAAAAGGACACGAACAAACAATCCACACACAGCAAAGAAAATTCAACTGATTATCAGACTTGCAGGGGGAAAACAGTCAACTTCAATAAATATCAAAGCAAATCTTTTAAAATATCCCATATCCTACCTCAAAAATAATAATGTCCTGCTTTTGTTTTTGTTCTTTGTTCTTTTTTTCTTTTGTTTTTGTTGTTCTTTTTGTTTTCTGGGTTTTTGTTTTTTTTTTTACCTGCTGCCGACCGGAGTTAGTAAAGCAAGCCAACTGTGGCAGCCTACAGTGTGCATTTGTCAAATCCTCAGGATTTGTCAAATCCCAGTTCGGCTTTCAACACCCTTTCCTTCCAAAAATCCAGACTGAGAAAATAATTCAAAATCCATAAAAAGATATATAAGCCAATTTGTTTATTTGTTCTTTTTTTAAGTTTACTTATTCTGAGAGGGAGGAGGGGCAGCGGGGGGCGGGGGGGGGGGGGAAGAGAGCATTCCAAGTGTCCCTGAAGTAATTCATGAACCAGTAAGATAACGACCCCAACCAAAACCCACTAAGGCACTCAGATGGTCCCAATTTGTTTATCATTGTAACATGGAAATAAAATGGCCAAAGGGTACAAAGTCCAGTTATAAGATGAATACATTTTCGGGATGTAATGTACAGCATGATGACTACAATTAACAATACTGTATCGTATCTTTGAAAGTTGCTAAGAGTAAATCTTAAATGTTCTCAACTCACACACACATGGGAAAAAATGTAATTATGTGAGGTGATGGATGTGTTAACTGACCTTATTGTGATAATCATTTTCACAATATATACATATATTAAATCATTATATTGTACAACTTGAACTTACACAATGTTACATGTCAACTGCACCTCAATGAAGCTGGAAAACATCTTAATAAATAAAATATGTAAGGCACAAACTGTTAGAAAGAACTATAAAAAGGAAATGGTAAATGCACAAACATAGTTTGAAAACTTACAGTTCTTTCAGAAATTAGCAGATCAAGTAGATAAAAATAAAGGACAGAGTAGGAATGGATAATGTATTTTACTAAGCTTGATCTAATATACAGAATTTCGTGCTCAATCATTCATTCAACAGTATGCCTAAAGTTATTGACAAAATCAACCATCAATCAAAAGCTGAAAAAATTTCAGAAAGCTTCAACATGGACCACATTCTCAGACTAGAGGGCAATAAAATGCAAAACAAATGGGGAAAATCTACCCACTTAGAAAATTGTTAACACCTTTTAAGAACTCTTGAGGTAATTAAGTAAAAATTGAAATTGTATACTATTTAGAAAAAAACAAAAAATATTAAAAATTACATACTATTTAGAAATACTGTGTCATAATGAAAAAGTAGGCACGACCTACATGTGCAGCTAACTGGGGACTGGCTGGGCAAAATATGAGCAGAATATTATGCTGATATCAGGTGAGATTCATGACGCACCTGTTATAAAAGAAATGTGTATGATATAGGAATTTTAAAAAGCAGGTTGGAAACCTGAAGAGGAAATATGATGACAATGATGGAAAAAAAATAAAAAATACATCAGTATAGGATCAGAACAAAAAAGGACAAAAAATGATACCAAAACAACTGTTGGCACCATGAGTGATTATGTTTCTCTTTCTTTCCATTTTATATTTTCCAAAATATTTTTAGTCTAAGAAAGAAGGCAAAACTTTTTTAGGGTAAATACCGATTGTGTACATCTGAGGCAGGGAGGGATTTAGAGGTCTGAGAGAAGCACTGTCCACCCCTTACCCCTGCTCCCCCCCCCCCCCTTGCTGGGTCTAATCAGCTCAGGATCCACGTGAATAACCAAAACCGAGGATTCACGCCAGCAGAAGAAACTGACGGGGCCTAAAGACTTGTCAGTGGCTGACAGCATGACGCATTTTGACCGAGGGGCCCTGGCTCCAAGCACCGCCAGGGCCAGCTCAGGGCCGGGCCCTCCAGTAAACTGAAACCAAACGCGGAATGAAATCGGTGAACAGGTCCCGGGAACCTCAGAGAGGCACGGCTCCTGTCACCACCCACCTTAGCGCTCCAATACTTCCCCCCTCTCGCAGACCCAACCCGAGCCCGGGGCGCGCGAGCCTGCACCCGCCGCCCGCGAGCCTGCATCCGCCGCCCGGACCCATCCCAGAACAGCAACCTCCAAGCCCCTAGTGGGTGGGAGGCCGGAGACCGGATGCTCCGCCTGCCCCAAGGACAACCCCGAGCCCCTTCCCCACCCCCACCCCCGCCCCCGACCGACCCCAACCGCTTCCTGCCCGACGCTCCCCTTCTCCTACGGCCCCGCCCCCGCCCCTGGCCTAGGGCCCCTTCTCGGGGCTCCCGGTCCGGAGGACCAAGCCTGGGGACCTGTGCCCGCGTTCCCTCCGTACCTCGGCCGAGCCGTCCCCACCTGGGGAGCCCCAGACAGCGACCAGGTCACGCCCCAGCCGGGCCTCCCGGCTCCCGGGATGGCGCGGGATCTCCGATCTCCAGTCTGTCCCTCTTCGGGATGTTGAATTGGGAGAAATCGCAGCCTGGCCCAAACAAGAGGGGTTCTCAAAGTGGGGATTCCTACCTACCATTAAAGCGTTGACATTCTAGCTATTTCTAGGGACAAGGCATTGCACAGATGGCTTAAGACTAATGGTAGCTATTCAGACATTGGGGGCAATTAAGAGTCTACCTGAAATCTCTCCCCCACCCCCACTACTGGGCCAGAAATTCCATCTTTAACTCGTCATTTGATCCCCTGTTAAAATGCAAACCCACCCTCCACCCACCCCACCCCCCTCCCAATACTAATCCCCGTTGCCAAAGAAAAATAGGGCTCTAAGGAGCCTGGAAAAGGACTAGGGAGTCAGAGTGGGGATCTTGAGAAAGGCAGTGGGGGGAGCTACAGCCGGGGAAGACTGGGGCAATGTGGGGAGGTTGAACGAAGCTGGGCACCCGGTGGGAACTCGCACCTGCTTCCGTTTTGCTTGTGGTCAAGCGCGGACTGAATCGGATTACCCACCCCCCCCACCCCCACCCCTCATCCCCACTCCCCACTAGAGGGGGGTAAAAACCAGAGCAACATCGCCCCCTGCTGGACGGAGCGGCGCGTTAGCTTTCATCCACGGTGGGCACAGGGCGGGCGTGGTGGGGAGCGTCCTGGGCTGCTAGACCCAGTTTAGGGAGGCCCTCCTGAGTTACTTGTAGTAAAATGCTCACCCTCCTGGGACTCCGTTTTTCTTCCTCTATAATGTAATGTTTGTAATGTAATGTAATGTTTTCTTCCTCTTTGGGGGGGGGGGGGGGCAGGGGCAGAAGGCCAAGCCCTGACTTTCTTTAGGGGCCACTGTCTCCTGGGGTAAGAGTGGGAAATGTGCTGGCTGCTTCTGTTCGGGAGCTTGCTACCCACAGAGAAATAAATTCTGTGCGAAATGGTGGGAGGGATCCCGGCCCTGGATCAAGTAGGGTGGATATCTTAGACATCTGCCCAGGCTGGCCCAGAGAATGGTGCAGAATGAGCAACTGAGAAGGGAAGGGGGTGCAAACCCCTTACAATGGCCCCACCTCCTGTCCATCAACTCTGCCTCAAGCGACCTGGCTGGTGCGGATTCCCCAAACCCTCGTTCGGCCTAGGCCGCTGTGCCTGTGCAGCTGCGTGTGCCTTCAGCCTGGCTCCCCAGCGCTGCACGTCGCCGCCTCCGTGAAGACTGGGTTCAGGTGCAGCTGCGCTGGTCACCCTGGTCGCCTTCCCCCAGCCTCCCTCCGCCCCCCTGCTAAGGGTGGCGACTTTGGCTGGGCTCCTGTCCTCGCTGCACCCACCACATCCTGGCACCCCCCATCTGGTATCACGTGTTTCCTTGCCTGTCCCCTTTGGCTTGGGGACCTGCAGCACTGGAAGCGGTGCGGTGAAGCAGGACACCAGCTGCAGGCCCCACCCGCACCCCGGCTCCACGTAGCTCCCCTCCACTGCACACCCGCCTGGGAGGGGGGGCATGGGAACATATTCTCCACAGTCCAAGTTAGAAGCTGACTGTGGGGCCTAGGGAGTCCTCATGCACCAATCTGCGCTAGGAATGTTCCTGATGGACAGTTCGCCTCAATGTCAGGTGCGGAGAGGAGGCTCATTTCTCCTATTCCTGCTAACCTGAGAAATTGCAAACCTTCCTGGGAAACCCTCTCACCCCTTTCACTCTGCTCCCAGAAAAAAGGAAAGAGGAGGGAGGAACTGGAGGACTACAGGAGGAGGGAGGGAGGATGGGGAGAGCCCTCGGGTTTCCAGGTCTTTTCCCTCCTTCTCAAGCTTCGCCTTCTACCTTCCTCTTCACTCTCCTGTCTTCCTGTTCGCAGAGGAGGAAACTGTAATTAATGGGTCAGTGGGCTGTAGGACGAGTTGGAACGTTTCCCGCCTGCCCCAGGCGAGGGTGGTTAGCTATGGAAACAATCGCCTCCCACCCCCGCCCTTGCAATTTTCCATTGCTGCGCCCTCCAGCTTCCACAGCTCACCCAGCAGGTATCTGAAGAGAACCGCGAAGATGCCCTCAGAAAGTAGCACGGGGGCTTCCCACGGGCAAGGTCACAGTTTATAAAACATGAGAGTGAAAGCTTCATGGTTGCGTTGAGCTTACTTCATGGATCCTCCACCAGCGCCCAAGTAAAGAAGTAACCATCTTGTGTACAAAGAAACGTTTCCACTGACTTTTCTTTTTTTTTTTTTTTTTTTAATTTTTTTTAATGTTTATTTATTTTTGGGACAGAGAGAGACAGAGCATGAACGGGGGAGGGGCAGAGAGAGAGGGAGACACAGAATCGGAAACAGGCTCCAGGCACTGAGCCATCAGCCCAGAGCCTGACGCGGGGCTTGAACTCACGGACCGCGAGATCGTGACCTGGCTGAAGTCGGACGCCCAACCGACTGCGCCACCCAGGCGCCCCTCCACTGACTTTTCAAGTTTCTATCTTGGATACACTGGGTCAAGACAACAAATTGTCTCAAGAAAGAGAAAGAGAAAGAGAAAGAGAAAGGAAAGGAAAGGAAAGGAAAGGAAAGGAAAGGAGAAAGAAAAAACAAAGGAAGAAAGGAAGAAAAAGGAAGGAAAGAAGGAGGAAAGGAAGGAGGGAAGAAAGGAAGAAAGTGAGCCTTTTTTGTAAGTTTATTTTGCACCTGGGTTGTTTGTTTGTTTGTTTGTTTTTGCCAGAGCCTTAACCATGAGTACAGCAGGACTCAGCACAGCCAGAAAGAAAAAGGAGAGCTGAAGCCTCATTTATTGTGGAATCGATACTGCACAACTGGTTAGAAAGAAATCAGGTTTTCTAAGCACCAACAAAATTTGTCTTTTAAATGTTCAACAGACCTGTAGGCAAAGAATGCAGACACATTTGGTGGAAGAGGTCAGCTGAATGGCCGCATGGGAAGGACACACTGTCTCTCAACTTTAGTCAGGGAGATGCAAGTTTAAACAACAAGATACCAACTCATCTATCAGAGTGACAGAATTGAAAAGACTGACCAAACTAAGAATTATAAAGCGCGTGGGTAAATGGAAACTCATCCACAGCTGGTGTGAGGATAAACTGGTATCATCACTTTGGAGAGAAACTTGCCAATAGCTAGGGAGGTTGAAGAGAAGCCCATGTTCCAGGTCAGTTGGCATCCTCTTGAAGCCCTTCCTCTCCCAAGCTGACACCCTAGAGAAAATCTTGTACATAGACTGTAGGAAATATTCACAACGATACTCACTGTAGCATTGTTTATAATGGCAAAAACTAGAAACAGCCTAAAGATCCATTAAGAAAGGAACAGAGAGGGGTGCCTGGGTGGCTCAGTTGGTTGAGCATCTGACTGTGGCTCAGGTCTTGATCTTGCGTTCATGAGTTCAAGCCCCGCGTTGGGCTCTGTGCTGACATCCTGGAGCCTGCTTTGGATTCTGTATCCCCCTCTCTCTCTGCCCCACCCCTGCTTTTGCTATGTTTCTCTCTGTTTTTCAAAAATGAATAAACATAAAATTTTTTTAAATAAAAAAACACAAAGGAATGGATAAATAAAGAGTGGCAGTTGTTATCAGATTTTACTGCTCTTGTATCCCACCCCAAAGACGAAACACTCTGTGCTCCTTTACTTGTTTTTTTTTTTTTTTTTGAAGTTTTTATTGTGGTAAAATACATATAATATTTACCATCTTAACCATTTCTCAGCGTCGAGTTCAGTGGTATTAAGTACATTCACATTATGGTACAGACATCACTACCATCCATCTCCATCCATCTCCAGAACTCCTATTTTGTACTCATCAAATAATAACTCCCCAACCTTCTGCCCCCCAGCTCATGGCAACTGCCAATCTACTTTCTGTCTCTATGGTTCTGAGCACAGTATTTGTCCCTTTGTGACTGGCTTATTTCACTCGTCATAAGGTTCTCAGAGTTTAGCCACGTTGTAGTATATGTCAAAATTTCCTTCCTTTTTAAAAGTTGAATAATATTCCATTGTGTGGACATCCCACATTTGCTTATCTTTCATCTATCGGGGGACACCTGGGTTGCCTCCACGTCATAGCTCTTGTGAATGATGCTGCTATGAATGTAGGTATATTCCTTCACTCCATTTTAACTTGACATCAAGCATTTTTCATCATAAATAGATGTAAAATATATAATTCCAATGTGTTGTAAATATTAATGTTTTAAGATAAAACCTTTACATCACTTTTTAACTTTTTCTGATAGGATATGAATAAATAATGTATCAATTTTATTTCCACCCTCACTGTTTTTTTTTTTTTTTAATGTTTATTTATTTTTGAGAGAGACACAGCATGAGCAGGGGAAGGAACAGAAAGAGAGGGAGACACAGAATCCGAAGCAGACTCCAGGCTCTGAGCTGTCAGCATAGAGCTCGATGCGGGGCTCGAACTCACTAACCGTGAGATCATGACCTGAGACGGAGGCTTAACCAACTGAGCCACCCAGGCGCCCCAACCCTCACCTGTTTTTAAAAGCAAGAACATGTTCTTTAACTTTTGAAAATTTTTCATCATTCCTTTTTTCCCTCTAATTTATGAATTCTACCCATCTTCCTGCATAGAAGTTTATCCTAATATAGTATGTTTTTATGCTTGAAGAGCTTTTATTGATCAGACTTCTCTGCCAGAAAAGCATATAAAATGAAATCTTAATTTCCTATAACCATGAATTTCCAGGTATTAAAAATGTATTTAGATTATGCCATCATTACAGCTATTGGCAGTGCAGACTGCTCAAAAACAACAGAAGTTATATTGAAAATGAAATGTTAAACATAAAAAGTAGCCTTTGGTAATACTGTACTATAGTTACAAAATGTTACCATTGGGAGACACTGGGTCAAGAGTATATGAGAGCTCTGTATTGTTTCTTATAATGCAGTGTCAAAATAAGAATTTTTATAAAAAAATAACTTTTTGTGGAAATTCAGCTCTTAAAGAGATGGATAAGCCCAATTAGTTAATGAACCCATAAGAAATTATTACCTATTGCTAAAATGAGACAGGGTTCAACATCAATTATTTTCCTACCTTCTTTTCATCCAGTGTAAGCACTGAGAAATCTTGTTCTTATAAATGGTTTGGTTGTAGCAGAGACGCTAAATCTTTTAACTTTTTCAAAAAAAAAAAAGAACACCACAGGGCGCCTGGGAGGCTCAGTCAGTTAAGCATCCACCTTCAGCTCAGGTCATGATCTTGCAGTTCATGGGTAGGTTCGAGTTCCACATTGGGCTCCGTGCTGACAGTTCAGAGCCTGGAGCCTGCTTCGGATTCTGTGTCTCCCTCTCTCTCTCTCTCTGCCCCTCCCCTGTTCACACTCTGTCTCTCTCTCAAAAAATAAAGCATTAAAAAAAAAATTAAAAAAAAAAAAACCACAATAGTGAGCTACCAACAAAAAGCCATTTTAATGATCTAGTTTTTACTCTGTTACTTTGCAAGGGCTGCTGTAAACAAAGTACCACAAACCAGGCGGCTCCACAACAGCAATGTATAGTCTCACAGTTTCGGGAAGCTACAAGTCCAAGATCAGGGGTGAGTTTGTTCCCTTTCAGGGCTGTGAGAAAGATCTGCTTTCCCTCTCCCCTACTTTCTGGTGCGTTCCCCACCATCTTTGGGTTTCTTGGCTTGTAGAATCATCACCGTGATCTCTGCCTTTATTTTCACATGACATTCTCCCAGGGAATGTGTCTGTATCCAAATGTACCCTCTTTAGAAGGACACCAGTTATATTGGATTAGGACCCACCCTAATGACCTCATTTTAACTTGACTTTACCTTTAATAAAACCCTATCTCCAATAAGGTTATATTCTGAGGTACTGGGGGTTAGGATTTCAAAATAGGATTTTCAGGGGACATACACACTTCAGCCCCTAACAGTTGGCAAATCTAGTAGGTCTTCTGTCAATTGTGTTGAAAGCAAAGACTTGGGAACCACTGAACTGCAAGTGGCTTGATTACTATCTTTAGAGTTACTCACTTCTCAGTTTCTGGAAGCCGACTAAGACAGGCTTTACCAATACCTATTTACTCATACCTATGAACTGTACCATTCTTTTTTTTTTTTTTTTTTTTTTTTTTAACGTTTATTTATTTTTGGGACAGAGAGAGACAGAGCATGAACGGGGGAGGGGCAGAGAGAGAGGGAGACACAGAATCGGAAGCAGGCTCCAGGCTCTGAGCTATCAGCCCAGAGCCCGACGCGGGGCTCGAACTCACGGACTGCGAGATCGTGACCTGAGCCGAAGTCGGACGCCCAACCGACTGAGCTACCCAGGCGCCCCTGAACTGTACCATTCTTATCTCACCTAGAAGCATCGGCCCTCACTGATAGACTTAGAAGGGGTTGGAGAAATATAAATATTTTTAATTTCAATACAAATTTGACAAAACTATATTTTAATTAAATGTTTTTATCATAGACTTTAAACTTTGTTTTCATCAAAACTTTGGAGCTGAGGATTTTTACCTCATTTGATTCGTTGCAAATAAAAATGCTGCCAACTAATGTCATTGGCAAAGCCAGTCTTCAATGTCAAACCAAGTAGCAAATCAGACTGTGTGTTGAAAAGGAAGTCTGGGGGCACCTGGGTGGCTCTGTCGGTCAAGTATACAACTTTGGCTCAGGTCATGATCTCACGGTTTGGGAGTTCGAGCCCCACATTGGGTTTCGCGCTGACAGAGCGGGCCTGCTTGGGATTCTCTCTCTATCCATCTCTCTCTGCTCCTCCCCTGCTCTCTCTCTCTTTCAAAAGAAATAAACTTAGAAAGAAAGAAAGAAAGAAAGAAAGAAAGAAAGAAAGAAAGAAAGAAAGAAAGAAAGACAAGGAAGCCTGGTTCCCTTTGCAATGCAATGCTAATGAACATGTTAGGAATGAGCGCACCTCCCATAGTAACTGTGTGGCTTCTGCATTGTAGCTCTCCAAAAGAGAGGTGAGTAAAGTGATGAGGCCAAGGAGTTGGCCATAAAGTGCTCCGCTTCCAGCATTTCTCCCAGACACCCTCTTTGCCAGGATCTCAGGGACTCTCCTCAGGAGAAATGCTTATTCCTAAAGGAATGGGCATGGAATGAAAAATATCTGGGTGTTTCCCCTTGTTGCCCACAGAGGGTTTCGAACCTCCTGGGCATTGCCCCACAGTAATGTACGGGATGGTAGCAGGTCTGCCTTTTTGTTTTAAAGCAAGCAAACGGCAGTTATGAAAAAGAAGGCAGGGAAAGAGAATCAACACGAAGACAAGACACAGACATCTGCTCCTGGGCAGATCCGTCTTAGGAAAGAGAACCAATGGCAGTTGAGGATCTGGAAAATGAGCCCCTTCAAATATCGTGCATCCCCGCAGACAGCCTCCTTGTCCTCCAGGGGTATGAATACTCTGGTTTGAGGACCCCCGAACTGTCGTGTATTCACAAGATAATGTTACTATACACCATTTTAAATGAATGAACTAAATCTATATGTAACAACACAATGCAAACTCAAAGACATACAATATGACAGTGTGTCTGTAGATTGAAACATTCTCCAGAAAAAATGGGAGTGACGTTGACAGGTATTTGTCACTGAGATAAAGCAAAGCCCTGTCAACTCTAGAACCCAAAGGCCTTTCTAGGCCCAAACAAGCTAACTCCTTCCAAGGAGACAGTATTGTCCCCACAGAGCTGGATTGGCAAGAGGAGGCAGCAGGGCCACTGATTTCAAGTTGTCCGTGTAGTCAGTGTCTTAGGAGCTGTGGCACGGAGCCCTGATTAATTTCGTACCCTTGCCCTGCCCGTGTATGCCTTCTGAGTGTCTTCGTGTCATGTCAGTTAAGATGATTTTATTTCCATGTTTTAAGAACGAACACCTCCAGAAAAACAAAGACTTGCTTCAATTCAGCACAGAAACTGGTGACTCTCCTACCTTGTCTCTCTCTGGATGTTTTTAAAAAGAAGGGGCTCGCCTGGCGGAGTGTAGTTCTCGTTTCTTCACGCCACCCCGCTGGAGTGCCGTGGCTTGGGGTAGGGGATGCACCTGGCAGGGGAGGGCAGGCCCCACTCAGCCCTCTGCACACCTGGCCCTATTGCATGCAAGTATCCCCCGAATTTGCGCGCGGATTGCATCTGCTCTCCTGCTTGCTGCGGAGCGGATGTCCTCGTGGTTGCATCGAGAATCCGCCACATTCTGTAAAAAAAAATATCACAAAGCCTCCTTTGTTTCACACATTGCCTTGGCATCCCCCTCCCCTCAACCCTCTGTAGTGCTCTGTACAAAGGGGCTGCCACCCTCGTGGCTGACACTTTTCTTAGCTGCAAGGCTGGAAGGCCTCCAAGCCAGCTGCAGCTCTCTTTCAGGAGACAGACATGGCCTGTCTGGTCTTGGCTCTTTCTCCATCACCCTCATTCATGTGAGTTAAGGCACAGCACTGTGTATACACAGCCAGGGACACACGCACACATGTATACATCTATATGCCAGGGGATGATGCCCTACTGTGAGCCACAGTCATAACCATCATTACAAAAGGTTTTCCTTCCCCAGCCTCCCTCATCTTCCATTTGAAAATGTAACAGGTAAGGGGCACCTAGGTGGCTCAGTCAGTTGAGCATCTCGATTTTGGCTCAGATCATGATCTCATAGTCCATGAGTTCGAGCCCCACATCAGAGCCTGGAGCCTGCTTCAGATTCTGGGTCTCCCTCTCCCTCTGCCCCTTCCCTGCTCATGCTCTGTCTCTCTCTCTCTCTCTGAGATAAACATTAAAAAAAAAAATTTTTTTTATAGCCCATTCAACACTTAAAGATTTGCAAGCACAGCTCACCCCAAGCTATGATGTGACATGGTGGGGAGGGGTGTCTGAGACACAGTCTTCGCCAGGCAAAACTCACAGGTGGGGCAGACACATGGCACAGATAATGCCACGTGGCTCAACTCTAGAATGAAGTAGCAACAGCGTGAGGTATATTCATTATGGGATTCAAAGCAGAAAGGCTCAGGCAACCGTAAGAAAAGGGAGGAGGGGCATCCACTGGAGGTGGAGGAAGGTTTCAGGACCTCAATCTGCAAAAAGGAAGGGGACACGGTGTGCAGGAGCCTGGGAAGAAAACTGTCTCCCCCCAGGCATTCACCCAGGCTACACAGATGTCCCTGCCAAGCACCTAAAGTCAGGTACACAGAGGAATGAGGTCTAAATCCCACAGCACTGGAGCCGGCCCCAGGGCTTAAACAGAATGGTATTTCCCGCAAAGGGAACAACGAAGGCAAGAGGAGTTTCGACGACCTCAAGTCCCCGTGAGAATGCAGGGCCAGGGGACTGGGCAGAGGTTGGGAGGAGCCAACCTGTGTTTCAGTTTCCATTCAGTCCCGGATTTCGTAGGCGCCTCCAGGAGTGACACTCTCAGATCCCCTTTATGAGAATAATGATCATGGCAGGGTGACTGAAGGTCTAGCCAAGAGAGGCACTGGTGTAGAGGCCCCACTGTTTGCAGTGGCTACACCATACAAGAAAAAAAAAAAAAAAAAAAAAACCTGTGAGGTGAAGTTCAGCAGCAGGGAGAAATCCCCACGGGTGTGGTCAGCAGTTGACCTCAGTACCACGCAAGGCGTGAGTGGCCCCTGCCCCATGGTAGTCTCCTTCCGGCGGAACACCCAGAGTCCCCTGGCCAGAGAAGCTTGCAAATCATCAACGCCTCTCCGTCCTCAACCCTCAGTGCCCATCTTGCTAGAGACACTCTGAGTGACTACAGAGGAAGGGGTCGTGTGTGCTCTGCTTTCCTCCTCACCCTCACCCTCACCTCTTGTAAACCTCTGTCTCCGTCGCCCCCACAAGAGAGCCTTTCCCGAGGGTCATTTGCAAGCCTTTTTCTTCATCCACAAACCCGCAGTTCTCCACTGACCCCAGCTGTCCTGTAAAGCCTACTTCGACGGCCCATCTAGATCATGGACCACCACCCCCCTCCCAGCCCCCTCACCGGGCTGGAAGGTGGCAACCGCGGAAAAACAGGGCCACTCTCCTCGACGGGGCTTCGGGTGACATCACATCCTCCGAACGCGAAATCTGGCTCCTCGGCCGGCCGGCGAAGGGCGCAACTTCCCCCCTCGGGGTCCCACCAGCTCCTGAGCGCGTCCGCTCGTGTCGCTCAGCGCCGAGTGCACCATGGCCTCTCCGGTGACTGCCCAGCT
Source organism: Lynx canadensis (assembly GCF_007474595.2). NCBI lineage: Eukaryota > Metazoa > Chordata > Mammalia > Carnivora > Felidae > Lynx > Lynx canadensis. The sequence goes on along the minus strand of NC_044305.1, from coordinate 100,920,971 downwards.
CCTGCCGCTGGCCTTGCTGTTTCGTGAGTTGGCGACCCTCGGGGAGGGCGGGGGCGGTGCAGACGCGGGGCGCCGGGCTCCCGGCTCAGTCTGGACACCTGCCACCCGCAGATGCCGCCGCAGCCGCCGGGTCGAGCCAGTTCCGCTTATTGCCCGGGAAGGTGGAGGGCAGGCTCGGCCAGCGGGTGGAGCTGCAGTGCGAGGTGCTGCTGTCCATCGCGGCGCCGGGCTGCACCTGGCTCTTCCAGAAGAACGAACCTGCCGCTCGCCCCATCTTCCTGGTGTACCTCTCCAGAAGCCGGACCAAGTTGGCCGAGGAGCTGGACCCCAAACAGATCTCGGGCCAGAGGATTCACGACACCCTCTACAGTCTCACCCTGCACAGATTCCGCAAGGAGGAAGAAGGCTACTATTTCTGCTCGGTCGTGAGCAACTCCGTTCTGTACTTCAGCGCCTTCGTCCCGGTCTTCCTGCCAGGTCCGAGCGCCCAGGGCGCGGCACCTCTCAGTGTGCGGTTTAGGACTCCTCCCTGAACCCGTGTTCACACGAACCCCCCGCTTTCGAGCCTCTTAGAGACCTTGTGTGTGTGTGTGGGGGGGGGCTCCTTAATACTGCTCCCATTTCACAGACGAGGAAGCTGAGGCTAAGGTGCGGCTGGGTCGAGGCTGAAGATGGCTTCTTAGGTCCGGCCGATTTGGGCTCGAGTTCGGGTGCTCGTCTACTCCTGGGCAGTTACTTAAATTCTGTGAGCCAGGGTTTGCTCGTCAGTGACCGGCGGATATCAACCCAAGCCCGCAAGCTTGCGGGTTGAGCCATGGAGAGAGGCTGGGTGACCGGGTAGCGGGCTCCTGCGTTCCGGTCCGAGGCGCCGGGTGCGCTTGGCGGAGCCGGGGACTCGGCAGGGTACGGCGCGCGCCGCAAAGGGGTGAGCGCGAATCCTCCAAGTCCCTAATCCGTCTCCCCGCCTTGAGTGCAGAGATCCGCGAGCGCTGAGGAGGCGCCCCCTGGGGCAGAGGCGCGTGGGGCAGTGGGGAGGGTTAAGGTAGATGTCCCCGGTCCGACTCCAACTAGGCTGTGTTTTTCCCGCAGTCAAGCCCACCACTACGCCCGCGCCGCCACCGCCCACGCAGGCGCCCATCACCACGACGCAGCGGGTGTCTCTGCGCCCGGGGACCTGCCAGCCTTCAGCGGGCAGCACAGGTGAGACAGGCACAAGGTCTCGGGGCGGGAACCGGCCAGGGGCCGTGCGGACCGCAGGGAGAGCCCCTGCTAGGGCCAGCCCTGACCCTGGAGGTAGAGGCGAAAGCTGTCCACGTGGTGGGAAAACAGACCCGGACCCAAGAGACAAGCCCAAGCTGGTGGTATGGGGTGGGAGGATCGCCGGCCGGCTCCTAAATGTCGGCGTTTTCGGTGTCTTCAGTGGAAGCAAGTGGGCTGGACTTGTCCTGTGACATCTACATCTGGGCACCCCTGGCTGGGACCTGCGCATTCCTTCTCCTGTCGCTGGTCATCACCGTCATCTGCAACCACAGTAAGTCCTAGGGAAGCGCGGAGTTACGGGAAGCGGTCCGCTCCACTGGCTCCGATTGCGCGGCTTGCTCCAGGCAGCCCTTGCCCGCAGACAGGATGGAGATTTCTGGGACTCCGAGCTGCACCGTAGGGTAAGGCGGAGCCCATTTTTTTCCTGGAGACAGAACTCGAGAAAGTCCCTTGTCCCTTTGCTTTCCACTCTCCGGGACATTTTCCCGACGACAGAGCCCTTATCCCAGGGGCCGTAGCTGTGGTGAGTCCATTGGCTAAGGACAAGCGAGCGCAAAGATCCTGGCTTATCACAAACGCCCGCGGGGGAGGCTGCCGCTGTGGCCCTGGGACCAGTGCCCAGAAAGGCTGGTCAAAACCATGACGAGTTGAGACTGACCCTCAGCCGCCTCCTCCTGAATCCCCTACTACTTTGGGTCCCACCGTGGGTGACTGTACTAACCCATCTTAACCCACATCTGTATTTTCAATGCTTTTTAAAATTGATGAGAAGAGGGAAGGAAAATTCCCTTACCTGGCTCTCAAAAGTTATAATCCTAAAGAAATAGGAAAAGGGAGGGAGAAACTCTATCTGGGGACTATTGGTGGAGGGAGCGGTCAGTCACTTTACCCCTTCTTTTTCTTATCCAGGGAACCGAAGACGTGTTTGCAAATGTCCGAGGTGAGTGTTTTGTAATCCCTGGGCCTAACACTGGGCAGCCCTGGGCAGAGGCCGGGCTTCCCAAACAGCAGTCGGTGGGAACCCTTCCCAGAGAGAGGCCACAGCAGTGGAATTCTGGGAGCAGGGAATCAGCATAGTTCTTGAGCAGAGAGAGGCACAAGGCAGGCACTGTGGGGGAAATGGGGGCACAGGTTGGGCTAACGGGAAGAGCGGTGTGACTATAGTAAATCTCCCTCTTATTTGGCTTAGCACCAAAAATCCCATCTGAAGCATTCACCCAAAGAATCCTAGCTCCTCAAAGACCTGAGGTCTCTTGATCTGGATGATTCCAGCTGGCTTTTATTGTTTTCTTAAGAAAACTTTTCCTTCCCACTTGCTTGTTCTAGATTTTTGAGAGTCTAGTGTTTTGAGAGAGAGCCAATCTTCTATCAGGGAACCAAATAAACAATGGTCTAGGTTCCTAATTTCCCTGTGTGAGTGCAGGGCCTGGATTTATGACCAAGGACTGGACTGGAAGAAAAGGGAACCAGAGGCAGGGGCAGTTAACTATCTGGCAGCTCAAGTGACTCCCTGATCCAATTCCAGGCTGTGATCATTCTGAAATGATCAGGAAAAAAACAAAAACAAAAACCAGTGTCTGGAAGAGAGGTCTCCGTCTCCACAGTCCTTTGAACTTAGGCTGAGGCAGCCCTGCCCTAACATCTCACTGGCACCACTGGAGCCCTGCACTGTGGTGGGGCTACACTCAGGATCTCTCTTATCCACACAGCAACCCCATGTGAGAGATACCACAGTCCCATCTCACAGATTAGCAGCTCAGCTCAAGAAACCCACCAAAGACGGCAGAGACATGATGACACTCAGATTATTGATAATAATAAACCACTTGATAAAAGCCTGCAGAGTCCCAGCTACTAGCCATATATATACATATATATATATATTAATTTCAAGTTTCATAACAATTTTACAAGTAGTTACCATGACCACCATTTTTCAGATGAGGAAACTAATGGGTAGGACATTTAGTGACTTGTCCAAGGCCATACAATCAGCAGGTAGCAGAGCTGCGACTTCTATCCAAAACTCAGGCTGCTTCCTACGATTGGGGGGTTGGGGGATGGGGTTGTTTAAGGATAACATATAAGAATTATATTCACTGGTTTCTTTCAGTAGATAAAAATATTTCAAGGTTTGTTTTTTAAGTTTGAGAGAGAGATAGCATGGGCGTGCGCACACACACACACACATACACACAAGCAGGGGAGGGGCAGAGAGAAGGGAGAGACAGAATCCCAAGCAGGCTTTGCACCATCAGTGCAGAGCCCGATGTGGGGCTTGAACTCACCAACTGTGAGATTATGACCTAAGCTGAGATCAAGACTCTGACACTTAACTGAGTCATTAATTTTTGAGGCGCCCCCAAATTATTTCAAGTTTCATTCCTAGGGTTTGCATTTCCCACTCCTTGATATTTCCCTGCAGGAAGCCAACTTCACTATCTCATATATCTTTATATATATATATATATATATATATATATATATATATATATATATATATATATATATATATATATATAACAATGGAAATGTAATGAATTTCCAATGCCTGTTTTAAATGCTATAACGGGATAAAGACCCTTTCAAAACAGAGAAAGATTTTTAGCATTTTCAAGTACTTGGGGTGCAGTTGGGAGCTTTTGGAGGAGGATCATCCCTTATCTGTATCTTTTCTGAAAATTCTCATTTTGAAATGAACTGAGAGGGGCACCTGGATGGCTCAGTTGTTTCAATGTCTGACTCTTGATCTTGGCTCAGGTCATGATCTCACAGTTTGTGAGTCTGAGCCCCACATCAGGCTGTGCACTGACAGTGCAGACCCTACTTGGGATTCTCTCTCTCTCTCTCTCTCTCTCTCTCTCTCTGCCCCTCCCATGCACGCTTTCTCTCAAAATAAATAAACTTAAAAAAAAAAAAAAAGAACTGAGAACACAACTCTGCCCTAGAATGCAAAGCTATACTGAGTAAGCATATCTCAGGGATCCACATGCATGAGTTAACATATCTAGTGATGACTGAGGGCAGCTCAGCTTCCACAGAGACGTTTGGGAGGATGGTGTGCGTAGACATGACACTCATGATGCATTAGCCCATTTAGGAGGCACTAGCCCAGTACTGAATTAACACACGTTTTTAGTGTGACATCAAATGTGGGTTGTTTATGTGAGATAAAGTAGCTCTTCGTGGCTGATGGTGGTGGTTTGCTCACATCCTCCCCTATCCCTGTGATCGTCCCAGGGGCTGAGAATCAGGTCAACTGATGATGTTGGTTATCAGCCTCTTTTTGTCACCTCCATGGGTACCCTGACAAAGGCTCCAAGAAGCTAGACAAACTGGGTTCAGACCCTGGCTCCACCACCTCCTAGATATGTGACCTTGGGCAAGTTCTCCAGTCTCTCATTCCCAGTGCCCCTCACTCTTCAGGTAGCTGTGACCAGGTAGCGAGACGACAGACACGTGATGCTTGACAGGGTTGCTGACATCACTCACCCAGCCCCATGCTGGTGTTCCAGGGACAAGTCCTCAGGCCCTGAAGGGGCCGGCAGGCTGGAGAGGGTGGGGAGACATGCATGGATGTTGCATCACACCGTGGGGGCTCTTGCTGCAGTAACAGTTGGTCGCCTGTCTCTCTTTCAGGCCCGTGGTCAGAGCAGGAGGCAAGCCTAGCCCGTCAGAGAGATACGTCTAACATGGAGATGGGCCCCATGCACCAGCCACTACAAGACCAAATAAAACTCTCTTTATGAGGACAGTAACAGTCCTTCCCTTTCAGTTTTTCCAGCTTCCTTCTTAATGTATCTGTTCTCATTATTATTTTCATGGGGGTGGGGTGGGGAAGCGACTTTTTCTTTACGTGTTTTCCTCAGTTGACACAAAACAAGACTGTATGTCTACAGTACACCACAAGGGTTACGAGACCATTGTGTGCACGCACTGGGGTAAAGGGTGGGCAGGCCAGAGCTACTGTGAGCCATGTTCTCGGAATCTGGCGGTTAGAGCTGGTGGGGGAGGAGGGAGCCTTGACATAGCTTAGCCCAAACCTCTTCAGTGGACATCCAGGGATGGGGGGCAGCTTGATCAGAGTCACAGCAAGGTTCAGGGCTCTTCCTCCAGCCATTCAGATCTTTCTTCTGGAGACCTCTGTTTCAGCGTGGGGTGTTGTGTCTCAAACCTCAAGGGCACAAATTATTTCTTGAGCACCAGTGATAGAGCCATAGCCCCAAAGAGGTAATGGAATAAGAGGACTTCTGCCTTTCAGAGTTCGATAATGTAGTTGAATAGTATCAGACTTTGTAAATTATGAAGTGTGAAACTGTATGGAGTAGGAATGCCTCAAAATGGAAAGGGTTAACTGAATCCTGGCACATGAAGAAAATCTCTGTGAAATCTGCAGGGGAGGGGGACAAAACTGCTCGCCCAGCCCTTGCATTGCAGAGGGGCCCCTGAAGGAGGGGAGACCACTCCTTTCCGAGTGTGATTTGCGTGTCAGTCTGGTAAGGAAACTGAGAGCCGAGCGTGCTGCCTTACCTGCACATTTCCTCTCTTATGGACTTGTGGAAGCAGTGAGTGCTGCTTGGAAGAAAAAAACGTAGACAAGGAAATAAGAATCACCTGTAATTCTTTGTCTCGGGTATAGTCCATTGTTAATATTACGGTGTACATTCTCTATTTTCTATGCATGTATGTGAAGTACATACTTCCGTTTTTAAAAAGTGGGATTGCACTGTGTGTTTATAAATGGCTTTCAAAAACAAACATTTATGGCATGCTTTTTAAGGACAAGATAGCACTCCGTTTTTGATTGTGGCATCTTTTATCTATTTAACTATTACTCAGGATTGAAGTTTCCAGTTTTTCACTACTGTAATAACGCTGACAAAACTTTGCACACAGCTTTCTTTAGGGTAAAAACCTAAAAGTAAAATGACTGGGTCGGTCCCTACTTTCACCGTGCACTCCCCTATTTTCACATCAGTTAAAACTGGTTAGCCTTGGGGCCCCTGAGTGGCTCAGTCGGTTGAGCATCTGACTTTGGCTCCGGTCATAATCTCACGGTTTGTGGGTTTGGGCCCCGAATTGGGTTCTGTGCTGACAGCTCGGGCAGAGCCTGGATCCTGTTTTGGATTCTGTGTCTCTCTCTCTCTGCCCCTCCCCTGCTTGTGCTTTTTCTCTCAAAAATCGATAAATAAACTTTAAAAGAAAAACTGATTAGCGTCTTCTCAAAACATCTTGTCTTTTGTTCTTTCGTGGTAACAGATGAGCTGATACCTCTAATAAGGAAGCATAAAATCTTCAGGCTGTGGTTGAGGTCAAATATACATACTGAAAAGTGCCCAAATCCTAAGTATACGGCAGCTCCAAGACATCATTACGTGAAAACACTCAACATAGCCAGCACCAGGTCCACAGAGAACTTTCCCTGTCTTCCTAAAAACTGCCTTCTGCAACCTTAATTTTCAAAAACCAAAAGTTTTTTTTTTTTTTAATTTTTTTTTTCAACGTTTATTTATTTTTGGGACAGAGAGAGACAGAGCATGAACGGGGGAGGGGCAGAGAGAGAGGGAGACACAGAATCGGAAACAGGCTCCAGGCTCCGAGCCATCAGCCCAGAGCCCGACGCGGGGCTCGAACTCACGGACCGCGAGATCGTGACCTGGCTGAAGTCGGACGCTTAACCGACTGCGCCACCCAGGCGCCCCAAAAACCAAAAGTTTTAAGGAACAGAAATCAAGAGGAAAAAGTGTCGCAAATGTGAAAAGGCAGTTGTGAAAGCTAAGAAACTTCCCATAAGACAAAGTCTTGCCCCTGCCCCCCTCCTCCCCGAACATAATCAGCTGACCAGAACCAGACGCCAGTCCAGGGACTGAGACTCAGCTCAGAGCTGGCTCCAGGCTCAGAGCTGCCTGTGGAAGCTGTCCCTGGGTCCCTGAAAAGGGTGACAAGGAGCATCCGGCCTCCTCATGGCGCTGGCTGTGGAGGGCCAATGTCAAAGAACCAGGGCCAGGGTGAAGGCAGGAAAAGGGCCTTCCTTTCCTCCGCTTTCAGCTCAGGTGATGAGCAGCGGGGAAGCCGCACTGGGGAGGCTCTGGAGAGGGTTCAAGACTTACTGATTTTTTCATACTCCCTAACTTACCACACCATACTTACCACAACTAAGATGGTAAACACTACTTTGGGGATTCAAAGTATCAACATAGGAAAAGGTATGCGTTAGAGTTGGCCCTCAGGACCAGGGAGAAAATAGAAAAACAATGTGCAGGCTGAGGCCTAAAGCATGTTCAAGGTGGGCTGTGAATTTAGGCTCAGGGCTTGCTGGCGACCACAAGCACCTCGCCATTCATCCTGCACAGGCACAAGGAGCACCTCATGGTTCAAAGTCGGCAGCCTCAGGTCCAGGTCAGGGTTCACTTGCAAGTTCTAGCCTGAAGCATATTGGTTCTACAAACTCCCCCTGGGGGATGATGCCGACAACACATTCTTTGGACCCTGAAAAACAGGAAGTAGAGAAATGAGTTCTCCATTATGCAGTTAACTTGGTCACAGTTGGCTGGAAACAGCTCCAAGGCAGTTCACTTAACATTCATTCATTCAACAAAACATACCCCATTGGCGGAAGAAAAAAAGTCAGAGAACTTTGTCGTTTCTTTCTCCAGTTGTGACACTGCTCTTCAGAGATCCCCACCCTACACTTGAACATCCCGCATGACTCCACAACCACTGAGACGGGGATAAGTCTCTCTTTTTCACCAGCAAGAAGCCACCCCTTCCTCCAGCCCCGGGGGCAGATTCTTCCCCGCACACAGTTTTGTGACCACCAGGGTTAGGTACCACCTAACCTGCTCCTAAAAGCGGCTTGAGTTATGTTTCTCCACCAAAGGGAACTGAAGGAGGCCACGATTGCCTTAGATTAAGTTAAATGCAGAGGCTGTGAACGTAGCTTCCTGGCTCTGCTACTTTGTGTGTTCTCTAGCAAGCGCTTAAGGCCTCAAAACTTGTCTCCCCACTTGTAAAATGGGGGTAATGATAGTCCCTACCTCAAAGGTTGTTGGGAAGGATATGAGTTCAAATGTATTTTTAAGCTCCTGGAACAGCTCCTGGAACATAGTAACAAGATGTATACGAAAAAAGTACTGAATTTTTCAAAACTGGTGTAGTACCTATTACACTCTGAATGCAGTCACCTGATTCTCCCAATTCCTATTCTCAGAAATGGGCACACAGTAACCATTTCCAACAGATACACATTTATGTACGTACCCAGGGATCTCAGCATCCCAGTGCTAGGGAGGACAGCCCTTCCTGCGCAGCTCACCTCAGGAGAGCTCACTCCCAGATGCACACAGCCTTCACACTGTCATTGAAGCTCCCCTCAGCCTCACCTTCTGAGTGCCACCCCTTACGCCCCCCACCGCCCTGCTGCAAGAGAGCTCCACCATGCTTACAGCCGTCGAATAAAGTTGGCAGAGCAGAAAAAGCCTGTGTGTTCTACCATTTTGTCACCTCACCACCTACTGAAGCCCCCACCACTTTGGGAAACCTCACTTTTGCAGGCCAGTTACTAATTCCCCTTTTCTGCTCTCCTTTAGGTGGTTGTGATCTGCAGATGTCATTTGTTCTTATGTTTTAGCGACTGAAATAAAATAATAGCTACCAGTTATTTAGCACTCGGCATGGGCCCGCTCTCTCATTCGGGCCTCATCAGAACGATGAAGTAGGAACTAGCACCATTCTTCTTACAGATAAGAAAACTAAGGCATAGGAAGTTTTGGTCATTTGCCCAAGATCACACTAGAACCTGGTGGGATCAAGGTTTGAACTCAGGTCCAATCCTGTAGCCCAAACTCTCAGCTGCTACGCTATTACTGAGTATCTTATCTGCCTTTTTTTTTTTTTTTTTAATATTTATTTTTGAGAGACAGAGCAAGCGAGTACATGAGCTGGGGAGGGAGAGAGAGGGAGACACAGAATCCAAAGCAGGCTCCAGGCTCTGAGCAGTCTGCACAGAGTCCGACGCGGGGCTCGAACTCATGAGCTGTGAGATCACGACCTGAGCCGAAGTCAGATGCTTAACCGACTGAGCCACCCAGGCGCCCCGCCCCCCACCTTTTTTTAATTGAAGTATAGTTAAGACACGATGTTAGTTTCAGGTGTACAACATAGTGATTCAACAACTCTATACACTATGCTATGCCACCACAAGCGTAGCTACCATCTGTCACCATATAATGTTTTAATAATACCATTGACTATATTCCCTACATTGTTTTTAATTTTAAAATTTAGAAGTTCTCTAAACTCTCTGTAAGCACCTCAAACCAAAAGTATTTTTTTTTTTCACCTATGCTGCCCGAGGTAGAAAACGAAGGTTACCACCTGCTCTGAAATCAAACAAATGGGAAAGAGTATGTTCTAGAACAAGAGTAGAGTAGGGATCCTGTCTGAAGTTAGGGTGAGGGCTCTGCTTCTAAAACAAATACCAAGAGGGGCCAAGAAATGCAGCTCATGGAGATGGTTCAGGGATAGCTAACTCCTCATTTGTCTAATATCTCAGGGCAGGTGGAAGGCTGCACTGACCGCTGGTGCTGATGGTTTATTCCTTTATGTGAATGAAATGTCACCTGTTTCCTGGCTGAGATGCACAGTGCAGGGGGTAGGATTCGCAGGTTGCTTGCCTACCAACCATTCTCCCCTTTTCCCTTACCAGCAGAACCCTTGTTGTATTACAGGGGGTCACGTGCCCAGACGTTTCCCAGACTTGCCCCCAGCCAAGTGTGGCTAATAAGTCATTGGCTGGAGCTTCCAGGAGACTCTTCAAAGGAGCTAATTCAACTGCAAGCTCCTTTTCCCACCCCTTTCCTCCTCTTTTTGCCTAACACAGTTATATGTCTAACAAAGAGGTGAAACTGAAGCCACACCTTAAGGTTGTGGAGAACAGGAGCCTGGGCCCCTGACGGCAAAAACCCTAGACTGCCTACTCCTCACATGCCACTGGTACACACTAGTCAAGTCAAAGGCTATTTGCCCAAATTTCCTGTACTACTTCTCAAAGCTTTCATGACAATTTAATAATGTCCTGTACAATTCCTCTTTAGGACTAATTGATGAGCTCACTAATCTAAAATCACTAGAAGCAACAGGGTCTTAAGAATGAAAGGAAACCTAAAATGCATGTTCAGAAACTCCCAAAATGATTAGTCTTGAACACTGACAAATAACAGGTTTCCTTTTAAAGAACACTTTTCTTCTAGAGGGGAAACAACATCAAAGTCCTTTCCTTGAACGGTGGCCCTTGCACAGTGGCTGAATGCAGCCTTCAAACGGAGTTAAAAAGATCCCTCCTGACTAGAAATTGGCAGAAAATCATACAACCCATGTAGTGTAGAGACCAACATATAGAGTCTGAAGTGAGAAATTCACCCTTCTAGAAAATGTAGACGACAGAAAGAATGGAGAGTGTATTTTAGAACACCAGGGCAAGGAAGCCCATCATTTAAGAGACCTCACCATAAATTGGTTCTCTGAAATTATAAAAACGTTCAGAGCACTGACATTTTATGATAAAACATCTTGCTGGGTTTTCCTCATTGGATTTCTCACTCTCACAGTATCTGGGCACAGTATCTGGGTCTCCACTGAGTAGACACCAAGTTTGTCTTGTTCACCATTCTATTCTCAGGACATACAATGCTCAATACTCACTTTAACTGCTTACTGTACTGGCCTCCCATGCTCTAACCTCATCCCCTCCCCAACCATCTTTCATCCTACTGTAGCCAGAGTGGGCCTTAAAAATACACAACTAATGGGGTGCACGGATGGCTGTCGATTAAGCATCCAACTCTTGAATCCAGCTCAGGTCATGATCTCATGGTCTGAGATCGAGCCCCTCATAAGGCTCCATGCTGAACGCAGAGCCTGCTTGGCATTCTCTCCCTCTCTGCCCCTCCCCCACGTGTGCACACTCTTTCAAAATAAGTAAACATTAAAAAAATACACAACTTATTACATCTCTCCCTTCTCATCCCTCCCATTGTCCTCCAGTAGTTAGGTCACTGGTGGGAATTAACCTCACTAGAAGGGTCTTGGTGCTCTACTTTTCTCTACCTCCCAGCAGTCCTAAGCTGCAGGAGGCCCAGGGCCCTGTTCTCTCTCAATGCCTTAAAAAAAACCCACGTCGAATGACTGAAGGTGCCATATCATTGTATGTAAGATGTTTTCTGCATTTAACATACACACATCTGGGGCGCCTGGGTGGCTCAGTCATTTAAGCATCCGCCTTTGGCTCAGGTCATGATCTCATGGTTTGTGGGCTCAAGCCCTGCATTGGGCTCTGTGCTGACAGCTCGGAGCCTGGAGCCTGCTTCGGATTCTGTGTCTCCCTCACTCTCTGCCCCTCCCCCACTTGTGCTCTGTCTCTCAAAAATAAATAAAAATGTTAAAAAAATTTTTTTAAAGACTTTTAAAAAAAGCAAAAACACCATACACACATCTGTCTGTTATTAAACGAAAGGATTCTAATGCACAAGCCAGTATTTAGAATGAAACACTTGCTTTTCCAAGGAAACTCAAAATTCTCTGTCACATAGTGCTTTCCTAGGCACTACTTACAATGTTGAGGTATGTTACGTTAGCATAGAAGATTCATAGGAGTGTTAAGAACACCCCACTACAAGGAAAAGTTTTGGAAAAAAAAAATTTTTTTTAAAAAAATGAGTATAATACTTTCTGTCATACATATACTGACAGAGATTTCAAAGTAGCTTTGCGAATGGATCATTCTCTTGTCCTTTAATGCAAAGTTTTTAAAACTGGATCTCGACCCATTAGCAGGTCATAAAATCAACTTAGAGACTTGGTGAACATTAACAAATAAATCTAAAGTATCAGTGTTATCACACTTTAGAAGCATTCATTTTGTAAAACTTGTCTCAGAACTATAAACTTTATGTGTATACAGGGTTATGAGATTTTCTTACTGGCTGCCACAAAACAGTGTGTCCTCTGTGAGAGGGTGAGGGGCACCAAGCTACTGTTTAGTTTGGTCTAAGGGTGCGTTTCCAGGCTTTATCTTGCCATTACAAAAAAATCCAGTTTTCCATCTTTGGTGATCATCATTGCCCATTTTAGTGGGTAGGGGATGGGAAATGCATTTTGCCATGCTGCAAATACAACACTCCTTTCAACTGCCTGGGTGCTTAAAGAAATACACTCATTTTTAGGGGCGCCTGGGTGGCGCAGTCGGTTAAGCGTCCGACTTCAGCCAGGTCACGATCTCGCGGTCCGTGAGTTCGAGCCCCGCGTCGGGCTCTGGGCTGATGGCTCGGAGCCTGGAGCCTGTTTCCGATTCTGTGTCTCCCTCTCTCTCTGCCCCTCCCCCGTTCGTGCTCTGTCTCTCTCTGTCCCAAAAAAAATAAATAAACGTTGAAAAAAAAAATTAAAAAAAAAAGAAATACACTCATTTTTAAAGTAACTGTACTCAGGGGCGCCTGGGTGGCGCAGTCGGTTAAGCGTCCGACTTCAGCCAGGTCACGATCTCGCGGTCCTTGAGTTAGAGCCCCGCGTCAGGCTCTGGGCTGATGGCTCAGAGCCTGGAGCCTGTTTCCGATTCTGTGTCTCCCTCTCTCTCTGCCCCTCCCCCGTTCATGCTCTGTCTCTCTCTGTCCCAAAAATAAATAAACGTTGAAAAAAAAATTTTTTAAATAAAGTAACTGTACTCAAACTGAATTCAAAGCACACTAAATTTAATTTTTCTTGAGGATTCAAGTCTTAATCATCAAGAAAAGGGTAAATTTTGCCCAGTGGGCATGATCCTTACCTCAGAAAATAGGGAGCATCCTAGAGGCTCCTCGTAAGGGAAGCCAGTTCTCTCACAAGCGTGCAGATTCTGATTCAGATCTGGGTTGAGGCCTGAGATTCTGCCTTTCTCACAAGCTCTCGGGTGATGCCGACGCTGCTGGAAACTCCACTTTTGAGTCCTAGAGAGCACCCACACGTTGCAGGGATAGGTGGCGAGCTCTTTGGCCGGGCTGGCCAGACCTCACCTATCTACCACCTGAGCCACTAGCTCCAAATGCAACGGGGTGGGACCCAAGCGAGGACCCACTTGTTCCCAAGTAGGAAACATTCTGAAATCTCCCGTAAGAATGAGTCTTAAAAAATACACAAAAGCAGCACACAAGGATCCTTGGTCTCTACCACCTTAGCTCATCACTGAACAGGATAGACAACTGAGCCTGCTTCTTCTCCCTGGCAATGCCGACTGTGCGTGCCCCACTCTACCGACAGCCCAAGTACAGCTGTCTCAGGGCTCCTCTTCAGGTGACACGCAATCGATCACTCCCGTCAAAGGGTCCCGGCTATGCACAGGGTACAGGAGCCTGCAAACACTGATGTGAGCCTGCCCTAGGAATTGGGATGGTGACCGGCCACCTCCTCTTCTTACACTGCTATGGCACAGAACAGGATGGGATGGAGACAAAGAGATTCTCTTAAATTCTTTGCATGCAGGCCCTTCACAAACACAGGCAGCAGTGTCCTCTTCTTACAACTGACGCCTCCATGCTCCCCTGCCCTCGTACCTCTGTCAGCTGTCACATTTATACAGACGGGTTCCACAAAACACTTTTTAAATGTGCATTTCTTTAATTTTTAAAAATATACACAGGAGAAGCCATGTGTTTTACATAGGAATACACACATTAACAAAGCATTTGTTATAGTTTTCCAAAATTCTATTATATCAGTCTGAAATTTATAAATTAAGTATAGCAGAACTTTTAAAGTCAAAATGAAATCCCTGAAACTACTGGATGCAGTGGACTTTTTTCCAAAATCAAATGAACAGAGAATATGAATATGGTTTGTGTTAAATAAGGTTTATTGTTAGCTTTATTGCCTATAGTCTATAAGATGCAACTTTATTGTGCCTTTGCAAACAGGATACATTTCTTAAAAAACTGATCAAAATTTTCCATACATATAGCTCTATATGATAGATTACAGTGCAACACTATTTTTGTTACATAATTATAGAAATACTATAGAACCCAAGAGCACAGCGTAAGCAAAAGAAATACAATCCTGAGCCATCTGAACAAGATGATTTAATGAATCCTTTTAGTGTAAGTTTAGAAAACACGGAGGAGAAAAAAAAAGATACATGCACACTGCAGTCATGAGCAAAATACATTAAATACCTGTTCCTTGCTAGACACAGGTGGGGGATTATGGTGAATTTCAGACACATGCACACGCACTCACACTCCCATCTACTCCTGCTTCCCTCCCATCCCCAATACATTCACTCCCACCCCTTCCCCAAAGAAAAGATCAGGCACTAAATCCTAGTGAACCCCACATCTGCCTTGCTGGAGAACGTGAAGGGACTGCTAAAATAAGAGTAGAAATCCTCACCCACAACATGAAACAAAGCATGTGCCGTAAGCCAATTCCAGCTGCTTTTGCCTCTTTGGAAGTAAACGAAGCATATGCTCACTACAGTTTACAACTGTAGAGGGAAAGGTCTTGAAAACAAAACTGTTTTCCCTCCCTATCCCCTGAAGTAAAATCAACAGCGGAAAACTCACCCTAAAACTAATTGCCTCATCTGCTATTAAAATACATTTGTCATTCTATTTTTGGTATCTATTCAATCATAGTTCAGTAAGAACAGTTCATGAAGTTTGTACCTGCTTATAGTAAACACTACTGTACCACATAAAACCCACCACGGCTGGACAGGCTTATGAAGCACCAAACCTTCTACGTGTGTGTGTTCCTTGCTAACATTCGCTCAAGACCACAGCATCCTAGTGTTACCAAGGATAATGTACGTAGAGTTAAGTAACGAAAGGTATTTGGTTTGTGTCTTCACCTTACACATCCTGGTGATGAAATTAACCAAACCATGCCTTCCCTGAAAATAACCTGAGTCTGCTGACTACGCAAACTGACCAGCTCGACTGTCAGTCCACTAATCAGAGGTTGAGCTGGAAAACCAGAGGGCTAATGTCTACCAGCAGCTTGTCTTGTGCGGATAACCAAGAGTTCTTGGTTTTTGCAGTATCTATTGTCCCAAAGGCTGAACCACTGAGGTGGAAAGAACTCACAGCATCAAGAATACTGAACGAACTACACAGCCTGCGGGACTGCCTGGAGAGAAAAGAGGATCCTCATTCCCCACAGGATGTGCTGTGGGTTTTAGTGTCTCTGTGTACATCAGCTGCTACAGAAAGAAAAAAAAAAAAAGATTAACTCCATAACTTTCTTATTTTCAATTAAATGCTCATACACTCACAAAATAGTCACACACCCTATGAATATGAGGTGGCTCTTCTCTTCAACATTTTTAAAATCAAGAGGCACCAATACCCGTTCATTTATGTATTAGAAGTCTCACAGAATCACCACCAAAACGACAGAAATGGCATTTGTGATGATCACACAAAGGAGAAAAAGATCGAAAGACAAACTTAGCCGCTGTATTTCAGACTGTACTTGAAAGCACAGACGCTCTGGCTAAATTAGAATGTAAGGTTCTCATAAGGTTTTCTTGGTTTCACATAGTCCCATGGCCTTTGTCCGTGACTGATAAACGGAATGGTTCCTAAGGTAATTGAGGAAACCACTCTGCAATTCTGTTTTCGATGTATATTATTATAATTAGTCTGCCTAGAAAAAAAACCCTTGGCTCTGTCATGGCCTTCCGCAAACAGAGGAAGAGCATGGCGAAGAGCATCCTCCTGCACTGTTGACTACACGGCCTCGGCGATAAGGTCCTGACGCCACTGGTGAAGGGGGTTCCAGAGCAGAAAGGACCACATGTTGTATTTCAGCATCTTTGGTTAAGGTCTGGCCTTGTCAAATCCACCTCTCCTTCCCATTTAGTCACCAATGTTTTAAGCCCATGCCTTTAGTTAAAGGTCACAAGACATAATTTTCATGTCAAATCAAGAGTTTCAAATTTCTGGCCCTACCCTGCCCAGTAGGACTGTAAGGACCTTACACAGGAAACTGTAAAATCCAATGCTTCAGTGAAAAGCATGCTCTTTTTAAAGTTTCATGAGCTGCATAGAAAACTGTCAACAGGATTCCCAACACTGGGAGAGGGACAGAGCACTTTGTCCTTAAAAGTGGCCTGAGCCAACTATATGAAGTGTGTGGCCCCCCAAAATATTTACCACCAGCCTCTAGAGCAACATCTATATTGTACAAATCTTATGTGAAGCCTAAATGTTTTATACGTTTTTCAGGTGGAAAGGTGAGAATAAGAGTTGTGAGTAAAGCTAAATCTGGCCTAGTGAGAAAAAAGAAGTAAACAAACAAACAAACAACCTCTGGATTTTAATTCAAAGGAAAATATAGGTCATAAACCTGTTTTACATCCTCAGCCAGAGTTGCCTGGAATTCTCTACCTTCTGTTATGGAGTCCAATGAGCTTCTCTCTGCTCTCTTCCTTCACTGCTTAACCGGATAGAGGGGAAACTTTAGGGAGGGTTCCAACAGGAAAGCAGAAACATGGCTAAAGTCCCGGTGGGGCCAAGACTGAGGTCGGACAGAGCAAGCGTCGTGCCTGGATAGCCTAACGCTGCCCAAAGTGGTCACCCGGAAGCCTGACCACACACAGCAGTCAAGCAGCACTCTCCTGCAGGTACTCCTTTCCTTCAGACGTACCCCCGCTCTCCCAGACAAACATTTCAGGACAAACCACCTGGTCTGGTATGGGCTGGTACGCTACTGCAAATGCTGACACTTTCCAGTGAACTCAGCACCAAGCCTGTTTTCTCCCTCCCTGTGGAAGAAACCAATCTGCAGTTTAAAACACAAAGTGTCCCAGTCCTCTTTACTTCTGTGTTTTCTTCTTTCTCCATTTTCTCATCAAAGTTTTCCTATATCGACGTTCAGTTCCACATCAGATGAAATAAAGTTGCAAAATATTTGGTGATTTCCACAGAACATTCTTCTCGTAATGAACTGACTTAACGCGCTTAAGTCAAACTGACTTAACGCGCTTAAGTCAGAAGTATGTCCAAAGAAGTCCTTTCCATGTAGTTCGTTCATCATATAGAGAAAGACTCTTACACATGGCTATTTCTGGACAGTGCATTAAACGAAGATACCTCACAAGAGAAAAGATCATTATCTGTATCCATTAGAATAATATACAGATTCACAGTCAATGAGATGATACACTTTGCAGAAGAGAGGCATTGAACGGTATACTATTCAAATACAAAAACAGCAATAAACATATTCTGCACTACAGAAAATATGCTAACTTCTAACTTTAAGGATTTAAAGTAATGAGTCTGGTAACTGCATTTTAGGACTGGAACATGCTTCTTCCCTTCCAGGGACACAATGTTTGATGCCGGTGCACATATATATATACACACACACACACGACACTGTGTCTGCAATGATATACAAAGAGACAGACAGCCAAGTCCTGAAGGCAGATTTCAGAGAATAGGGCTACCAAGACCAAGAGAGCAAATATTAACTTAAGAACACCTCTAACTTCAGAATTTCATTTTATTGAACACACCTTTTAAAACAAGCACCTCTTGGCAATAAAAGCAAAGAAACACGAGTACTCCTTCCACTTTGTTCTAGTGGAAGACTTCTCACACCAACCTGCTAAATTCATGATGGAATCAGAAACAGGCAGCCCACTGGGGCTACAAGCAGAGCTCAAATGCAGGTCTGCTAACTTCTCGGGGAGAGCTGGAGCAGAGGAAAACACCAAAAAGCAAACTGGGCATCTATCACAGCTTTCTTCCTTAAGCAAAACAAATGCAAATTAGTTTTATAACCACAATTCAGTTTTTCAAACTTTTTCTGAAGAATTTTCATTTAATTTTGTATACATAACAGGAAGTAAAACTTTTTCACAAACATTCTCAAACCTTACAATTATCAAGAAATGACTAAAGTAAAAGCAGGAGAAATATTAAACACATGGCAGGGAGGTTGATTTCTGTTTCTGCTCTTAAAAAGTAAAAAAATCACCATATAATTAAGTACAAAAACCTGCATTGAATGACAACTGCTGGTGTATTTACTTGATCAAAAATGAAGACCAAGAATATAATAAAGCCCTATGATAATATTCGTCTGGAGCACTCCCCTCAGTGTGTGTACACTAAAATGTTGGCAAAGTTTCTGGAGCATTAGCTTATATAAACACGGGAGTCCTCAGTTAGCTGCATTAAATGGAACGTTCTCTTCTGAAATGCGCCACAATTCAGTTTCACTTACAAATTGCAAATTAAAGTTATCTCTTCAGAAAAATATCTGTTTGGCATCTCCTGGACTTTGTTCCATTGGACAATATGGACATTTTAATCTAAAGACAAGAAAGAAAACATTGAATCAAGGAACAGGATCAGTACTGAGCATTCAATTTTCCTCTACGGAATGTCAATGTCTTTAACAGTCACACACTCTCCACACACTCACGTCTGTATTTTGTTTTGAGGGTTAACTGTGCTTTCCCTTATCATAGCAGCCAAGCTCTGAAGGGTCACAAATAAATACCAATCAAGCCAGATGCTAAACTGAAGGCTTTCCTTCAGTGGAAATGAGTGAAAACTGTTTTGTAAACAAAACAAAGACAACAGTTTTGAAAATTGCTCTTGCAGTTTCAAAAGTAAGCCCAATTTTCCTCCTCCAAAGTTTAGGCTGTGCCTGTCTTTGAACAAGCTTCAAATGGACTGGTCACACAATCCACTCAAGTGCAGCAAATCTGATGCCAGCGGCTGAGCCTAGAAGGCTTGCTGCCTACCAAGAACGACGCCCAGAACCAGCACCGTCTAGTCACCATCCACTGGCACCATCAGGGTTGCTGCATGGTCTGGGAAGGGCACAGATAGCTTCATTACAGGCGAAGACTTTCTTTTAAAAGAAAGACTTTACCATAACAGGTCTCAAGTGAACTCCAATGAAAAATGTTCTAACTGCCTAAGCTAGAAATAGGCTTTTGTGACTTTTTTCTTTTTATTATAAGTTGGGCCCAGTATGAGTATAAAAATTATAAATGTATATACCCTGCGAATTAGCAATTCCAAGTCTACAATTTATATATCACATGTAGATAAAGTAATTCTCTTTACAACAACAAAATGTTTAAATGTTCATTGATAGGGAATTGGTTAAATAAATTATCACATTTCCATATGGTAGAATACTCTGCAGCTCTAAAAAAAAGAATGAGGGCTCTTTCTGTAGCATATAAAAGACCTTCAAAATACATCATTAAGTAAAAAAAGCAAACTTGAGTACCATACAGGGTATGTTACCATTTGTGTAAAGGCAGGGGGGAAATGACAATGTACTGCCTACCCAAAAGTTAAGAGTTAAAGATCATGCTTATAAATCTAATCATCAAATTCATGAACAAATAAAAAGACTGACAAGAAAAGAAAAGAAAAGAAAAGAAAAGAAAAGAAAAGAAAAGAAAAAGAAAAAACATCAGATACCACCTTCCCACTAAGTTTCAAAAGAAAATTTTTTTACCAACATTTAAAAAATCACTTACTTGCTACCATTAAACATTTTATTCAGGGCATCTCTTGATATAATATGACCACAGACCAATTTCATGGGTGGATTATTATCTGTTGTTTGCTGACGAAGAATGGGACAGGCAAATATAGAGTGATACCAGCACTTTTTACCAAGGTCCACTTCAATCTTCAAAAAACAGTAAAAAGGCTCAAGTTACATCTCGGAAAACCATCTACATGTCAATATGCACTGGGAAGCAAAAACATTTATCAGTCTACTCATCCAAATGTATCTTTTTACAGCACTCTTACCTCAAAGACAGGCAGTCTTAGGGATTCAAGCCTTACTTCATAATTCTAATTAACCTTCAAGATTATTTATAACACTACTTTTCAAACCAAATTCTGATGTCTGAGGAGTCAAAGGAAGGCAATGCTCTAGATGTCGAACACTCCTGAAAATCTGTCAGAATAGATATACCCTAAGAGCAAAGCCCACCAGAAACCCTGTTTTGCAGCACACTCAGGTAGGTGGTAAAATTCAGTGTAATAATTCCTTTAAAGACAGAATAAACAAGGCTTACTTTTATGCAAGCTTCAGATCTGAGTTTCCCATGTTCTGTGTATAATGGTCCAGAGAAACTACCTGAAACAAGGACTTTAAGCTCAAGTTCAGCAAGACCTCTCACAATCTGTACATCAGAGCCATGGTAGGTGTACCAGTCATTTCTCTTCACAGGGAACAAAACAAACAAAAGCTATGAAATCACCCAGCACAATGGTT
The DNA here is from genome assembly GCF_007474595.2 of Lynx canadensis. Taxonomy (NCBI): domain Eukaryota; kingdom Metazoa; phylum Chordata; class Mammalia; order Carnivora; family Felidae; genus Lynx; species Lynx canadensis. The sequence goes on along the minus strand of NC_044305.1, from coordinate 100,900,418 downwards.
GGCACACGACAGCGGGCTCCACAAACGTCAGTTCTTTCTGTTTTCTTTCCTTGCAAAATGGTTATTAATATAAAGTCTATTACCCAGACTCTTTCAAGAATGTTGACCAAGTGTAACAGAACAATCGTGAGAAATAATGGCCCGATCATCACCTCCCATTGCTTTACTACCCCAACACACAGGTGTCAGGTGAATTCAGACTTCAGCGTGCTCTGTGCTCATGCACAAATGTCAGAGATGCACGTAGCACAGCTGGGAAGCTGCCAGATTCTTGCAGGCACCTTCCTCAGCAAAGCAAGTGAAGGCTCAAGTTCTTTTCACTTGTTCAAATAAGCAGCAGTCAAGGAGGGGTGCTGCCTGTGTCCTGACCACACTCAGACTGGGAATGCACCTGTGTCTTTAATCAAAACAGATCTCTGAGGAGGAGCTGGGGCAGCCAACCGACAGTTACCAGCTGGAAGGTGACTGTGGATAAACCTGTGCACAGGCGTGGCAGACAAAAAGCAAAAGCCAAATGCGTATTTAGCCTTTTAGGGTCCATGACACAACCGTGACAGGCATGATAACTGCAGTCCAAGTTTTAGTGCTTACTGTCAAAGGTCACATACAATGACCTTTGCCCCTCCATGTCATAACTCCTATGGCAGCAAAGCTGGAGTCCCTAATATGTGTCCCATGTTATTCTAAGCATACCAATGTTATCTCTAGTCTTTAACAGCCCCAGAAAGGGAAGGAAGGTACCACAAACTACTGCTTAGAGAAGTAATAGGGTTGGCAAGTGACTAGAGGTGATGTTTAAAATCATGGCCAGGAGAGCAGTGGACACGCAGCACTGGAGGGCCGCTGAGGACTGCATGTGTACCAGGGACAACCTTTATTTTAGCAGCTCTGTGCTTATTTTGATTAAGCACAAACCCATGATTTCATAAATATCGATGCTTAACACAAAACTAAATTCAACCAGTTGACTCACCGCTCTTCTATTTTAAAAAACCGTAGTCCGAGTGGTTTCTCCAGGGCCCTGCAGAACACACTGCGTGCCACAGTACAGACGCCATGCACACCTGTGATGTCTTCCTTCACTAGCTCTCTACGTCAAAATTGTATTCGTTTTTTTCTACGTCAAAATTAAAAACCAGAAACTCCAGCGCCTCCAAAATGTACTAGCTCCCCATTTCTATTGTTTTTAATCATGTCTACACATGACATACAAGAATCCTGGCTGAACGGCTACAACGGTGTTCTCTCGTTAAAAGGCAAAACAGGCATTTTAAACTCTTAGCATCCATGTTCTTCTCATGGCAGGAAAAAACAGAGAACGGTAGAAAGTGGAACTCACAGGTAATTCATCTTTCTGGTTCCAAACTCCTGTGCACTGCCTCTGTTCTATCACGGCTTTGATATTAATTAACGCTGGCAGTGCCACACAACCTGCTGAGAAACTGGGAGAGAAGAGGAAATGTCAGTGCCAGGCCAGGTGTCAGACAGCTTGGTCCCAGGAAACATCAATCCCTCCAGACTCCATGTGCACAGGGTCCTGGCCATTGGACAGGGCACAGTGCCCTCTGCTTTGTTAAATCAGTGCCAAGAAAAAAAAAAAAAAAAAAACCTTCACATTTTACAAAACCACCAGATTCAATGGGCTCTGCTAATCAGTCATTAACGATATGCTGAAACAGTTTCTTGCTCAGCCTCCTTCTAGACCCTAGACCAGGATGCCCCTGTCCAGGGCAGAAGTGCTCATTTCTCAGACCCAGAAATGCTCACAGTCGTCTCTCAGCCGAGTCCCTCTTCAGGACTGCCCTCAGTTGAAGCAAGTCACCTGACCAGGGTCACATCTGATGACTGCTCTGGGTGAGGATACAGAAGCCCAGCTTGTCGCCCTAATTTGGAACAGCTTCACAGGCCCACCATGGCGCCAGAGCTCCTCAGGGATGTGCTGAGGCCTCTGATTAAGACTACTCTGCAGTCCAACTTACCCTAATCCTGCTGCTTTCATTCTGCCACGGGGGCTCATCCTAACAAACCTCCCTCGTGTCATCTCCACCATTTCACACTCTGTTCCCCCAGAGAACCTGACCTGCAGCCTGCTCATGCATTATAACAAACTGCCTCAGTGTCTCCTATGCTCAGCTGGAACACCCCACGGAAGGCAGAAGGTACCTTGTTCACCTTTGTAGCTCATACAATGCCTGGCACATAGCAGGGATCTAAAACACTTGAGGCATTAAATAAATAGGAGAGCTAAAGAAGTTATTTTCTTAAACAGGTTCATCGACTTCTTGTTTTCAAGACCCACTTACATGCTTAGATATTAAGAATCTCAAAGGCATTTGTTTCTGTGGGTTATATTATTGTACTAGAAATTAAAACTGACACATTTAAAAAATATCAATTTGTTTAAAATAATAAATATATCACATTATAAATAACATTCTTACCAAAAAACAAAACAAAACAAAAACTCCGTATTTTCTAATCCAAAAATTGTGACAAGACTGGCACTGTTTTACATTTTTACAAATCTCTTTATGCCTAGCTTTATAGAAGACAGATTCTTATATCTTCTGCTGCATTCAATTTGTTGCAATGTGTTCTTTTGATTTAAATAAATGGGGAAAAAAATCTGGCTTTAAACAGATAGGCAGTAATTTAATTGCCTTTTCAGATAATTGTGATATTCCTTTAATGTCACACCAAAACTCAACAAGTAGTAGATTCTTAAAGGTTAGCTGCAGAGTGGAGTGAATCCTTGCCACTGAATTTTTTTGTTTCCTGCTACATTAAAATCCAATTGTCTGTCTCACACTGTGAATGAATCTTTTACTCATGCACGATTTTATAAGATCACAGTGAATTAAGATCTTCTAAGTGTTAACACATTTCATTACACAATCTCAAAAAAATCAAATTCATTAATATCACCAATCTCATCAGAAAAGTATTGGGAAGGGACCCCTGGGCAGTTCAGTCAGTTAAGCATCTGACTTTGGCTCAACTCAGGTCATGATCTCACGGTTCATGAGTTCCAAATCTACACTGGGTGAGCTCAAGCCCCACTGCAGGAGCACTGTCAGCACAAAGCCTGCATGGGATTCTCTCTCTCTGCCCCTCACTCACCTCACCTGTGCACTCGCTTGCATGCTCTCTCTCAGATAAATAAGGGAAGGAAGGAAAAGAAGGAGGCAAGGAGAAAGAACAGTATTGGGAAGCTGCATGCCCACAGTGGCAGATACAAGTTTTCCAAAATTGCTATCTTAGCTTAAACTCATGAATTTAAAAGATACAAAAAGATATATTCAGTTGCTTTCCTTGACATGACAGGCTCACTTCATACATGTGAAAAAACAGCTGCCAAAAACCTAAGTGTAATTAACTGTAGTGATTCTAATTTTTTTTTTTAACGTTTATTTATTTTTGAGAGTGAGAGAGACAGAGCACAAGCAGGGAAGGGGCAGAGAGAGAGGGAGACACAGAATCCTAAACAGGTTCCAGGCTCTGAACCATCAGCACAGAGCCCAATGCAGGGCTTGAATCCACGAGCTGTGAGATTAGGAACTGAGCCAAAGTCAGACACTTAACCAACTGAGCCACCCAGGAGCCGTAGTGATGTTTTTCAAGTAAGAACTATTTCGTGAAAAAAACAACTAGTGGGGGCACTTGGATGGCTCAGTTGGTTGAGCGTCCCGACTTTAGCTCAGCTCATGATCTCATGGTCCCGTGAGTTCAAGCCCCGCATCAGGCTCTGTGCTGACAGCTCAGAGCCTGGAGCCTGCTTCAGATTCTGTGTCTCCCTCTCTCTGACCCTCCCCCACTTGCACGCGCGCGCGCACACACACACACACACACACACACACACACTCTCTCTCTCTCTCTCAAAAATAAACAGTTAAAAAAATTAAAAAACAACAACAACTAGTGTATTGGCTCATAAAAATCAAGCAACATACACAGGTGTTTTCTGAGACAAGAGGATACTTTGGCTTGAAGTTGAAGTGCTTTATGAGAACTTCCCACTTGGTCACACAGAATATTAAAAAGGTGTGTACTCAAAAGTGAAGATGTAATAAAACTAATAATTTTAAATGTTTTGTCAAGAGCAATCTTTTTTTTTTTTTTTTTTTTTTAAGAACAGTCTTAAGTAAAACTAGTATGTCTTAAACTGCAAGTGTGTGGTGAAATATGATGTGTGGGGAATATGCCAAGTCCTTTAGGAGTCTGGGACCGCTCTGCTGATCTGCGAGCTAAGACTCAAGCAGTTTAATACACCACTGTTGCTGCACCATCTGTGGAAATATCGGCACAGTGAAAAAGGCTCTGGGGGACCCCCAGAGGTTCACAGATGACACTGCTCTAAGACTGTTTCATCACCAATTGTGATGATCTCCTGAAATACCAACCGTACTCTTCTTCAGAAAGACAAACGTTCTCTTCAAAAGCGAGACAGGAAATTAAGAAAAACTAAAGCAAGCAGTGCATATTTCAATAGCAGGACCCATTTCCATACCTGACGCTGAGAGGGGACTCCACCGAGAGCCCCAGGAGGGCACAGGCGTCCCGAGTAAAGATGTCACAGATGTCAGCCCACTGGTTTGCATCAAGTAGGTGAACGTATGGTGAGTTCTCAATCCCTTGTCTCAGGTACACAAGGCTTCCCATCAAAACCTGAATGTCTAAACAAAACCAGTGACAATTTGGAGGTATGAATGAGCACTCCTGAAACAGGGGCTGACGTGGGGGTGGGACGCTGAGAAAGGCAAAAATTTCCCCAACTGACATAGCCTAAGTTATTAACAATGTCTTTTAAAATTCTGATCCTTAAGCTTGGTTTATCCCTTCACTGTAAATCAAAGAAACAGCATTGAGAGAAAGGGGAAGAAAAGGAAAACACTGAATACGAACTTCAAGTTACTTTACTCTTATACACAGCATAGTGTAACTACCATTATCTAGATGAGTAATGATAACGTCGTAAAAGGGGCCACCAAACATTTCTGGCTGTAGAACTGGCCAGGACTCCCACACTGACATTAGGTGTCACTGCTGCCACCTTGGACACTTTGTGGTGGCATGCCTGCCTGCTCTTTCTCCTATCTCTTACATACAGAATCCCCAAAATGCAATGTCTCTTTCTGACTTTGAATCCAAGAGGCTTCAATGTTTTACTTTTGTTCTGGGTCCACTCAGCGATCTAATAATAATCTAAGCGATTAGCATCTACAATTATTTTAGTTCCTTAGCAAATTGGTATTAGATCTCCTTAAGATAAACCTAAATCCCAGTGGTGGCTATAGGTCTGTTCCAATTAAAAACATTTGACTCTAGACTCACCTTTTTGATGATTTAGGGCAAATGGCTGAAAATTTTTAGCATATTGTAATGCTTCTCGCTGATTCGTAGTTCCGCCCATTAACAAGCTAATAAAATACAGTCTGTGTAGTTTAAATTCCAAGGAACTGTTTTGGGCTATGAGCATTTCTCGGTTTGATACTGCCCATCTAAAGGAAAAGCAGAAAAGATTTTAACAGTAATTAAGAGCCGGCAAAGAGTGTCAAAAATTCTTTGAAACCTAACAACACACAAAAAAAAGGTCTGGTCTGCCATCTTGTGGAAATCAGTGGTAACATCAATCCCTTGGCCCAGAGACTTTTGTAAAGAAAATAAACATAACTACACCCAAAGAGACACTTCAGCTAGTGAAAGTAAGATAAAAATAGTAAGTCAGATGACAATTAAATATTTAGTAAGGTTTTATACCAAGACAAGATGGACTCTGATGAGTCACAGGATATATTTGGAACTTGTACAAGGCCCACTTTGAAGCAGGTGTCAGCCATGAGATTCACTACTCAATTGCCCGTATCTACTACTCTTTTCCTGTTAAACTGGCATGGCATATTTATAAATGAATCATAAGATTCTGAATGGGAACCATCTATTTTTAGACTTTTTGGGGGCACAAGATTTTGTGCTGCACACTTTGAGATTAAAAACAGCAAACAAGGTTATTTGTGCCTCAAGGTGTTTTCAGTCTAATCCGGCAGATAAAACTACATACATATCACATTTATATCACACTGTGCCATAATGATTTGTACAAACATACTGCTAATGAAGGAAAGAATATCCAATTCTGAAAGATCCAAAGTACAGGGACTCAGGACTCTCCAGTACACACAGTTGGGATAACCAATGTTGAGCTGGGTCTACCACTCCAGGTGGGCACTAGGCAGAAAAGTGTACCAACCAGCTGTTAAAATCAATTTTGCAATCAAATGGTAAGGAATCATTACTTTATCTCTTTAAACAGATTAAGATGTAGGAGCCATATCATATTTTTCATCTGACTTTCAGTTGGACAAATATTCTAACCCATTTCACCAAGGACCAATGGAACGTGAACTGGGTATGATTATAAACCCGGAGCAGCTCTGCAAACTACAAAAGTAAAATGTTTCAGGTTCCTCATAATGATCAGTTGAATGGGATTAGACTTCACAGAACTCTACTGTTACAGGATCCTACCCTAAGGGTTCCACATGCACATGGGTATTCTAATCAACCTGTTGATGCATCCACATCTTAGAGTCCAAACATGAAGCTTCTGTGACTTCAAAATCAAGGTTATTGCTAAAAATATTTTAAAACTATATTCATCACTTAGACTTTGGCAATATTTACTTAAATTTAAGTAAGCTTTGAAACCTTGCCTGGTCGCAACACCAAGTCTGAGATAAATCCTGCTGACACCAGCAACGTACTTTTGGCAGCGATCTTTCATGAATGCCCAACGCCAACCGCCAGTACCAAAAGTATTGAGTGTCTGGCAATATCTAGCTTGTCAGGGACCTTCATGATTTCCAGTTCCAAGGAGTACATTTATTTTTATTTTTATTCCAGTATAGTTAATATACAGTGTTGTATCAGTTTCAGGTATACAATCTAATGATTCCACACTTCCATACATGACCCAGTGATCAACATAACAACTACCCTCCTTAACCCCCTCATCTATTTCACATATCCCCCTACCCACCTCCCCTCTGGAAACCATCAGTTTGTCCTCTACAGTTGAAAGTCTGTTTCTGGGTTTGCTTCTCTCTTTTTTCCTTTGCTTGTCTGTTTTCTTAAATTCCATATGAGTGAAATCGCATGGTATTTGTCTATTTGGCTTTGCAGCTCCATCCACATGGTTGCTAATGGCAAGATTTCATTCTTTTTTATGGCTGAGTAATATCTCATTATGTGTATACACCACATCTTCTTTATCCATCTATCTATAGACACTTGGCCAAGCAGTACATTTAAATCATGTTGCTTACCAAAAGTTTATCCTACACCCCTCACTCATAAAATCATGAGTGTGTTTTCCTACTAACAAGGAAGGAAAGGCAGCAAGCTACTTGTTTTCTGTTTCTGATATGAGGTACATGTGTAAGAGTCTACAGAGTCCAAGAAGGGAACTAATAGAGAGTAACTACAAATTTTAATAAACAATGAAAGTCAACAGAGAGGGCAAAGTCCTTACGTAGGCAATTCACAAAGGAAAAAATCTATTTCATTTTCACAGGCAGATTTTCAGGATATAATATTAAAGGTGGGGAAAATTGTCCTGTCTAGGAAAAAATAACTCCCAGTTACAAGAATCTTTAATGGTAATGATTCCAGGGAAGCTGGACTGCATGCATTGTTCACCAACTGTTATGGTGCATGGGCTACAACAACCCAGACCAGGGCATCAACTCTCAGAGCAGCACCAGGAGGCCAGAAATAATGGGAGGACATAACGGTGGTCCAGAGGACAGTGACTAACACAGTCTATGCTGTCCTACGTTTTACAAAATTACTTTCAGTTAAGAAGGCAGTAACTTTTTAAGCAAATGCAAAAGTAAACGAAATTCTTAACTTCTTTTTTAATCAAAAAAGCTAACAGTAATTGCAAATTACATTTCCTAAAAGTAATCCAAGCCATGAATTATGATTTTAAGCTCTGCAAACGATATATATATATATATATACACACACACACACACACACACACACACACACACACACACATACACACACCCATTTAACTTGGAGAGGTATTTAAATACTGGACAATGTAGTTCCTAATTTATCACTTATTTTTACTCACTTTCAAATTTAGCTATAAACAGGCTACAAAATAATCAGAAAAAAGCTAACATTGCTAGTTCCTAACCCCCAGGCCCACCAAGAAATTTTCAGGAAAAGTAAAAAGTAAATAGCTATTTCATTACAAAAAGGAGCTGGAGAAATGGGGGGAAAATGCAAACTCCAAATTCACAGAATACAAGTTGTCATGTATTTCTTAAATTACATTTCTTGACCTTCTGTCTTGAAACAATGTATTATCTTCACTTAACTTTTGAATATTATATTAAGCCTAAATCTCACAAAGCAAAGCATTAGATTAACCATTTCTAAGCTTCTCCCTTCCTGGCAAAATGTCATTTTCTACACTAAGGATCTCTGCTCTCAAACATGTAAACATATGTAAGTAAGCATTAAGGTGAAAACCTTGCCTTATAGCACCTCTCCCTCATACCTCCAGGCACCCACATTTGTATTGTCCTGACCCCAATTCCTTGGCCACAGTTGACTGGCCAGGTAAACATGGGTTTTAAAGTCACACTCTTGTGGTGTCTCATATAAATGAATTCATCTATCCCTTATCTCCTTCATGATCACTTCATGATCCTGTATCTTTTGTACTTGAAGTTCTTAATGACTGCCTTCCTTGACAATCAGAACATCTGCCTTAACTAATCTCTGGAATCTGGGTACAAATTTCACAGCAGCATTTTTATCTACACTAGCAGCCTCCCCAGAGAGCTAAACGTTAGCCAGTTCATGATGACTTCTGAATTGATGAAACCTTCTTTGGCAGTAAAGTTCTTCTTCAATCTCCTTATAATTACTGTTTTCTTTCAATACGGCCAACTGCCACATGGCCAAACTAACCTTTTTAAAAAAAAAAAAAAATTGCAATCCAAAGTAGAAGTAAACATTCCTTTTAAACCATAAGCAGCCTTCCGTTCCTAGTGCAATTTAAATTAAAAGAATGTCAAAGTGGCTCTACCTTGATTTTTCACATTCATAGTGCTTTTTTCAGTACGGCTTCTATCATGACTTTGTTCAGGCCTGCATCTCATCCTGGCTCCGCTCTGTCGATGGCATTTTCAACTTTTTTTTTTGTTTTTTAATGTTTATTTATTTTTGAGAGAGAGAGTGTGTGTGAGTGGGGGGCAGGGGGCCGTGGGGAGAGAGAGAGGGAGACACAGAATCCAAAGCAGGCTCCAGGCTCTGAACCATCAGCACAGAGCCTGATGTGGGGCTCAAACTCACGAACTGTGAGATCATGACTTGAACCGAAGTTGAACTCTTAACCGACTGAGACACCCAGGCGCCCCTCAACTCTTTCTAATCACGTGCAATTTCACTTCTAGCAATTCACCTTTGTTGACCAAGCTCCTCTTTCAAAAATCCATTTCTGTAATATGTTGCACGTGTTTATCTCTGGGGGATGAGGAGGCAAGACAACTACACACTTGCTGAGGGGTAACGAATGTGCGGTGACCAATCACTGACAGACTTGGAAGAAGTGATGTGGTTGGCTGTGATCAAGATGCACATCTGTTATTTATGTGGTGATTTGTTATTTATGTGGTGATTTGGGAGTAAGGTTTGTAGCTTATGCAATTACTTACAGTTTACACAGAACTCGAAGCAGGATCCAGGCTCTGAGCAGTCAGCACAGAGCCTGATGCAGGGCTCGAACTCACAACAGCAAGTCATGACCTGAGCTGCAGTCAGAAGGTTAACCAACTGAGCCACCGAGGCACCCCAACTTTATAAAAGCCAAGAAGGCCCAGAGTGGCACAAAGGAGAAAGATGCAATGTTTGAAGAACTAATAAGCAAGTCCACGTGTCTATGGCACAACTCTTTTTAAAGTAGGCTTCATGCCCAATGTGGGGCTTGAACTCACGACCCTGAGATCAAGAGCCGCATGCTCCACCAACTGAGCCAGCCAGGCGCCCTCACTATGGCACAACTCTTAAAGAAAGAAAATTAGGTTAGTTTTCCTTTTCTCACCAAGATCCCTGCCCCTCCACTTTTCTTAAGCAGCACAGGGGTGGGTGTCGGCAGGAGCAAGAAGTGGTTGGCCAATAGGAGAAATTAGAGGTGTTTGTCATGTGGTGTGACGAATTAAAGGAGGAAAATAATGAGACTAGAATGGAGACAGAGGTTCAGGCCAAGAACCTGACATCTGAACCTAACACATTCAGATAACCTGATCTAGCAAACTTCATTACCATCAAGAGTGATGTGTCCAAGTGAATGAAAGCTGGTCTAGATGGAAGACCTGTTTGCTTTGTGCAGTGAGAAGCCATGATCCTACCTCCCAGTGGAGGTGCTGGTTAATTTTTTGCAAACGAACAATCAAACACAAAGTGAGTAGCTGAGAATAGAGCAGAAAAACTCAAGGGCCAGGCTCAATTGCCACATTTTCTACAACTTTCCTAAATAATCTCTGCAGCCACAGAACTCTTGATGTCCCTTGTATCTGAACCTGTCACATGGCTCATCTCACATTTGTAGGATAGTTTCTGGTCTTTTATAAGGCAGGGACTCTGTCTTGCTCATCTTGGCATACCCTGCCTACTCTGAACGGGGTATACTGATAAAGAATACAGGTTTGGGGCGCCTGGGTGGCGCAGTCGGTTAAGCGTCCGACTTCAGCCAGGTCACGATCTCGCGGTCCGGGAGTTCGAGCCCCGCGTCAGGCTCTGGGCTGATGGCTCAGAGCCTGGAGCCTGTTTCTGATTCTGTGTCTCCCTCTCTCTCTGCCCCTCCCCCGTTCATGCTCTGTCTCTCTCTGTCCCCAAAAAAATAAATAAACGTTGGGGAAAAAAAAAAAAATTAAAAAAAAAAAAAAAAAAGAATACAGGTTAGTAGAGTCAACTATGCGTGGACTTTAATCTTGGCTCTGCAGTGTGAATTTGCGCAACTGTTACTCAATTCTCTAAAATCTGTTTCCTTACTGTAAAATGGGGGTACCTCAAAGGGTTGTGGGCATTGAACAAGGGGGCTAGTTAAAGCGCTGAGCACAGAGATGGGCACAAATAGATACTCAATAATAAGCAACTTAATTTGTATTTACTGAATGAGTGAACTCTAATGGTTCTTCAAAGTCATTATTTTTAATAAGAAAATTATACTTAAAAGCCAAGAATTATTTGGGCGCTTCCATGTAATACTCAGTGCTGCTTTGGTTTTTATAGTCTCAACTGTGTGGGAATATGATGATATCCATGTATCAGTTAATCCTCTTCAAAACATTCAAGTTTTTGTAGCTAGAAGTTCACATTGAATATTCACTTGGGTATTTGCTTCTCTGAGCAGGAATAAGAGGTAGAAGACCGTCAGAGCCTTAATTAACCTGGTAATAACCAAATCCAAAGCACAGGAAACTACAAAAGCACAAAATATAATTGGCCCCCAAAACTTAACCCACTGCCTATAAAGCAATACAAGACACATACAAAAAAAATAGTTGAGATGTTAAGAAACAGAATGCTATTTTCTAGATAATGGCATTTCCAGCAGAAAACTTTTGATTTTTAATTTTTAAAAGAAAACAACTAGTACGATACACAACCAAAAAGCCAACTAAACATTCAACTGTAACTTCACTGTGATTTGTTAAAAAAAAATTCTGATCCCAAATCTCCTATGTGGATTATTGAGAGCACCATGAGCTTTAGAACTATTCCTAATTTAAACAGACACTGTAGGGGCACCTGGGTGGCTCAGTCGGTTAAGTGTCTAACTTTGGCTCAGGTCATGATCTCACGGCTTGTGGGTCCGACCCCCACGTCAGGCTCTGTGCTGACAGCTCAGAGCCTGGAGCCTACTTTGGATTCTGTGTCTCCTGTTCTGTCCTCCCCCGCCCCCCCAAAATAAACATTTTAAAAAATTTAAAAAAAAGACACTGTAGACAACCCCCCCAAAAGGGCTAAAAGGCACCCAGTAAGGTCACTGATATCACAATTATCTCTGTTCACTGCCACTCCATTCCCTAATAAAGAGACCTTTTGTGCCTCTTCCATAAAAAGACCCCAAAACAATACTACTGACTTAGGTGACTAAGTTAGAAGCAACCCACTCCACACAATTATCCCACAAAGCATTAAGCATTAATTATCCTAACTGTCAGGCCTCTGAAAAGACTTGGCACATTGTTAGCTCCATATTTAGAATTTCCATGTTATTCCAAAAATAATTAAAACAATATCCCACCTTCACAGTTAGCTGCTGTCCCCCAGGAACCTAACTGACAGCCTCATCTATTTACCTCACTCCTCTTATAATTTTGCCAATCTGGGTTGGTGTCTATTTCTGGTAATAATGAAAAATATCTCTTGCCAATTCCCACAGACACTCCACTACAACCTTTCAGAACATTTTTAAAAGGCTTACAAATATATTCTTTTTCTGTTCTCCTCTAGGGCTATATTCTTGGGCAGGAGGGGGGGGATGGTGTACAAGCTTAAGTTCAGTGAAATGAATGACGTTTATTTACTCCACAGACGTGGACTTGGCTCAATGTTATTGGTGACCAAATCAAGTGCTTAAAAAATTCAGAGAATGGCAAAAATGACAAAAATCAAAGTTCAGCCAAAAAAAGGTTAAGAATCCTATAACTTTGCTTTAGAGACCAAAAAGAATAGCTTAACATTTCTTTTCTGAAGTATTTGCAAATGGCAGTTTCTCAGATATGGACTGAGTTCATCACTGGAACTACTAACATTTTACTCATCTCAGACTGGTGTGAATCTTTGTCCTTCTTACATGCTACTTTAAAAAATAATACAGGGGCGCCTGGGTGGCTCGGTTAAGCATCCAACTTCAGCTCAGGTCATTATCTCCTGGTTTGTGAGTTCGAGCCCTGGGTCGGGTTCTGTGCTGGCAGCTCAGAGCCTGGACCCTGCTTTGGATTCTGTGTCTCCCCCTTCTCTGCTCTTCCCATGCTCATGTTCTGTCTCTGTCTCGCAATAATAAATAAACGTTAAAAACAAAATTTGTTTTTAAATACAAACTATAGTGTTACGCATTTAATTTACTTCAAACAAAACAAAACAAACAACACGCACACTTTTAATTTGAGCCTCTCCATAATGCAGTGCCTGGTAAGAGTCCCAAAAGCAATGTGAGGCAAGTGACCACCATGCTGGACGACACAGTTCTACCAATTAGCGATTTTTTAAAAATAAAGTTCTTAAATATGACATGCTTTTTATTTACTGCTAATAAATAAACCCACAAACCATGAAATCATGACCTGAGCCGAAGCCAGACACTCAGCCCACTGAGCCACCCAGGCGCACCTCAATTGGTTTCTTTTTAATAGAATAGCTCCGTCTCCACCAGACTTAGCGCATGGGCACAGTGAGTTAAAAATGTATCCCTTAACTCACCTTTTCTGCCTTTTCAGAATTAAGAACCATCCTGAACAACAACAACAACAACAACAAAAAACCAAAAAAGAACAAAAATAAAAACAAAAAACTCAAGCTCTGGAAAAAAAAAAATCCAACTTGAATTCCTTTTCTCCAATGGTATATCTATCAGAGCCTTCTTTCTTCTGTGGTTCTATGTGGCTATTAAAAAATGTCTGAGTCAGCAAGACTGCCCACCTACAGGAAGTCAAAACTAAAAACAAGAAAACAAATACCAGAAACTGCCTAATCGTTGTCACCCTCATTGCCAGTGGTAGTCAAGGCTCTGTGATCAGGTACTTCAGCTTGCTGCCTTCATTTTCATTTTCTAAAAACTTTCTCCGCTTATAACTGGTGTTTTATTCACAGATACTACAATTTCTCTAAGTCTGGCAAACACTTCCTTCTCCTTAGATCCACTATTCACACCACAAAGAAACTACAATGGTTAAGCTCATCATAATCCCTCTGTGGTTTTTATTTCTAGCCCCACCTAATCACTAGGCTTAGAGATGGAGTCCTTTCATTTTTCAACAGGCTGCCTCATACTGTTCATGGCCTGTCCAATCTAAAATTCTTCTGTGGTCTAAACTAACAGAATATTTTTCTCTCTTCTGTGAAAAAATCTTTTAACTTCTCTCTCTCTGTCTCCTTCTCATAACCATTCAGTTATTGTCTGTTCCCTCACAGTGTTCTACTGAGGCTTTGCAAACTCTTTTAAACTGCAAATTCTTCTAAACAAGTGCTGGGGGCCCCTGGGCCTACTCCTCGGTGTTGAAAAACCAGGTTTCCAAGTCTGCAAGGTTGTAAGCCAGACCACAGACTGTGGCAAATCCAAGAAGGTGGTATTACTCTTTGAAACACCTTTAAGGAAGGCAACCTGAAGACAGGCTTCCCCTGAAGACAGCACTTAAAATGTCAGTAACTGGCTCACACCTATAACAACAGTTTCTGTTTCTCTAATATTTCTCCATCCCCTTGTGTTAAGTTGCTATTACTCTCTTGTTGACACGAGTTACTTTTGGCTTGACCTCTATCTCCCCCATGAAGGAAGAGGTCTCACGTTTGCTCAAAGTTCTCCTTCTAACTATTCCATCATTTACTGAAGTATGCCATACGCTTATGAAGTAAAGCACCATGCCAGGTGCCAAGAAGAACTTAAAAAATAGATAAGGCAATCTGGAGAAGAAGAAAAATCCATATACAAAGTCAGAAATATAAGGGGGCAGGAACAAAAGAGTAGGCAGTGTCCTAACCAGCTCTGTGTGTATAATTAGCTGTTGTTCTGCCACTTCTGCCATATCAACATTCTTTTCTTCCTTCTTTCCATTGTCTCTTATCATTTGCAACTGGTAGCTAATGCTCTCCAAAGTTCCTTTCATGGCCTCTATCCATACTAATCTGTTTGGTTGGCTTCTGCCTCCTCAAATGTCTAGACTGCCTGGAGGAAGTGCTGCAGCCCCTCGTGGATGGTTCCATGCTGCTGCCTCTCCCAGCGTGGACAAATAGTAAGTGCCACAATGACTGAAAGATACTCTGTCTTATACCTGAACCAGAATTCTTCAAACTGATGTCCCATATTCGTCAACTTTTGCTATGAGCTGAATAAAGTGAATTCTCTGTACCTTGGACATTAAAGATGCTGAGGAAATAACGGCTTCGTAGCCACCAGTAACAGGCAAGAATTGGAAAAGTCGGAGTTGTTGTAACAGACATTTCTATTAAACTATCATTTTCAAAGCTTCTGTTCTGTAGGTCTCCAATTTTGTGGGTTTTAGCGTTTTGGGGGGGGGTTGGGGACAAGAACAAGGATTCTGTGGTCAGATATGCATGGGGAACATGGAATTTGGGAACGTTAAATGTTTCTTTAGGACTGGTGATGGCCCCTGTAATGTGCTAAAGTAATAAGTCTCTTAGAGAAGAGTATTCACAGGACATCATGTGAAGTGCTTCTCATGTGACCTTTTGATTCCATATCCTTTTCTTCCACAAAGCACCTGCCAGGCCTCAATTCGTCCTCTATAAAATGAGTATTTATTTCATAGGGTTATGATGAGAATTTAATAAGTTAATACATGTAAAATGCTTAGAACAATGCTCGGTATATAAGCACTCAAGAAAAGTTAACTATAATTGCCGCCACATCCCCCTATACTGATAATATTTAATATGGCAACCTTCCCAGAAAAGTGAAGTAACAAAATTTTTACTGTGTAGTAATTTCCACTATTACAACCAAGGGGATAGAATGAACCCTGCCTTTGCCTGAGAGGCACTGCTTGAGGCTACCAGTTAACAGAAAACATTGATAGAAATAATTGATACATATGATATAGTTATCAGTAAGAATCTTAGATCTTATAGAAAAAGCACAAAGTTAAAAGGGTGTTATCAATTTTCTTCACTCCAAAAGGGAAATGCCTTGAGTACTTTGAGAGCTGAGGTGGTCTAAATACTCAGCACAGTCTGTGGCACATGGTAAGCACTCAACAAAAATTTGATGAAAACAATCCTGAGAAATTAACGGATAAATGACTATCAGTTGAATAACCCAAATATTATTTCCAAATCGTTATGAAACAACTGGAAAACCCATACATTTCTATATTTAGGCTCCCTCACTCTTCTCTATAGATGTTTAATCATATGGGTAAAACATGAAAGTAGATGGGAGAGTGGCTATTTAAGAGTTATGACTGGTACTTGACAGAATTTAATCTCCCAGGTGTGTCAAAATCTAATATCTGCTAAAAAACAAAACCCAAAAAAACTGTAAAGGTAATGTATGCCATACACAGTGGTACAATTTGATGTCTATCTTTAAAGATACAGGACCTACCTGCCTCGTATTTATAATGTATACAGGAATTTATCATTTATAAATGTACACAGGAATCTATCTCTACATGTTCCATCTGAGCTGGTTTCAAAACTTTGCAAATCTTTTAAGAACTGATAAATGATCAGAAACAGAAAACTAAATATGCAGAATTAAATAGGTTAGTGGAATTTTACAAAAAAAAAAAAAAAAAAATCAAGAATCTACCCACCTACTTTTTTTTCTGAAAACAATAATCTCAAATACTTCCAATTTTAAAATACCAGAATTCTATGCCTAGAACTCCATAACAGTATCACTGTTTCTATCATCCAGTTTCTTCCTTTTATTTTATGAGTTTTTGTTTTTTTTTTTAAACCACCTGGTAATCCTCACATTAAAAAATTCTAGGACAGCGGTCAGCAAATTATGGCTAAGGTTCAATACGGCTTGCTGCCCATTTTATATACCAGATGGCCAAGATGGTTTTGTGGGTTTTTTTGTTTTGTTTTTTTACATTTTTAAAGGGTTGTAAAATAAAGCAAAGAAGAATATGTGACAGAGACCTTATGTGGCTTGCAAAACTTAAAATATTTACTGTCTTGCCTTTGACAAAAAACCTTTCTTGATCCTGTTCTAGGGTATTACTTATCATAGCTTACTCAGTAATTTAAGATAATTCATATCAATGACAAGTTCACAGTGAATCATTACATTTTATAATGTAGTAATGAGCACAGAACTCCTTCATAACAATATCTGCAGTCTTCCTGCATACCACTTAGTTCCAATAGCCAATTAAGTTGTTTTTTTTAGAATGCTAGCACAGAACCCTGCACATTATGGAGGTTCAAATATCAAACTGAGACCACTTGAACAATAGTACTTCAGTTATAATGCTAGTCTAAAGCAGTAGAATAGCCTGGATATAGGAAACCCTTTTTCTCTTCTGGGAATTCAGATCAACTGATAAGAAGGCTCTAACCATTTTCTCATATTTGTCCATCCCCCATTCTCACTTTGCTAAAAGAAAGAAAATAATTCTTCCTCACTTTCTCTGAAGTCTACCCCAGGTGAGATATATAGAGGGGTACAGATATATGTCAAAATCTCTAATGTGTTTTCTAATTAAGTTTCCTTACAGAGAGTTCTCCCCAAGTATTCAAAAGAAAACAAACATAGGAACTCACTCCAGAGCAGGTCTCAGAACTCTGACTTTTAATGCTTCTAAAATTCTATTTAACTCCACAAACGGTTCTTTCTGACTTGGGTCTACAGAAAGACCAGATTCCTGAAAAAACAGAAAGAACTTTTGTTAGCAGTAATCAGACAAAGAAATATATTAAAAGCATATTCTAACTTATAAAATATGAGGCAAGCCATTAAAAAATAATTTTTAACATGTGTTTCTATGGTACAGACCGATGACTGAGTCCTACTAACATTCCTTCTTCTTTCCCAAAGTAGCAGAGCCCCCAGATTTTAGCTGAGTACATAACTGTATGGAATAAAGCTGTACTCCATAACTGTATGGAGTATGACTTTGCGAGATGGAAGTTCTGGCCGGTGAAATACAAACATGTACTCTTTTCCCTTTCTTGGAATACCAAAAGGTGTACCTAGAGTTCTGGTTGCTATCCTGGACCATAAGGACAGGGGACACCTTAGTAACAGCAGAGCTACACGGAGGCTAGGTCCCCAAAAGCCTCATGGAGCATAGCTACTATAGATGCTGTGGATGGCTTACTACTTCCTATTTCTGTGCAAGAGAAATATAATCCATTATTTTTAAGCCAGTGGTATTTTGGGTCTTTGTTACTTATAAATAAGCTTAACGCTAAAAGACACAATTCACTTTAGGAAATTTACATGGACACACACAAAATTCCCATAAAGGTACAGAGAAAGACTTGAATTATTGGCTTTCCGAATTATTTAAAATAGAAGGGGTGCCTGGCTGGCTAAGTCAGTAGAGCATGCAACTCTTGATCCTGGCGTAAGTTCAAGCCCCATGCTGGGTGTAGAGATTACTTAACAATAAAATCTTAAAAAAAAAAAAAAAGAAAAAAGAAAAGGCTTAGATTAGAGGTCTAGCTTACACACTGACATTAAACTATTTAATTTTTATAGTCCTTCACTTTTCTAAACAGAAAATACAGTAACATATGGTGGACTAAAAGGGAGTTTGAAGACACATGAATTTGGGACTGAATCCTAGTTTCTTCACGAAGAACCCATATGGCCTTGGGCAAGCTACTTCTCCAGACCTCGGGTTCCTTATCTGTAGAATGGAAGCAATTTCTACCTCACAGGATTGCAGTAAGGAATAAAGGCAGGGCTTGGCCTGTGGCTCTAAATACATGGCAGCTGCCATTATTACAACTAGGTAGAATGGATGAACTATTCTGAGATCCTTAAGCTCATATCTACTAGCAATAAAAGGCAAAGCTGCTCACTGAAGTAAATTTTAGCTTGAAACTTATTTGATAAACAAAATGCTGCAAGTTGGGCCAGATCAGCAGAACATACGTAAACTTCTTTATCCTCTTCTTCTCTGCTATACTACCTTCCTTAACAAAAGAGGAAATGGAGAAAGTAGTATCACTTTTGACCCCTTGGTTGATTACCTGGGACTGCTGTGATGAGGCAGGAATAAGGAAAAAAAACAACTCAAGTAAGAAGTTCTAGAACTGTGGGGCATGTGGGTGGCTCAGTCAGTTAAGCATCTGCCTTCAGCTCAGGTCATGATCTCACAGTTCATGAGTTCCAGTGCCACACTGAACTCTACACTGACAGTGCAGAGCCTGCTTCGGATCCTCTGTATCCCTCTCTTTCAGCCCCTCCCCCTGCTCGCGCTCTCACGCGCTCTCTCTCAAAAATAAACACAAAAAAATTCTTCAAAAAAAAAAAAAAAGGAAAGAAAAAAGGACTTTCTAGTAAAATGAGGTCAGCCCTGGTACTTAAAATATTAAAAATCTGTCTGTGGCCAAAAGAAAACTCAAAACTCCCCTGAGTTCCCTCATTTTGTATCATGTTCTCACCCACCGGCACACTGTTAGCAGGCACACCGTTACCTGGCAGAGCTCCTCAGCTACATCCAGCATCCCTTGTCGAAAGAAGTGCTCCACCATCACCTCATTGAGAAGCCTCTGACTGTCTGCCTGCCAGCAGCCATCTATTCCCACACTGCTAATGTCAGAATCAAAATTCTGAAAAAAAGAAAACAAATCATGAGTTGACTAGGATATACCATTTTATATGATCTTCACCCTACCTAACAGAAAGAGTACCCTTCATTTCACTCAGATATCCACAGTAAGTACCCTATTCAAATTATCTGCAGCCTACCACAAGAAGTAGTTTTTCCACTGCTTTCCAAAACTTGTCACCCTCACTGATTATTGCTGGAAGAGTAAATGGGTACATTTTCAGAGGGGATTTGGGAAAATACATACATTTAGTCATTTCTGTGGATAAACTGATTTCTAATGAATACAGCAATATTTTCAGGTATACAGTGCTAACTATACAAACATGTTCAATACAGCACTGTCTAACTGGAAAAGAGAGAAAACCCATATGTCCAACACAGGATTAAATAATCATGGCAAGGCCCAACAACTGCTGTGCCAAGGTAGGGGTTGGGGGGAGGGAAAATGGCCAAGTAATTAAGAGAGCAGACTCTGAGGCTAATCTACCTGGGTTTGAATCCTCATTCTCTCTCTTACTAGCTGTGTGATCTTCGCCAAATTAGTCAAAGTCTTTGAGCCTCAGCTTCCTTAAGTGGAGAAAATAAAAGTACCTTCCTATTATGGGCTGAACTTCATCTTCTCAAAATTCCCATGTTGAAGTCCTAATTCTCAGTACCTCACTAAATTAAAATGAGGTCATTACAGTGAGCCCTAATCCAACAAGACTGGTATCCTTATAAAAAGAGGGAATTAGGACACAGACAGGTACAGAGGAAAGGCCATGTGTTATTAACTGAATATCTAGATGTCCCCATCTCCACCCCTCCCGAATTCCTACATTGAAGCCCCAACCACCAACGTAACTGTATTTAGAGACGTCTGTGAGGAAGTGATAATAGTTAAATGATGCCACAAGGGTAGGGCCTTAATCTGATAGGGCTAGGGCTCTTATCAGACAACAGGAGAAACACCAGAGTGTTCTCTGTCTCTCTACCCTGTGAGGACAGTGTGAGAAGGCAATCATCTATAAGCCAGGAAGGAGGCTGCCTGCCCTCAATAGGAAATGAATTGGCCAGCACCTTGATCTTAGACTTCCCAGTCCTCAGAACTGTGAGAAAAATAAATTTCTGTTGTTTAAATAACCTAGTCTATGGTATTTTGTTTTGGCAGTTCAAATGGACTAAGACACCATGTGAAGACACCGGGAGAAGATGGCTATCTACCAGCCATGAAGACCGGTCTCAGAAGAAACCAACCCTGCCAGCATCTTGATCTTGAACTTCCAATCTCCAGAGCTGTGGAAAAATAGAGGTCTGTTTAAGCCACCCAGTCTGTGGCATTTTGTTACAGCAGCCCTGGCAAATTAATACATTCCCTTATTGGTTAAATGAAATGGTAGTTGCTATTATTCTAGTATTACCATCCACAATGAAAAAGTGAGGTTCATTACTCTACATCTACTAACACAGAAAAATGCCCAGGACACCTTAAGGGAAAAAAAAAAGCAAGTTTTACAAAATTATGACCCCATTTTTGTTTAAAAAAAAAAGAAAGAAAGAAATTCTTGTAAAAGCTTAGGAAAAAGCCTGAAAGAATATACATTAAAGTTTTAGCAGAGATTATCACTGGAGATTACCACTCTCCACACAAAGAACAAATGTTCCTTTTATAAGAAAATAAAGGATTTTTTCAAAACACATGTTAAGAGTTCCAGTTCTGGGTAAGATCATGTAAACATATTCCACTCTATCCCACTGAATACAGTTATAAAATCAGGACAGAATGAATGCAGCAGCCATTTAAGGACACTAAAAAGTAACTACAAGGGCACTTGGGTGGCTCAGTCAGTTAAGCTTCCGACTTCAGCTCAGGTCATGATCTCAGTTTGTGAGTTCAAGCCCCAGATCAGGCTCGCTGCTGTCAGCACAGAGCCTGCTTTGGATCATCTGTCCCCCACTCTCTCTGCCCCTCTCCTGCTTGTTCTCTCAATTAATTAATTTTTTAAAAAGTAATTACAGGGGCGCCTGGGTGGCGTAGTCGGTTAAGCGTCTGACTTCAGCCAGGTCACGATCTCGCGGTCCGTGGGTTCGAGCCCCGCGTCAGGCTCTGGGCTGATGGCTCAGAGCCTGGAGCCTGTTTCCGATTCTGTGTCTCCCTCTCTCCCTGCCCCTCCCCCGTTCATGCTCTGTCTCTCTCTGTCCCAAAAATAAATAAACGTTGAAAAAAAAAAATTAAAAAAAAAAAAAAAAGTAATTACATATGTTCCTCCACTTATGATTACATCCTGATAAACTCATAAGTTGAAAATAAGGTAAATTGAAAATGCATTTAATACACCTAAGTTACTAAACATCATAACTTGGCCTAGCCTATCTTAAACATGCTTAGAATGCTTACGTTAGCCTATAGTTGGGCAAAATCATGTAACACAAAGCCTATTTTATAATAAAGTATAGAATATCTCATGTAATTTATTGAATGCTGTAATGCAGATCATACTGCAAAGTATCACTAGCCCAGGAAAAGATCAAAATTCAAAATTCCAAGTACGGTTTCTACTGAATGCCTATCACTTTCACACCATCATAAAGTCAAAAAATTTTAAGTCAAATCATCGCAAGTCAGGGACCATAACAGTAGTAAGTGGATTGAGAAGAGGGTCACAGAACTAGTAGTGAGTTTACTATTTTTCTCCCACCACTACCTCTCAGCCTGGATGCAATACAGCCAAAACACAGAACGAGGCACCCAGAATATGGACACAGAACTCCAGGAGAAGCCCTCTAGTTCTGGCATGAGAAACAGGAATGGGTTTCTCCTACCGTTCAGAAAGACAGGAAGGGAAATCACATGTTTTTCCCCTCCATTTTCTTGCAACTCTAGCTCAAGGCAGTCTGTAGGTGCACTAGTTTTTGACTGTTAATTTAAATCAATTTTATTATCTCACAGCTTGATAGATCAGAAGTCCAACAGGCTCCAGCAGTTTCTCTGTTCCAGGCCCCACGAAGCTGAAATCAAGGTGTCGGTGACCTAGGCTCTTGTTTTGAGAATATGGGACGAATCTGCTTCCAGATTCATTCAGGTTCTTGCAGAATGCAGTTCCATGCAGTTTTAAGACCAGGGTCCTTGTTTCCTAACTGGCATAGGGAGTGTTTTCAGCTTATAGAAGCCACTCACATTCCCTAGCTCATGGCCCCCTCTATCTTCAAAGCCAACAACAGAGGTGACATCCCTCACACTTTGAATTTCTTTCTACCAACCTCTACTGCTTTTAAGAACTCATGTGAATTATACCAGGCTCACCTAGATAATCTCCCTATTTTAAGGTCGACTGCTTAGTAACCTTAATTATACCTGTAAAGTCCCTTCACAGCGGTAACTAGATTAATGTCTGAATAACCAGGGGACAAGAATCTTGGGAGGATATCTTTAGAAATCTACCTCTACAGCGAGAAACCTAAAACTCTGAGGGGGGGGGGGGGGCCTTTCTCTCTAATCAGAGGAGCTGTGGTCCCAAGAAGGAGGGGCAAAAACCTCTACTGCATCTGCTCTCTGTCCTTCTACCACCCACCCCCAGGTACAGGCATAATCTCGGTAAATGCACAGAGCAGGGTAAACAAAGCCCCAGCTTTCAGGCTGAATGACCAAAACAGCAGCCCCAGAGAACCATAAAGTCATAGGGAGATCCCAGAGAGGGAAGAATTAAACAACATGACCCTTTAAAGTTGTTTCTGAACCCTTAGGTTCACTCTCAAGTTTCACGTGCATGGGTCTGACCCTAAGGAATATGCCAGACTTTGAAAACTAAACTAGGGGACAGAACTAGATTCCAGGTCCCAGAATGGCTGTTGGTTGGCATACAAACAGGACACATTAAAATAGCTCAGACACTGAAATTACAACTCAGAGAAGACTGATCAGAACTTACAGCCTGAACCCAACCAGGTTGACTGTCTGCTAAAACAAAAACATTAACATTCTCCATAGAATTTACACAAGACCCAGAATCTCGTAACATAATATGGGTGACCCTTGAACAACATGGGTTTGAACTACAAAGATCCACTTATATGTGAATTCTTTTTCTGATAAATACAGTAAGATAAATGTATGTTCTCTTCCTTACGATTTTCTCAGTAACATTTTCTTTTCTCTAGCTTACTTTACTGTAAGAATATAGTATATAACACATGCAACATACAAAATATGTTAGGGCACCTGGGTGGCTCAGTCGGTTAAGCGTCCTACTTCGGCTCAGGACATGATCTCACAGTTTGTGGGTTCGAGCCCCGTGTCAGGCAGGCTCTGTGCTGACAGCTTGGAGCCTGGAGCCCACTTCAGATTCTGTGTCTCCCTCTCTCTCTCTGCCCCTCCCCTGCTTGCTCTCTCTCTCTCAAAAATAAAATAAAAACATTTTAAAAAATGTGTGTTAACTGTTTATGTTATCAGTATGGCTTCTGGTCACAGTAAGTTATCAGTTTCGGGGGAGTCAAAAGTTATATGCAGAATTTCAATTGTGCGGGATATTGTTCAAGGGTCAACTGTATTTAATTTTTTTTTTTAACGTTTATTTATTTTTGAGACAGAGAGAGACAAAGCATGAACGGGGGAGGGTCAGAGAGAGGGAGACACAGAATCTGAAACAGGCTCCAGGCTCTGAGCTGTCAGCACAGAGCCCGACGCGGGGCTCGAACTCACGGACCGCGAGATAATGACCTGGGCCGAAGTCGGCCGATTAACCGACTGAGCCACCCAGGCGCCCCTAGGGTCAACTGTATTTAAAAATGTCCAGGATACAATCCAAAATTACTTGGCATACAAAGAACTAAGAAAATCTAAACTCACATGGGAATAAATGTTCAGCAGACATCAATGCCAAGAGAACAAAGACACTGAAATCATCAAAGACTTTAGATATCAAGTTATAAAACTGCTCTAATAAGGAAGAACAAACACTTTCAAACAAAAGACAGAAGGTCTTAGCAAAGAAACAGAAGATACGGTAATCAAAATAAACTCATTGGATGGACTCAATAATAGAATGGAGGTGATAACACAAAAAGTCAGTGAAAATCAATAGAAACGATCTAAACAACAATAAAAAGGGGTGCCTGGGTGGTTTAGTCAGTTAGTGTTTGACTTTGGCTCAGGTCATGATCTTGCAGCCTGGAGCCTGCTTCAGACTCTGTGTCTCCCTCTCTCTTTGCTCCTCCTCTGCTCGTGCTCTCTCTCTCAAAAATAAATAAACATTAAGAAAATAATGAAAATAAACAAAAAAACCCTGGAAAACATGAAGACAGCGTCAGAGACCTGTGGGACAAAAAACACCTGACATGCACTTCATCAGAGTATCAGAAGGAGAGAAGAGTGTAATGTAGAAAAAAATATTCCCCAGTCTTAGCAAAAGACATAAACCTATAGACTCCAGAAGCTCAGCAAACTTGTAAAAGGATACACTCAAAGAAATTCAAACCCAGACACCTCACAATCAAACTGGTGAAAACTGAAGACAAAGAAAAAATCTTGAAAGTTGCTAGAGAAAAGTGATGCACTGCTTATAGAATTCTCTACAGAAACCATGGAGACTAGAAAGAAGTGGCATGTTTTTCAAGTACTGAAAGAAAAGAACAGTCATCCCAGAATTTTATGTCAAGTAAAAATATCCTCTACAAATGAAGATGAAATAAAAACATTCCCAGATAAAGGAAAGCTGAATTTGTTGCCAGAAGACCTGCTCTGAAACAACTGTTATAATAGGTTCTCTAGATAGAAAATGATACCGTAAGTAAACTCTGAACATCAAGAGTAAAGGAAGAAAAGTCTACTTTGTGGTCTAAAAGCTTTCCCTGACCAATTTTATTTCCATTCCCTAAATCTTTCACAGGCATTACCCCCTAATAATCTTCTTGCATTTTTTAAGTACATAAATTTAATTAGATAAGATCATTTAGATTTAACTGAAATTATAATCCTAGGAAATCACTGCTTAAATCAGACCAAGAAACACAGGATTATTTTATAGCACATACAACAACAGGCAGGAACTACTGATCACCTACCATTTACAATTACCACAATGAAGGAGTTGTCCTCTCCCAAACTGAGCATCTCTTTCTTTAAAGAGCTATCTACCCTATTTTTAGATGTCAACACATATATTAAGACTAAGACTTATTCAGACAAAAACCAAAATGAACAATCCAAAATTACTGTCAGAATCTAAATTTTTATTTACTTGTTTTTTATAAACATCTTTCTTGGTCTAGTACTTAACGTAAAGAATACTAATAATACAAAGCACCGAGATGCTAAAGCAATAGCTTCCACACGCGTACTAAATCTAGGTTGCCCCTAGCACTGAAGAAAAGGCCACAAATGCTTGGCTCTCTAATTTCAAATCAGCTTATGAGATTCTGCCTGTTGAGAGATGCCTTCGTAACAGTTTACCAATGCTTTTGAGTAGATTATTGTAGCTTTACGCCGTTTATGACCACTAGAATGCTAGAAGTAGAGATGGTGCTAATTCTGTTCCTAATACTGTCCAGTATCTGTGGGTACACAAAGCCCCAGGCAAATGGTCATTCAAATGAATAAAGGGATGGGTATCTGAAGATGATTTCATTTATATATTTGATTTATATATATTTACATATTCATTTATAGATATTTCATTTATTTATATATTTCATACATATTTATATATTCATTTATATTATATATTTATATATTTCATTTATAACAAACTCAGGAATCTGCCAGTATTTCTCTAAATGTCTAAGTGTAACCTATAAGCAAGAATTATTGAGACTACATAAGAAAGATTCCTCACTGATCTGTCGACCTCATTCAATCCAAACATAATCTTCAGACTTCCAAATATTCATTTAATAATTATTCTCCAATCCCATCAATCTCCAACAAATTTATAAGGTATCTGTTCTGTAGGAAAGAAATGAAACAACTTTGGAAGACATACTCATCAGCTCAAAGGACAGGACATGTTAAAAGAAACTATTTCATTTGGTAGTATATATTAAGTCCAAATTTTAATAGCTACCATCAGATAGTAACTGCTCAAGAATTCCTTTGTGGCACCTGGGTGGCTGAGTCAGGCCTCTAACTCTTGATTTCAGCTCAGGTCATGATCTCATAGTTCATGGTATCAAGACCCGAGTCGGGATCCACAATGAGTCTGGTGGGATTCTCTCCCTCCCTCCCCAACTCTCTCTCAAAATAAACATTAAAAAAAAAAAAAAATCCTTCAAATCTTCTCTTAATATACATAAAAAAGTAAAATTCGACCATTTTGAAATGTTAAAATTTAATATTTAAACAAATTTGAACAATTTTACTATGTCCCTCACATACCTTTATTTCCATAACGTATGCCATGGTCCCTGTTATACGGGTAAGAAAAAAATCAAATGCTCAGGATGTCTTTTTACTACATTCAAGTTCTATAACTTATTTGATAGGTTCGGAAAATATAACTAAGCATGAATAAGCAATGCACTAGATGAAATGTTCTGAGCTTCCTTCTGCCATTCTGACTTTCCAGTATAGACTACTAAGAAAATAAAATACTTTCATAGCTTATTTTCTGTTCACCTATAGTAAAAATTACAGCTAAAATTATAAAAAGAGGTTGAGGAAATGCAACACAGTGTTAGAACTCCTTTTGTTATAACTGCACGTTCTTACTGTTGCATCAGTGCTAGGATCAGTTCCAGCTTCTGTTGCTAGGTGACCAAATTCGTTTGCATGGCTGCAGGAAATCAGTAGCATTGCACAGAAGCCAAGAAGTGGCTAATAAAAAGAAATATCTATTATTAGTACTTCTGTTTTACTGTACTTTTCCCTCTCATATTTTTAAAGAAAAAAGGACGTGAGAAGAGGTTCTTAAAAGGTGAAAGCAGGATTCAAACATGAATCAAAAGCAAAAGAGCACACATTCAAGGGTGTGTCTGTCTGAAGAGGATGTTATAGCTTAGAAAGAAACTCAAGGATACACGAATTCATATACTACCTCATATATGTACTTCGTGTCATTCATATTTTTGATGAATTTAAGTTTTAAAATCTGGAAGCTGAGACAGAGAAGGAATAAATAGCTTTAATAAAACATTATGAAGGGTGCCTGGGTGGCTCAGTCGGTTAGGCAGCCGACTCTTGATTCCAGGTCAGGTCATGATCTCAGGTTCTTAAGTTTGAGCCCCTCATCGGGCTCTGAACTGACAGTGAGGAGCCTGCTTGGGATTCTCTCTTTTTCTCTCTCTGCTCTTCCCCAACTTGTGCTCCCTCTCTCTACTTCAAAATAGGTGAATAAACTTAAAAAAACAATTACAAAACTATGAAATCTAAACAGATCATCCTCTTTGGCCACATCACGAACATGCTTACACACTGGTTAAACTTTAAGGACTGTTTTTGACTGTTCACCATCCAAAACCAATACACTTCCGAAATACAGTTCATGAGATTATAATTATTGAGAAAGTGGTAACAATACATGATAAAACTCAGTATATGTTTCAATTCTTAAGTACAAATTCTTTAATACTATTAATAATATTTTAAAAAACGACCTACTTTTGAAGAAAAATTGGTGTTATAAACCTAACAATGTGCTATTGTTGCACATACCAGGAATCAATTTCCCTTCTAAGCATCCAGTCAATCTGGTTTAGCAGTGAGAGACAGAGATAAACTGCAAAAAATGCTTAATAGGGAATAAAAAGACCTGAATTCTGGTTACACACAGTCTAGAGAAAGAAATCTACTTAACATATGTACATATTTTACATACATCCAAAAGAGGTGTTTTTTTTAAATTCCTCCCAAAATGAGAACAATCAAAATCCCCCATCAATAATAAAGACAAACAACCTAACTGAAAAAAATGGACAAACAATGAATAAGAAATTCACAAAAGAGAGACATTCTGATAGTCAAACACACGAATTGATGTTCAACCCCGAAGATGGTGATGGAAATGCAAATTGATACAACTAGATAATATTTCACTCTGATTAATTTAAGAAATCTTAAATCTGATAATACCAAGTATAGGTGAGAAGTGAGAAAACAGGGCTGCTACCGTACATGTTTGGTAGGACTGGAATTTGGTATAAGCTTTTCAGGGAAAAATGCAGCAAACCTAGTAAAGCTGATGATGAGGCACAAGGCCTCAGATGAAAATAACCCATATTTGGGCATATACCAGCCAGCAGTGCCTTGCAAACCATGGCTGGAAAATAAACTCAGTAGTGTGTCATAATCAGCATTTGTAGATGAATTTTTAGATGTAGATACTACCTTCTTAGACATTCCATTCTGTCCTCTGTAGGATATTCATACCTCTATTTTTATTTTCAAAATAGAGAGGTAGGTTGTGCCAAATCAAGGAAGGAGGAGGGGAAAGTCACACTAGTAACTTCTTACCTTGTAAACGAAGGGGAGAGTAATGTGGTGTGGTCAGAGATATGCCAGACTTCTGCGCTGGGCTTTTTAAAATCCTTAAAATGCTCCACAATCTAACCATCTGTCACATTTGCATCCTTATCCCTCACAATTATTTTACATACCTTCCTGCTCTGGTCTGACTGCCTCCTTATCTGAACAGATTACAGAAATCTGAGGGACTATTTTACTAATTCTCCCAAAGATGTCACATACCTCTTTCCACTCTAGATGCACACGAGAGAAATTCATACATACAGTGGCTACCCAAGGACACCAGGAGTTAATTCTCTCAAGGAACTCCAACTGAGGAAGTTTCTTCAAAGTCATAAAATCTGAGTATTTACCCAGTTCCTCCATTTGTTTTCTAGTTCTTTGATCAAAGTTTTCCCATCTGTATCTGTGGACAATCATCCCTATCTTACAAAGTGTTGATAAAAACTTATCCTAAAATATCTATCGGGACCTATCCCACAATAAGCCTTCAATACACAGTAGCTGAATCAAAAACCAGGCCTTGCCACCAAATCCTGATTCTACATTTAAGAGAGTCTTCATTTTAGGAAACATAAATAAAAACAAAAAACACATTAACAGAAGCATTAATAACAAATTCATTAATTTAAAAATCACTTGAATACAATTACACACTGGATTAGTTGGCACAACTTACTGGGTGTAAGATCCCTTTTCCCTCTCAACCCAACCTGACCAGGACTCTAGAACAAGCTAGCTATTTCATCTTCTGGCCTCAGGCCAAAGTGGGTCTGTACCACCTCCAGGTTCAGTGGGATTATCTGATCCTGTATCCTAATAGGATTAGTGATTGCAAAGGTGTAGGCTTTCCTCTGTGGACTATACTTTAATGCAAATAATTATCATTACCAACTAAAGAATATAGTTTCATTCCGCTTGAAACAGGGTAAGAACAATACAGGCCCAGAGCTTACAGCTAATGACGTAATGTAACAGATGGCAAAGAAAACAGAACTTAACTCATCTTCGCTTTTGAGAATGATCTTCAGACTGAAAAAGGCAAAACCAGTATTGTTTCAGAGAAAATGGAGCCCAACACAAGTGAAGAGACCCAGAGAGCATCTAGCTGTTTATATGAGTCAGGACTCTTCGTTCTTATAAACAGAAGTCTCTTTTGCCCACACAAGTTGGATTTGAAGGACGCCCAGGTAACCAGGGGTAGGTAAGAGGGTAACTGAACCTCAAAAAATGTTCGTTCCCTCCCCACCTTTTGCCTCTATTTCTCTCTGCAAAAGCATTTTGTTTTCCACAACAGACCAGACTCTTTCAAGGACTACTAATCACTTCTAGGCTCACATATTCCCAGCCCTTCCTTCCATTAAGAGCTCTAATGAAAAAGGTCCTACAAGAGGACTTTGAGGTACTCACCCTGGAGCAAACAATTGTGGCCAAGCCTGGGGGGGTCAGATCCATCCTCAGACCATGCACTGTGGCCAAACCCAACGAGGTACTGAGAATGCAGCTGCTCCCAGTCAAATCACATAATTTAAAAACAAACATCTTCCATCTTGACCACAAAGGTATGAGATTTTTATTTAGACACATAGTCTACTCCATTTCCTTGCAGTACTAAGTAGTAATTTGGGGAGAGGAGTTAGTTTGACACGTTTTATTTTATTTCTAGGGGACTATATTCCTGGCTTTTTATTATTGTTGCCTTTTTCATAATTTTGTTAACCATTCCTTTTCAGTAATTCTAAAAATTCCACTCAAAATATATTATCAAATTATCTGTCTATATTTCAGAACTCAACTTAGGTCTTTTTCTTCTCAGAGTGAAATTTCCATTTCTAGTCATTTTCATTTCCTTTTTCCTTCATTACCAGTAACATCTCTCTACTACATAAGGATTTATCCATTACATAACAAAACTTTAGAGCTAGTACATATCTGACTTCACCCACTCTGTATCTATATGGCTAAATCCAACACCTTTTCTCCCATTGGTATCTTTTTCTCCTCTCATGCCACAGTCAAACCTACATAAAAGGCAGCTCCAGATGGTTCACACAGAACTATCTTAAATATTCTACATTTCACTTTTTATAGCTTTATGCCATTTTTTAACATAGTCAGCATTTTGCCTCACCCATGCAGATGCTCCATCTACTGGTAGAATATCAGCTTAGGCTTATGGTTTTTATTTTATCATTATTTTTTTAATGTTTATTCATTTTTGAGAGACAGAGAAAGAAAGAGCACGAGCAGGGGAGAGGCAGAAAGAGACGGAGATACAGAATCTGAACAGGTTCCAAGCTGTCAGTACAGAGCCCCTCAATGCAGGGCTTGAACCCACGGACCGTGAGATCATAAGCTGAGCTGAAGTTGGACAGTTAACTGAGCAAGCCAGCCAGGCGCACCTAGGCCAATAGCCCTTAAAACACTACTGCCCCTGCAAAGGCCTAACTGATTTCCTAGCACAGTGTTTAAGCATAGACTCATGAGTGAGATCTTTTTCCAAAACCTGATTCAGCACTTCCAAGCTGCACACCTGGGGTATGTTACTTAATATCTGAGTCTTAAAATGGGAAAAAAGTACCAGCATCATAGAATATAGATATATGTACAGCACTCAGCCCAGTAGCTGGAACACTGTCAAAATTCAGTAAGTGACAGCTATTATCTTCCTACTCCTGACTTCTCCTTAGTCTAATTTCACCCTATTTAATGAGGGCAAGCAAATCCTCAACTGCTTAAATCATTCACTCCCTTTTCCCCTAATCTCAAATCATTAGGCTTTCCATCAACCTGATCCTGCTTTTTCCTGATAAGGCAGCCACTCCAATTGAGTCAGTCCCTGAGAGTCTTTCACAGTCCAGCATTTATTTCACTGTTGTTCAGCCTCCTTCTCAGCCTTGCAGAAAACCACACCTCACTCTGCTGTTTTGAAATCTTACCTCTTCTTCCAAGTCAAATTTAAGATACCAACTCCACAAAACTTAAACAAGGGCACGATGATCTTCCATTTACAGTAAGCAAAGCCCATCCCATGCAAATTTATTTTACATTGCCTCAGAAGTTTTCCAGTTCTTTCACGTGTACAAGCAGCACTCTTACGTGACCAACTAGACCATAATCTTCTAAAGAACATGGACTATGTATTTTGCTTTCAATTATCCCACAGCAAATTTCAGACAATTTCAAATCTTAACACTATTTATTTTAATACAGACACACACACACACACAAACACACACACACCCCTAAAGCAGTAATCACATATCTAAAGCAGTAATGGTTTTATTGACTTTTCTTACTTAGGAAGTAAACTAAAAAAAAAAAAAAAAAAAAAAAAGCCAAAAGACTAAGTAAAACACTAAAGTAAATGCCCTAAGCAGGAGAGAACTCTAGATGTTCTTAAAATGGGAAAGGAAATAAGAAATAGCCCAACACATTGTTTTTACTAAAAATAATTTGCCACAGAACCCAATGGCTGATACTATTTATTTTAAATAGTGATCATACTGTGGGCATCTGAAAAGAGTCAACACATTAAGGCAGAAATCTTCAATAATTTTTTATGTTCACAATAATTAAAAGCCAGAAAGTGCCTTAGCTAATGCCACAAACTTCTTTTCTGCTTACTTTAAGTGATGACTACAGAACTTTAAAACAAGCTTTAAAACATTAAAGGAAAAAAAATCATCAAGCATGTCAAAAATTTACTCATGTTCCTCACTCAAAACCAGCCTGCTCATAAAGGAGTCACCAGCTTCTCTGTCCTCCTCTTGGCAGGGTGGAAAAATGTGTCCATAACATGGTGCTCACAGGCTGCTTCACAGCATTCCAGTTCATTACTCAAGTCTGTTTGTGGTACTTAAAGGCTTGTGCCACAATGGCTTCAGCTTCATCCTGTTTGCTCACCGCCAGCCCAAAGGAGTCCACCCTGCCCTGTTACAACAGGTGGCCCTGGAAGCTTGTACAGATTTATTTACCAGATCTAAGCTAAAAGAAAAGGAAGACTTTACAAGTCAGTGGAATCTTCTACAACAGCCTACACAGAATTCCTTATGTATGCGGGAAGCACAATGTCTGGTTCGTTCTAGTAGGGTAACAGCTTCCTACAGCTGAGGCCAAGCAGATACTCCCACCCCGAAAAAGGGGGAGGGAAGGAGAAAATGCAGTGAAACATGTTAGAGAAGTGGGCTAAAAGATCCAGGCTTTCTTCTGTGCCCCAGGACTATAATTCAACAAACAGTTATCAATATCAACCTAACAATGTAGTTTCATAGGACGGGTCAGAAGAATCTGGAATCCAGGTCACCTAGAACCTAAACTACTTTCACAGCAACATAAAGCTACAACAAAAAAAAAATTTTTTTTTACTTGAAAAAGCCCTTATAACTTCCACATACATGAAAAAAAATGTCCTCAAAAGAGAAATGAGTAAATTAAAATATATAACTAGGAATATTCACCTGAAACACATCCCCACCAAAAAAGCCAGAACGTAGATTACTCCTCATGCATTCCCTGGGTATCCATGTTTGTTTGTCCCAAACAAAAAGGGACACTTTTGTTTCTAGTACCAAATACACTTAAAT
Organism: Lynx canadensis; assembly: GCF_007474595.2. Classification (NCBI taxonomy): domain Eukaryota; kingdom Metazoa; phylum Chordata; class Mammalia; order Carnivora; family Felidae; genus Lynx; species Lynx canadensis. The sequence goes on along the minus strand of NC_044305.1, from coordinate 100,866,846 downwards.
GTTTTGTCTCAAAGATTAGCCAAAATATCTGACAAGCATTATGAATATTTGTAAAGACCTGGTGGATCAGAAGGAAGACACACTTCCCAATTCACTGATAGCTGAGGAACAAGAATTAAGAAGAGGATTCTGATAATCATGACAGGACAACAGGCACAATCTAGGAAATGAGGACAGGTGGTCACCCTGTCAGTGGTAGAATACAGAGCTAGTGAATTACGGGCCCAAATGCTCCAGATCCTAGGGGCCAGCAGTCCAAGTACTTGAGCTATGGCTGCTGAGGCCATCCTCACCTCTCCCGATTCTCAGATCTCTTCTCAGATTCTTTCTCTGATTGGCTGTGAAAACCTCAGCTGTTGTCACTGTCATGGCCATCTTCTGGTCTTACTCTCCCCCCACTCTGTCATAACTACAGGCAGCCTGATGGTCAAGCAGATGCCTCCTGGAACATCTAGGAACCTCCAACCTCTAGGTTTGAACCATCAGAACCATTAGATTGCCTTGACCACTGTCAGCCACCAAAACCTGAAGCTTCCTAAATACCACCAGTAGTTACTCTACCTAGAGAAACTGAAGGTTCCTCACCCACAGTGATTTAAGATTCTCTCTAAAGGCCCCATCACCATTCCAGTAAGTACTTAAGCCAGTACAGGCCAACTGAAGACTTCCAATCCCATAGCCCCCAAAAAGTCTAATGCCAAAGCCACTTCCAATGCTGTGTTCACTCACTTGGAGTCACCAAATAGGCATCACAACCTCAAAGCTATTTCAGAGAATACTCACTGCCTTCCCAGCCTTTGCTAGCAAATGCCATCACTAACCCAAAATGGGGCTGCTGCTGCCAACACTACTTCTCTGGCCTCGTTTGCTGAGTTGAAGCCCTCAGCACTACGATAGTGGCAAAAGCTCTCTGAAAGGGCGCTAACACTTCTGTAAACCACAGCTACCCAAACAATCCCGAGAGCCTCTGCCACACACAGTCCTGCCACACTGTACCTACCAGTTAAAGAGATCTATCTCCTTAGAAGCATATAGTTCTGCCTCAGGCTGCCTGGTCTAGCCCTTCAATACTACTGCTTTATAGGGTAATTTCTAACAGCTAGGTTTACCCATGAGTTAGACAAAGCCACTCTCCGGATTCCATGAGTTTCCATCTACATCATAGCTATTAGCTCTCTTATATACAAACTAAGCAACTCATAGGACTGCTTTTGCTACAAAAAGCTCTTCCCAAAAGTTCTTCCCACCTTCCCAGAAGTTTACAATGGGTCAACAAAAACGTCCATAACCAGTTACAAACTCCCCAATGGCTGATGTAGTCAGGGGTATCCCATAGTAACCTTATACCTCTTCTCTTAGGCCCCACTAGGACTATGAACTCCAAAGGCAAAAGTGGTCCAGTGCTAAAAATAACTGCTTATAAGGAAGATTCAAGAGATGTCACTGGAACAATCACCCAACAGAAATGACTGGCCCTGCCGGCTAGCAACGAACCCACTCACTCACACAGAACACAACACTGGAGAAAAGCAGCTAGCATGTCCACAGGAAGACAACAGTTAGGATGATGCAGGGGAGACGGATGCAAGGGTGTTATTCTAACTGCCCCATAAGAGAGACACAGCCAAGGAACTACTCAGGAAGTAGGAAAAGTTACCCCTGTAAACACACTCCCTCATAGTAGCTAAAATTTCTTTGTAAATTTACTCATCATGATACTAGGAACTGCAATCATACAAGCAAATGGATAAACAACAAGGCTGTAAGAAGGTTTGCTGTATTTTTCTTTTTCTTTTTTTAAATATCAACAGAAAACTTTAAGAATAACATAATAAAACCAGATCTGCAGAAGTTGTTAAAAGCAAGCATAAAATAATTGGAGAAAGCAAATGTTATCAAAGCAGTGACAGGAGATGAAGGATGCTTTTTAAAAATCTCAAACACTTCCTTCAACACCATACCTTATCAATGGCTTTTCCAACCCGAGAAACACTGCTGTGGATGTCTTTGTGGTCTGAGGCCAATTTTTGAACAGTATCCTTTATTCTTTTACAGCACTGTGTCAAAACAAGTGAAAGTGTCCCTGATAATTCAGCATCTTGGCCTATAAAAATGAAAGAAAGAAAGAAAAGAAAGAAGGAAGATTGGTTACTCATGAAAGCACACCCAAAAGACAGCAAATTTCAAATAGGCCCTTTAGAACATGAGAGTTGGAAGAAAAGTGAAGAAAAACAAATATCTGCTTTGAAGCAGATAGTCACACTCACAGATAACATTTTTCAAGTGAATGCTAAGAAAGCTATCTTAATTTATTTTTTGGAATAAATAAGAAAACTTTACTAGGAAATAAACCACTTTTGTAATTACCAAAATAGTACAGACTGTGAATAATACTGCCAAGGCATTTTTCAAAAAATATGTCTAAGTGAATAAACTCAGTTATTCAATCCACTTAAACTGTTCAAATTATTCTCAAAACAGTTTCATCGTTACTAAATTTCCTGAAGAGATTATTTAGTCCAAATGCTTTATATTCTATATGAAAGATAGAAAAAAACCCAACAAACTTCTTTGGATACCATGTTGAAAAGCATGAACATAGCAGAAAAAGTTATCATATCCCCATGTATAAGGCACAGTGAGCCATTCTTATAAGGGTTCCCACCACCCTACCTGATAACAGAGGCTTACTGTGCCCTAAAGTGTATACAATGTGGTTTATGATGAATTCCTGCTTTCCTTATGGGAGTCTAGAATTACGTTATACGCTAAGGCAGAGAGTGCCTATATGACCAGTCCCCAATAAACACCCTGAACACTACCTCTCTAGAGAGCTTCCCTGGTAGACAACACTTCAAACTTGCTACAATTTGATGTCAGAGGAATTAAATGTGCCCTGCCTGTGTGACACTACACTGAGAGAGGACTCTTGGAAATTTTCTCCTGGTTTCCTCTGGACTTTGCCCCATGAGCCTTTTCCCTTGGTTGATTTTGCTTTGTACCCTCTTGCTATATAATAAACCTTAGCCACGAGTGTGACTACATGCTGAGTCCTATGTGTCTTCCTAGTGATCACTGGAATCTAAAGGTGGTCTTGGGGACCTTGATACACATGACAAATCAACGGAAAGTTACTAGAATTTAAATCCTCTTTCCCAGTGCTACCTCCTCAGGAAAAAGGGAGGAAAAGAAGATGGGAGGAAGAGAGAGAACAAACTGAGTCATGTTGTCAATTACCTCATCTATCTACATATCCCCACCTGTGAGTAACAGGCCTGGCTTCTAAACCCCTACTCACTATAACAGTGATTCTTAAACTGTAATTTACATCAGAATCACCTGAAGGTCTAGTTAAAACAAAAGAGTTGACCCCCCCCCCCCCGTTTCTAATTCAAGAGCTCTGGGATGGGGCCCAAGAATCCGAACAAGAACAACCCCAAAACTACAGTAGTCCTAGGATGTTCATTTATTCAACAAATATTTATAGAGAACTCATTATGTGACAGGTATAGCAGTGACACAAAACCATCAAGTACCACCATCAAGTACCTAGGCTGCCTTAAAACGTACCTTCTGGTAAGCAAGATAAACAACACAAAGTATCAATTATATACAGTATGACAAAAGATGATATATGCTACTGGGGGAGAAAAAGTTGTGTAGAAGAGATGGGGAGTGCATTTGAGCTGAACAATCACAATCTTAAACAGAGTGGACATTATAGGCCTCACTGAGAAAGTGGTATCTGAGTAAATACTTGAAAGAAATGAGGGAACCAGCCTTGGGGCTACTGTGGGGGTTGAAGGGCAGCATATCTGCCACCCTAAAATTAGCTTCTTTGGCATAAGGATTATTTTGAGCATATTATTGTGAGAAACAGCAGATGCAGGAAAAACTCTGAAAACAGTAAAAGTTACCCTTTTGTAAGGGAAATTTACATTTAGAAATCTCCATCAGTAAGAATGTCTCCCTCTCTATACCTCGAAAAGAAGAAATGGCACTAAATCATAAGAAACCTATCAATGAAGAAGGCTCAGATTTATATCTGAGTAACAAACTTTACTCTTACTGTGCTTTTCCTGATAAACTGGTCTCCCCACACCTTTCCTGAACTCTAAGCCACCTTTTTGACTTGCTCATTTTTCTCCGGGAACCTCCCACGTATACATGAGGTATATATGTTAATAAACTGTTTTTCTCTTGCTAATCTGCCGTTTATTACAGGGGTCTCAGCCAAGAACTCACAAGGTTAGAGGAACAATTCTTTTTCCTCTCTTTCAGGGGAAAGCATTCCAGGCAGAGGGAGCAAAAGCCCTTACAGAAATATCCTAGATTATTCAAGGAACAGCAAAGAAGCCAGTGTGGCTAAAGTAGATGTCTGGCAAAGAAAAAGAGGAGAAAATGTTTAAAAGATTATGGGGTCCTGATCTTGCAGGGCCTTTTTGGCATTATAAAAGGCTTCTTAGACTTTATTTTGAGTGAAAGGGATATCCACTGCAAGGTTTTGAACAGAGCAGGTACAAAAACTGACACATTTTAGTATGGCCATTCTGGCTCAGGACAGGAGTAGAAGAACAGAAGCAGGAAGAGTAGTTAGGAGGCTGGGGCAGCATTCTAGATGAGAGGACAGTGGCTCAGCCCAGGGTGTTAGACGTGGAGGTGGTGAGAAGTGGCTGGATTCTGGATATATTTTGATGATAAAGCCAACAGGATTTCCTAAGTATGAGGAAAGAAAAGGACTTACAGATGACTTTAAACTTTTTAGCTTAAGTCAACTGGAAAGATGGAGTTGTCTTCAATTAGAATAATATAGATGAAAAGCTGAGCAGGTATGAGAGGAAGAAGAGATAGAGTTCAGTTTCAGCTTGTTAAATTTCATATGTGAGTAGTCACTTCAGTGCACATGAGGAGGAGTTAGACATACAAACTTGGAGTTCAAGAGCAAAAACAGGGCTGGATATATAAACTTGTGAGTCACTGGCATGTAGATGATACTTAAAGCCATGAGGCTAAATCAATGAAATCATCAAAAGAATTAGTACAGACACAAAGAAGTAGTAAAAGAAGAGAGTCCTGGAAACTCCAAGTTTATAAGACCACGATAAAGTCAAACTGGAAAAGGAGACTAACTGAAACACTGTGATGTAGGAGAAAAATCAAGTATGGTGCTGGGGAAGCCAAGTAAAGAAAATGTGTCAAGGAGGAAGAAGTAACCAAGTGTATTAAATGCTCTGCTATGTTAAGTAAGATGTGGACTAAGAGCTGACCACTGGATTTATAATGTGGAAGTTAAGAGTGACCATGACAAGAACAGTTTCTCTCAAGTTTCAAGAAAAGAAACCTAGAAGGGGCATCTGCATGGCTTAGTTGGTTGAGTGTCTGACTCTTGATTTTGGCTCAGATCATGATCCTATGCTGACGGTTCAGAGCCTGGTTGGGATTCTCTCTGTCCTTGTCTCTCTCAAAATTAAAGGAAAGGGATAAGAGGGAAGGGGGAAAGGATAAGGGGGAAGGGGGAAGAAGGAAGGGGGAGGGGAAAGGAAAGGAAAGGAAAGGAAAGGAAAGGAAAGGAAAGGAAAGGAAAGGAAAGGAAAGGGGAAAGAGGGAGGGAGGGGAAAAAACCAAACCTAGGGACTTCTAGGCACTATGAAGAAGGGAATATGTTTGGTTCAGTGACAACCACTGAGAGAAGTAAAAACGATAAGCAGACAGAAAATAGTGTCCATAAGGTAAGCAATCCAGTATGATGTGGCCAAAATAAATTGCCCTGATCTCTATTTACAATTATATGAAGTATGTATCAGGTGCTTCCAACATCTAATAACATAATTTAAGCTAAGAGAAGACCTGGAAATTCAGGAAAATTTCAAAATCTGTCTAAAAGGTATTCCATACATACCTTGAGCCAAAAGAATCTAACTGCTTCAGTAGCTCTACTGTGGCCATTTCTGTATCTAAACCTTACCTAACGTCAATAGCTTCATCTCCTCTATAAATCTCTCTGTTCACCGATTTCACTCGGTCTTCTCAATTCCTAATGAATTCTGTTCTCTCCACCATTCCTCTGGCACTGAATCATATCCCACTCAACAATTTTATGTATAATCCCATCATCCATCTCAATTAGATACAAGTCCTGAAGGAAAGACAGATTCTTATTGTTAACTGTGTATTCCAGTCTTATCCTATTGTCTTGCAGTTTCATGCACTATTAATGTAAGTATTTGGATTGATGGCAGAGAGAAAAAAACAGTTAAAAAGAATGCCATATTCAACAAATGGTGCTGGAATAACCAGACATGCAAAAGAATCATACCATATACAAAAATTAACTCAAAATGGAATGAAGATCTAAATATAAAAGCCAAAACGATCAAATACCTAGAAGAGAATAAGAGCATTCTCGACCTTGGATTGAGCAATGGCTTCCTAGACATTATACCAAAAGCACAAGCAACAACAACAACAAAAAAAACCAGACAGATAAATTAATTACTTAATTCCTTCATTTGTTCAGTTGGCCTTTACCAAAACTAAAAACTCTTGTGCTCCAAATACTACCAAGAAAGTGAAAAGATAATCCACAGAATGGGAAAAAACATTTACAAGTTATATGTCAGATACGGGCCTAGTATCCAGAATATATAAAGAACTGTTAGAACCTTACAAGACAACCCAATTTAAAAGTGGGCAAAGAATTTTAATAGACATTTTCTTCCCAGAGAGAATAAGACAAAACACCATAAAAACAGGAAAAGATGCTCAACATCATTAGTCAAAAGAAAAATGCAAATCAAAACTACAATGAGAAACTACTTCACTCCTACTGAGATAGCTATGATGAAAAAGATGGACAACAAGAAGCGTTGGGGAGGATGCGGAAAACTTAGAACCCTCATATATTGCTGGTGGCTGTAAAATGGTGTAGCACTGAAAAAAACAGTTTGACAGTTCCTCAGAAAGTTAAAGAGTTACTGCATGATCCAGGAATTCCACTCTGAGGTACATACCCAAGAGAAATGAACACAGAGGTCCACACATAAGTTTGTACATGAATGTTCACAGCAGCATTATTCATACTAACCAAGAAGTGGAATCAATCCAAATGTCCAAATGATGAATAGATAAGTGGGGCATATCCATAAAACGGAATATTATTTAGCCATAAGGAATGGAGCACTAATACATACAACACGGATGAACTTCAAAAACACTGTGTTAACTGAAATAAGCCAGACACAAAAGGCCATACATTGTGTGGTTCTATTTATATGAAATCTCCAAATCCATGGACAGAAGTAGATTCATGGGGGCCAGAGGCTGGGGAAGAGTAGAATGAGGAATGACTGTTAATAAGTATGAGGTTTCTTTTCGGAGTGATGAAAATATTCTGGGATTAGATAACGGTAATGGGTGCACATCTCTGAACATACTGAAAGGCAGTGAGTGAATCATACCCTTTAAAAGGGTGACTTTTATGGTATGTGAACTATTTTTCAATTTTAAAAATCTTAAAAATGCAAGCTGTAAGTCCTATCCATTCTATCATATTTTTTTTTTCCCTACACTCAGTAGACAGCAAAGTAAACAAAAGGTTAAAGAACAAAACGGCAAAGACCACAGCAGAGGATAGAGGTCATCTGGAATTTACTAATTGAACTTCCAAGCCCCAATCTTGAAATCCATCATTTTCCAATCTCAGCAACTTAAATGTCTGAAGTTTGGTGCCTTTGTCATCTTTTTTTTTTCCTTTACCATCTACAAGACCCTCCACTTTTTGTTTTTCAAGTTTATAAATGACAGACACTAGTAGCATAAGGTCAATTAATAAACACAGAGTTTTCAGTATGCCCCAAGGAAAAATAATTTCTACAATGTATTTGGAAGTGTAGGAAAAGTACAATGGAATAATCTGAAAGAGAACCCTGGGAAAGCCCTGTTCAAAGAGAAAGATTCCACTAATGCATTTTCAAATGGATTTAGTGGAAAGCAGCCAAAGGTAAAAACAGGTTTAGAAATCACTATAATAATCAAATTGACTGAGACCAAACCTCTAAGTCCTAAAGGGAGAGTTCTAATGTTCTTCTGATTTCTCTGTCTTAAAACGAAACCTGCTTCTAGGAGAACCTTTCTGTGAAAGAAATCTAATTGGATTTAGTTCCTAGAAATAAAGTGGGAGGATTACTGTGACAACCATCTTTACCATAACTAAACTGGATGTGAAAGTATATGTTAGAACCCCGACTGGCCACTGCAAGGGTCACTTTTTACCCAGAATGACGTCCTGTGCCAACTGTCTTTCCATGCAGTAAACCTCTTTGGACTCAAGCCCCATGCACAAGCATAAAAGAAATAGTTCTGAGGCAGTGCTCATTACTTACAGTGACCAAAAGTATTTTTTTAAGACTGTTTTTTTTAGAGCAGTTTTAGGTTTACAACAAAATTGAGGATACACAGAGATTCCCCATTTTCACCTTGCCCCTATGCATGCACAGCCTCTTCCATTATCAACATCCCCCACCTGAAATGTACTTTATTTTTATTTTTTTTTAAATTTTTTTTAACGTTTTATTTATTTTTGAGACAGAGAGAGACAGAGCATGAACAGGGGAGGGTCAGCAAGAGGGAGACACAGAATCTGAAACAGGCTCCAGGCTCTGAGCTGTCAGCACAGAGCCCGACGCGGGGCTCGAACTCATGGACCGCGAGATCATGACCTGAGCCGAAGTCGGCTGCTTAACCGACTGAGCCACCCAGGCGCCCGGAAACGTACTTTATTTTTAAACCAAGGATGAACCTATACCGACACATCATTATCACCCAAAGTCCACAGTTACTGTAGCGTTCACCCTTGGTGTTGCACCTATGGGTTTTGACAAATGTGTAAGAGCATATATCCCTCACTATGGTATCATGCAGAGTATTTTTACTGCCCTAAAAATCCTCTGTGCTCTGCCTCTTCATCTCTCTCCTCCACCCCACCCCTGGCAAGTGCTAATTCTTTTGTCTCCTTCCATAGGTTTCCCTTCCTCAGAAGGTTAGATAGTTGGAATCACATAGCATGTAGCATTTTCAGATTGGCTTTTCATCTGGTAATATGCATTTTTAAGATTCCTCCATCTCTTTTCATGGCTTGATCCTTTCTTTTCAGCAATGAATAATATTACATTATCTGCATGTACTGCACTTTAGCCATTCACCTAACTAAAGAACATCTTGGTTGCTTCCAAGTTTTGGCAGTTATGAATTAAAAGCTACTATAAACAGTCTGTGAAGGTTTTTGTATGGACATGTTTTCAACTCCTTTGGGTAAATACCAAGGTGCACGATTGCTGCATTTCATAGTAAGAGTAGTGTTTACTTTTGTAAGAAATTGCCAAGCTGTCTTCCAAAGTGGCTGTACCACAAAAGTACTTTTTACAATTTTTTTTTTTTTTTTTTTTTTTTTTTTTAATTTTAGAGCAAGAGAAAGCAGGGGAGAGAAAGAATCTTAAGCAGGTTCCATGCTCAGTGTGGAGTCCAACTCAGGGCTCAATACCACAATCCTAGAATCAGGACCTGAGCCAAAATCAAGAGTCAAATGCTCAACTGACTGAGCCACCAAAGCACTCCTAAAATTACTTTTATCATTATTTAATTCAACAGATAAAATAAGTGGTACATCCATAAGAGATTTTAAATCCAAGCAAAGAACCAACACACATGGTTGGTCTTTCAATACAATAGAATGATACTCTCAGAAACTAGAATAATCACAGTCTCTTCCAAAATCAGACAAACTAAATTAAACATATCTGAGTGAACTCCTAAATCATTTTTTTTTAATTTTTTTTCAACGTTTTTATTTATTTTGGGGACAGAGAGAGACAGAGCGTGAACGGGGGAGGGGCAGAGAGAGAGGGAGACACAGAATCGGAAACAGGCTCCAGGCTCCGAGCCATCAGCCCAGAGCCTGACGCGGGGCTCGAACTCACGGACCGCGAGATCGTGACCTGGCTGAAGTCGGACGCTTAACCGACTGCGCCACCCAGGCGCCCCCTAAATCATTTTTTTTTAATAGAGCACAGCTATGACTTCAAGCTCTGCCTTGGGCTTCATTTACTGCCTAGCGATTTCAAGATTTATGTCCATTAGTTTCACAGAAATAAACTAGAAAAATGTTTGTTTCCACAGCATCCTGTACTTCCCTATCAGAGTTTCAGACTTAATTGTAAATATTTGTCTATCACCCCCATGAAATTACTTGAAGACCGGAAACTCAATTGCTTAATCTCCAGTGTTTAGCATGGTAACTGACATATATTAGGCATCCAATAACTATTTACCAAAGGAATAGAAAAATAATAATTTTTTTTTTTTTTATTTAAGAAGGCTCCATGCCCAACGTGGGGCTCTATCTTACGACCCCAAGATCGAAAGTCACATGCTCTACTGACCGAGCCAGCCAAGGGCCCCTAAAAATTATGTATTACATATTCTAATTTTCAAGCCCAGCACTGGAGACTCCTGGCACTATGACATACTCTGAACTAACTCCCTCTGAAACTGCAGGCAGTGTCACACTCAGCAGCTCACTCACCTTCCACTTCCTTCCAGGATGTTTAGTGCATACTACACAATAGCATTATGGCTTAAATTTTCCAAATACCAAATAAATAAACAGACACACACACACACACACACACACACACACACACACACACACACACACACCACAAATTTCCAAACAAAACACATTCATAGAATAAAGTCCCCACAGTTGTAAGCACCTTCCCCTTTCCAGATAATTACCAATCCCTCCCCTCAAAAACCTTAAGTACGTAAAGACTTGGAAAAAAATTAACAGGCTTGTGTCTGAGCCAGTTTGTGTCTGTAAAACAAAATCATGCCACGGTGTGTCGAAAAAATGAAACACATTTCAACTTTAGTAGATACATGTTCCTATAAAAGTACACCCCAAGTCAAAATGTAGGAAGGCAGGACAAACTTACACAATTAAGAGTGCCCTGTTCCCACAAAGGGAAAAATTATAAATTCCTATTTATACCTTGGTTTTTATAAATAACTTTTCAATGCAGTCTATCATTTTTTACATTTATTTGTTCAATTATTTCCCTTCAGTACTAATCACATGGCTTAAGACAACCATAGGTCCAACTATGTGACAAGATTTACTCATCACTTTGGCTAATCTAATACAATCAAGACAAAGATGATTGAAAGCTATGTTCTCATCCCTACTCAGTGTTTACATTTTCAATTTGTTTGCCATTTATTTTTATGGTATCAGGAGGAAAAAAAAACCCTCAAATAATTGCACATACTGTTAAAGAAAGATAAACAGCTTGTTGGTAGGGAGCACTATAATGGTGTGGCTTGATATGTCTGCTCATGGACAGATAATTAAAAGTTCTAATTTGGTCTGTAAAAGGCAGCTTAAAGGTGTCAATTACACTATGCAGTGCATGCTGCCTAAGAGTCCAACACATGAGACTATAATTAAGAGCATTCTATAAAAAAGTGGTGAGGCACAACACAGGAAGGTGACTACTATGATGATTACTCAGATGTCCAAAACGGCTGAAAACCTTACCACCTAGGACTACAATATTTTGATAGAAGCAAATAGTAGCATTCCCCAGAAATCACGAAGACTTGACTTTACAATCTTATGAATATCATGGAGGCAGAAAAAAATTTAAATATCCAAGTTTATAAATATTATATATATTGCATTTGAGCTCCTTTGCATTATTAAAAGTTAATTGCACTTCATAAAATGGACAGAGATCTTAAATTTGGAATTAACTGGAAAGCAAAATGGCACACAAGTTTTTATATAAATACAAAGAAATCCACTTAGTAAACATAATTCATTTAGTCAACATAACTGTGTCTAAATGAAAACCCAGACCTCATAGAGCTATACCCCAGAATTCATTCTAGTTTAGTTCCTTAAAAAATATTAAAATAAAAAAAGTCAAAAGAAGGCTGTAAGGGGGCAAAAAATGCTACATTATCCCATTACATTATACCACTCTTATTTTTAAAAGTCTTAATACCTTAAAATAAACAAAATGAGACTAGACAAAGACAAAACAGAAAACAACAGCAACAACAACAACAAAACACTAAAGTCAAAAGGGAGAACCATGACATTCAGAGTCAATTTACTGAGTGCAGAATACCCATGTCAGTAGTGTTCAAGGTACAGATCAAGTATTTTAGACAGATTAAGAAATTTAGGATGGGAATAAAAAGAGAAAGAGTAAAATGGTCTAAGATTGATTCTAAAGAAGTCACTGAAAAGGGCCATCTGGGTGGCTCAGTTGGTTAAAGGCCTCTTTGATTTCAGCTCAAGTCATGATCTCACGGTTTGTGGGATGGAGCCCAGCGCCAGGCTCTGTGTTGACAGTACAGAGCCTGCTTGGGATTCTCTCTCTCCCTCTCTCCCTCTCTCAAAATAAGTAAATAAAGCATTTAAAACCAAACAAAAAAAAGTCACTGGCAAGGTGAACATGAATCTACTTGTAAAATATTAAAATAGAAAAACTGGAATCCTGAAAAGGTAAGGTTTGTATTTAAAAAACAACAAAAGGACTGTTTCATACTGTGAGTAGCAAACTTAATTGTGGCCTACTGGAGTTTGGGGCTTCTTAAGAGCTACCTCAGCACCTAAGGCCCAGCAGCTGCTCACAGAGATTCACTCAAAGGAGGAAGGGGAAGGCACAAATAGAACACACCCTTTTTTGTTTCTAGGGGCAGTATACACTGAAAACAATTTTCAGTATATTAATTGGTGGTAAATCTACAAAGTACAGTATTTTGGGGGTCAACCCTGACCTTTCAGAACAAAATAAAGGTTCAGACAGGTGTGTTTTGATCCAGTGCAGCAAATCGCGGCCTAGTGTGCTGCAAAACCAACCATGGGGGGAGGGGGGGATTTTATATTTAAAAATGAAATTACATGGTACAGACTAATAGTGCTCCTAGAGCAGAGAGCTAGATCAAAATGAGTGGCATAGGGAAGAAAGGGAAGACTTCAAAAATACACAATGAGGCAAGACTGAGAGAGATGACCAAAAAAAAAAGAGGACACAAAGCACCAGGTTTGAAATGTCTGTGAGACAGTCCCACTTTATGGAGCCTGTTCACTCCCTTCTAATTCAAAATAGAATTAATCTCTAACCATCTCCTTATTTATCTCTGAAATGAATGACTGAACCAGATCAAGTTTCTTTTAGTCTTTAAATGTGAAACTTCATACTTAAAAATCAAACTCAAATTTCCACCTTTCTCTCTCATAAACTTCCTATTTTCTTCTTAGTTCCATAACTGTCTACCTCTCACTCATGCTCAAACCTTAGATTAACCTTTGATTTTTCCAACCCTTCTCTCCCATTCTGCCAGACTGCATCCATGCACCGAGTCCTGGCAATTCTTTCCCTCAGGAGATCCCATGCATGGGTCCCTTTACAATCTCTACCACCACTACCCAAAGACAGGTCCCTCTTTCCTCAGATCTAAGTTGGCACTTAACTAGTCATCTTGCCTGTAGCCAAACTGCACTCCCAACTCCAGTCAACCTAAATGCTGCTAAGTCTCCGATCAAGTCCCTGCCCAGTCCCTGTTCAAAATGTACCACCCACCCAAGTCATTCAAGGTCTTCTCAGTCTACTACACTACTTTCCCTGGCATCTAAGAATCTGTAAACCCTGATTCCAATTTTAATTCTTTATTCTATTTCTCCCCACCCTGGTCCTTCCTTGTTCCCAGAATGCCTCTTGTATTCTCATTCTTCTGCATCTTTTTTCTTGCCAACCTCCACTCCTGGCACTTTGTCCTACCTTCCTACTATCCACATTCAATCTCTGTTACTGAAACTTGACAGGTTAGAAGACTTGGTTTCAAATCCCACCCCTTCTTGCCAGTACCACTCAATCAACATTGGCCAATATACATGGCCTTGCATTATAGGGCACTGTTTGTTAAAAACACACCAATGTCATCTCCCTAACTAGACAGAAAGTTCTTAGAGTACGAGAACGATTCCTTGTCCTTTGTTAACCCCCACAAGAGTTAGCCTAGTCCCACATATATATATAATTGGCCATTAGTAACTATTGACCAGGTGCTCTGAAACTCAAGTGAGATAACAACCCCCCACCCCCAGCCATTCTTTCTAAAGGTTTCTTCTCCTCCCATTTCTCTGAACTGCTAGTATTTATACCAACCAGAATCACTGTTATACTGTGCCAAGACCATGACTTTCTTTTCCCCTCTCAAATGTACATGTCTGGTCTCATTAGCCAACCAAAGTTCCTTGAAGATTGTTTCTTATACCTTTTGAATATTCCTTATGGTGTTACAGGCAGACCACTGGGCACAGAATGGTAGCTAACATACACCAGTTAAAAAAGATACCTAATAGTCAAAATGTCTTAATTAAGACAGTGCTTAACACTACTTAAAGGCACAGACCTAAAAAAAAAAAGGGGGGGGGGGCACTGATCTTAAAAATAATACACCCTGTTTCACAGATTTTAAAGCCAGTTTATACCTATTGACTATTTAATTCCCGTAACTCTTGCAATGTAACTTACCAGTTTACTGAAGAGGAAATAGGTTAAGTAAAATTATAAAACTACTCAGCAAAGTGGCAAACACTCAAACCCAGATCTCCCTAGCTCAAGGACAATATTTCATGGTCTACTCTCCAAGTGGCAGACTCATCTTCTCATCTTCTATCTCCCTAACTAGCCTCCAAGTTCCTAGAGGGCTAAAGCCATGTATAATCCTTCTTTTAAATCACTCCTTATCTCCTCTTGAATACCTTCACATAATCACTAATAAGTTCATTATTATACCATGTGTTAGCTAACCTGGATTTAAATGAAATTTAAAAGTTAAAAAAAAAACAATAAGATACTGAATCTATATAGATCCCACAGATAGAGCAAACTCTTCAAAGATAACACACAGCCAGACACTGTACCCCAAAATGAGAAGAAATTACCATTCAGGCTCAATGTTAGGTGTTAAAAGACTTTGCAATACAGTCTTATGGACTCCCAGGACAAGGCTACCTAAGAACCACTCTGAGCTCAGCCATACTATCACCAAACCCAAATAAGGCGAAACTATTATTTCTAAAAGCTTCAGGTCTTGCTGGAGATTCTAGTCTCTGTTCTTTGTGGCATTAGACAAGCATCTAATCCAAGAGAAAGGACAGATGTTTATGCCACTCTTCTACAAACTCTTGGAGCTTTCCAAAAAATGCCAGTCTAGAGAGCATCATGTCCCTGGTATCTATCAACTTCTGGGGGTTACACAGAGTACCATGGGGCTCCAATACACAGCGCAGGGCCGGGACCCTCTAGAATTCTCCCCTATACTGCATTTTAGGGTCATTTTCAAAGATTTTACAGATGAAGAAGCAGGGCCCCAAATAAAAACAAGTCAGTTTCAATCTCCTAAGTGAATAGTTTACTAAAACAGCATTTTCACTTTCCTAACAACTAAGAGACTAAGACATGGAAACAATGGAGATTTCTCTATATACTCTAGTATGATAGTATCACAGAAGTATTAGCAAGCTTCTCCTTCATAAATATTATTATCCAGGGTTGGAAACTACTTAAGATATAAAATAACCTTAGGAAAATGATTTTATTATGCCAAGCATACAAGCAATTTCATGTAAGTTCTCAAAGGTAACATGAACCAAATTATATTTTTTAATCTATAGATTAAGTTGTCCTAACAACTCAGTATTTGAACTGTTTGAACATTACAGTTAGGAGGCAAGACAAAAGCTGAGAAATAAAGGTTTGGCTAGTCAAGAAAACATTGCAAAGGACATTGCTATTAGTCTAACTTGCAGCTGCTCAACTATAATAGCCATCTATCACTTTTGTCTGGATACAAGTTTTCCTTCTTAGAACTCTATCCTCTGTATGATCACATGGCCGTACATCTCCGTACACAGGGTAAGCAAAGACAGCCCAAGGTGGCCAATGGACTCCATGCCCTGGCCCCTGTTACTGATTCAAGAAAAGGTTTATGACCCTTACCAAGGCAATACGGACACTCCCTGGTAATTTTGTTTTTGAAAATACAAGGGGAAAAAAGGCATGTTCCTGTCTTTAGGATCACTAGCAGGATAAGGATGACATGAACTCCATTGGCCACCTTTAACTTCCGTGTAGAGAAAGCTCCTCTGAGAATGAAGCCAACCATGGAAAGCACAGATGAGTGAGGAAGAGAAAAAGACCAGTCCTTATGGTACCTTCTCTAGTCCTGGAGCCAGCTGGCCTTACCTCAGCCTATTTAGTCATGAGTCAACAAAGCCCACTTTAATTAAAACTATTTGATTGCCACTTGCAATCAAAAGAATCCTGAGTAATATACTAGTCTCCTGGTGTATTGAATGAATGAATAATGAGCCAAATAACAAAGAATTATCTCCTAAAAGAGCCTGGAAAGGAATGGCTGACAAAGTTAAATCTGCTTCTAAACCTAACTGGAAATGCCCACACGAACCTATTCTTCTCACCATCTAAAACAGCCCAAGTAGTGCCTTAACTGCTCTATTCTTCTCTTAGAGTATTTGAACAATGACTACTGTTATCCACCCTAACTTTTCTGACCTACTTATCTGCTACTTTCCACACTAGATGTTAAATGTAGATATCAAATTTTATTCAATTCAAAATTTAAAGTCCTTATTCTCTCAATCTTGTTAATATTTAGCAAAAAGTTCAGCTGACAAATGAGAGACCAGATACCGTAGCTTATTCCAAGTACACCAAAGAGTGAGACTGAATAAGTAAACTATTCCTCTACCAAACTCTGATCCTTTAACAATTCATTCAACATAACACATTCGACCCTGGGAGGCTCTAAAAACCACCGAGAATTTACGTGCATAAATAAGCATACTTTTCAATATATACAACTCAAATTCTAGAATGAAAAGTTATACCTACCATGTGGCCCTGAATCTGTGTTCTGTCTACTGATACAAACCATACCATAGAAATTAGTGAAAAACATGACCACCATAATTTGCTTTTTCTTTCATGCTTAATTGCCTACTTACCTTCTCATTTATTACCTTCAAATTTTAAAAACTGGAAGCAGTTCTGCAACTAGTAACTAAATATTCTTTAAATCACCGAAGCGAGAAAGATGGACGATTATGGTTTAAATGAGTTTTACTACTAGGAGTCATACCTCTCTCCCTCCCTCCCTCTCCCTATTCCTCTCCCTCTCTCTCTCTCCCTCTCTCTCTCTCTCTCTCTCTCTCTCTGTCTCTCTCTGTCTCTCTCTGTCTCTCTCTGTCTCTCTCTCTCTCACACACACAAGGAGTTTTAGAAGCTAACAAATACATGTATTGATCACTCCTACAAATTAAGTTGTCTTTACCAGCTTGCAAACTGCAATAATACTAAGCTTAAATCACAGTAAGTAGAACTACATGTTCCGTACCTCAAAGTAAAAAGGAATAGTGACAAATTACCATTTCCCTGAATTTTCTTAAAAATTTTCCTGGAAGCAAGCTAGCATCTTTTTATGAGGTAGAAGACTAGGTGGTCCAGAAATAAGAAAGAGTAGGAAGGAGATTTCTTAGTGAGTATCCTTTTTTATTATTTGAATTTATACCATTTGAACGTACTACCTACTCAAATAAAATTAAAATTTAGAAAATTCACTGAGACTCATTTTCAGAAACTACATTATAGCTCTCTGTAATAGCCTAGAAATAATTTTTTAAAATACTACACACTTTTGACTCTTACAAAGATAGTAATTTTCCAAAATATACTTCAGACACATCATAAATGCTACCCTATTGTTTCAGTCCATTCTCTACTCACCAAATGTGAAATCAGAATACCAGCAAAACATGATATATAGTTCTTTTTTGCTCTCCCTTCCAGAACAGAAGTGCTAGCGGGAAACAAAATGTATTTGCCAAAAGAAAAAAACTGCTAAAAAGCATACAAATAATCACAAGTCAAATCACCAACATTTATCCATATTGTTAATTAAGGGTTGTCCAAAGTATGGTTTCCATACCATTGATGCAAATGGTGACTTTAACTGTATGTGAAACAATATTTTAATAGTTATGAATTTGCTTTTAATAGTTTATTATACCTAGTACACCAAATCAATGACTTCACAAATACTAGTGCCTACAATGAGACTAAATCTATTTAAGTGAAATCATGAATCTATCTGGGAAAAAAAAAGAGTGCGTATGTGTGAGTAAAGTTTGAGAACCACTTGTGCATTACCCAAAGATCAAGGGCTCACCAGGAATGATCACCAAACAGAATCAACCATACTGAATCCTAAACTAGCTCAAATTTCATGCATACGGGGGAACTCACTGAAAAGCTGGTACAACTAAATGACACCAGTGCTCTCCTCTTTCTTAAGAGTTACGGAAATTAAGCAAACCTGAAGTTTAAATAAAGTAAGTGTAAGACTCAGAGCTTGGTACAATCCTTGAACTTCTGGCTAATGACGCTAAAAAATGGTATTCCTTTCCACAGACCTTTCATGTGCTGTGAACAGTCATCTCTTTTACCTCAGATACCTCACTCTGCAGGCTCTGGCTCACTCTCCCATCCTGCAATCTACCACCCTAAGGTTTCCAAGGCAGTTCTAGGGCCTGAAGAAAGCCTTTACAGTCGATCAGTCTCCAGGAAGAGGAATGAATCAGGCTCCGGCAGAACTTCTGTTTAGTATTCTGTGATTCTTTACTGCCTCTTCGCACTTCTGTTACTGCTATGTTGCCCCTCAACCACCAAAACACTGGCCACGACCCAGTCGAAGCCTGCACTTATCTGTCAGAGCCTTATACTCTGAAATTACTCCTTGGTCTCAGGCCTCACATTCCCATTAAAAAATTAATTAAAGGGGCACCTGGGTGGCGCAGTCGGTTAAGCGTCCGACTTCAGCCAGGTCACGATCTCGCGGTCTGTGAGTTCGAGCCCCGCGTCAGGCTCTGGGCTGATGGCTCAGAGCCTGGAGCCTGTTTCCGATTCTGTGTCTCCCTCTCTCTCTGCCCCTCCCCCGTTCATGCTCTGTCTCTCTCTGTCCCAAAAAAAAAAAAAATAAACGTTGAAAAAAAAAATTAAAAAAAAAAAAATTAATTTAAAAAAATTTTTTTTTCCTTCTCCCAGGCCGGACTTGGTGAGGAGTGGATTAAATGGCAGAGCACAAACTAATCCTCCAGGTGTGAGTGACCATCCACCTCACCTTATTCTCCCAAAGGTATCTGAATTAAGAAAAGTGCATTTTAAGAGAAACAGTTAATTAAAGAAAGTTTATATGAAAGAATTCTAGGCTATATAGAGGCAATTTAGAGCAGATGAAAAGAGATTGTAGGGCTCACTGCAGGACTACTGCCAGGCCATCTGCCAGGCAAGCCCCCTCTGGGCAGTCTCACAATCTGGAATAAGAGTGATGAGGGTGGACAAGAGTTGTCAATGGGCTTCCTAACTAAACTTCATTTATGCATGATCAGTTCCCACCGCAAACTATCCTAACTGTCCTCATTTAGTATGGTTTGCTCACTTTAGAAAAAAGACATCTAAACACAAGAAAATGTAAATCACCCTCAAAAACTATACTGATCCCCTGACTGTAGCCAAAAAGATACTTCCAAATCAGACAGTTACTCTCCATCAGTATGATGCCATGTTGGGGAATCCATATGGTTCCCAAGATTCTACTTTATGCACATTACATTCTTACAAGAATATTATCACAATAACCCCAGAGAGTGAGATCCAAAGCCCTGACAGATGGTCCCAATTGGAGACCCTCTCTCATGTCACAGGAGCCCACAAGATCAATTGCCTAGACAAGCACATTCACTTGAAAATGCAGTTCTAAATTCAGATTTCAGTAGACCTAACTTTAGAAAGGGTATATTTAAGATACAAAGTAATACCCACATCCTGAGCAAAGAACATTAGAAATTATCTGCTTTGAAAATTACCATAACCCAGATACCAAAGCATGATGTTTGCCTTCACACCTAAGAACACCATAAGAAAAACCATTCTGTTTTGGAAACTAGACCTGGCACTTGCAGTATTTATTTTTTCTTTTATGTTTCATAACTGCCTTTAGTCACTTGTTCCTATTAATAAAGAATTCAAGAAAATTAAAGAATTGCAATATCAAACTGCAATTTGGTAGACAAGACAGTAAAAAATAGGTTGAAAGTGGAACACAGGCAATTCACCAAGTCAGACTGTTTGAACAGTATGGCACAATCTGTGGCTAATACCCTCAGACCACATATATTCCTTGCAAAGTTAGCTGATACCAAGCAAAAACAATTTGTCTAAAACAAACTCCTGCTCCAGCAATTTCTGGCAATTATCTTATCCGTCCAGGATGGGTCCCAAATTCCGTAAAATGAGGCTTGCGACCACATCCCCTTCAATTAATATCCCCCCCTCTCTTACAGGAAAGTATTTCACTTTTCATCTTCTCTCTCAAATTCTGCCTATCCATCCCCTCAATCCTGACCTGGTCCCTAAAAAGGAAATGCTCCTTCCACCTCTTCAAGTCTAGACCCTTGACTCATTCTCTTCCTTTCAGCCTTTAACAAAACATAGATTCCCTGGAATGGATGGACAAGCAGGTGGACACACAAGGGCACACACACACACACACACACACACACACACACACACACACACACACCTCCCACCGCTTTACTTAAACAGCTTTAGGCTTCCCTACACTTCAGTTTACACAGTTTTCTTAACTCCCACTAATCTAGTTTATTTGAACTCTATGAAGCTCCAAGCACAGAGGGTCCCTGACTCCCAACAGCCCAATACCAGCTGACCAACTTCTCTTTTTCTAAGCTCCTACCCTTTTCTGTTTCTGCTGGCTCCTCCATGGCCCTCCACTCTCCAAGAGTTCAAGGTGTGGTTAGACCCTGGAGTCTTTCCTCCCTCCAGTCTACATGACTTCCTTCACTCTCCTCTGTAGCAATGATACACCAGGGATCTATATTGGACCTCACTTTCCCCTCAGATTCTAACTATGCATCTTTAGCCACCAGTAAACATTAAGCCCTTGCCTCCATCCTCCTTAGCCCTTCCGCTTTGTCCCACAACCAAATTCACCAGAGCCTTCCCAGGATTCACACTCAACTCCCACCTCCACTTCCCTCTTTACAGGCAGCCATCTAGGTCTGCTTATGTTTCCGTATTAATATTTTAACTCCTATTCCCACTATGGTTGCAGGCTTGCTCCTTTCCCAGAGTTCCAAAGTGACTGCCATGTCCAGAATGGGATGTTATGGACTCCCTTACCATGGGCTAGCACTTGCTCTCAACTGAAAGGAGTCATGAAAGAAGAGCACAGAAGGAAGAAAAAGCTCAGGTGGTGCCCCTGCCTTCACGTCACCTGCCAAAGTCCTGCATTTCACCCCAAATACCAAACTTTCCTTTCCATAAATTTCTGTTCAACCTAGCTGAGAACACTGCCCCAGACTCTTGAATAAGTCCATTAAATAAAATCCTTTTTTGATCAGAAGAAATCACCTCTATGAATACTGCAATTAAAGGTACCAGACCTTCAATGTTATTAAAAAAAACAAAAACAAAACCCTTCCCAATCAGCTTCCAAAGCTAACTTCGGCCAAGTATCTGCCCCCAGGTCCTAGAGCAATAACAAAATAATCTAGGTAAAACACCTTCCATAGAAAATCTGTTTTCTAAAGGGAAAACAAGTAAAAATCTGACCAGGTAAGGCAAGTAACTAACAACGCGTGCCACAATTTTCTTCAGGAAAGTTGCCTGTTCTTCCTCATGCTACACTAGGAGAGCTGAACAGCTCGATTCAGCTAGCTTCCTAGGAATCAGGTCTGTGCTGCTGCGGAGTTGAAGAGCTGCTTCCTTCCACACAGCAGTCAAATCATGAAGTTGCAGCAGCGGCTGTTCTGTTAACCCGCAGCTAAGAATAACACTCGACTTTCTAATTTTAAAAGAAAGAAAGAAAAGAAAGACAAAAAAAAAAAAAAAAAGACTTGGAAAGTAAGTCCCTGGGTCAAGGATCTGGGGCACGGGAAGAGGAAGAAGGGGCTTCCTGCACTGACCCTCTTATCACCCAGACCATTGGGTCCAACGCAATTAGCGCACCTTCAGCCCGCGGGGACAACCCCGAGAGCGCCGGGCGGGGTGAGGGGCGCCCACCTCGGGAGGGCGGCAGTTTGCAGGTGCCACGGACTGGCCACCCACGCGTTTAACCCGGCTGGAACTCGCGGTTCGGGGATGGGTTTCCGGGTGGATCGCGCTCACTCTCAATTGACAACGAGGTCGGGGCAGGTTCGAGGGAAACAGGAGGAAAAGTCACAAGAGGGCTGGGGAGGAGGGGGGTCTCCGCGCTTCGGGGGGAGGCGGGGACCCGGCCCTCCAGAGGGCACCCCTGCTGGCCCGCCGGGGCCCGAGGGGCCGGGCCCTGCCCCGCGCGCCCACCCGGGCCGCCCTACCGTGGCTCTGCAGGATCTCGTGCTTGAGGCCGCCGGTGTAGTCGATGAGCTCCTCCAGGCCGCGCTCGCACAGCTGCCCATAGCCCGAGAACTTGTGCAGCACCTTCTCCAGCTCGCGCTCCACCGTCACGCACTGATCCATCCCGGAGGCGGCGGCGGCGCCAGGCTCCCCGGCGCCCGGGTATCCGCAGCCGTTCGGCCCGGGCCCGGCCGAGGCCGCGTCCTGCTCCTCGTCCCCCAGGCGGGCGGCGCGGGCGGCTGAAGCGGCCGAGGCAGCGGGCGCGCTAGCCGCGGCGCCGGGGGAGCCCCGCGCAGCCAGTGCCCGCCTGCCCCATGCTCCCCCCCCACGGCCCCCGGGAGCGTCGCCGCCGCTCCCGCTTGCTCTCCCCACCCGGCCCCGCGACCCTGGTCCTCACTCGCCGCGTTCGGCTGCCCGCAGCGGCGCCGCCGATTGTTTTTGTTTTCACGGAAACCGACCGATGACCTGGTTCTCCCGGGCGGCACCAAGCGCCGCCGACCCGAGGGGGGGGGGGCAGCCACCCCAGCAAGGGAGAGAGGCGGCGCGGGCCGTACCAAGCGCACACTAGAGGGGGGGCAGCCTGGAGAGCGCGGGCGGAGGAACGCGACGGGCGTCCGCTCGCGCCGCCGCTCTAAAGGTGTGGGCAGTACCACGCGGGTAAGCGTGCAAGGGAGAGGGCGAGGGTGGAGCAAGAACCCAATTGGTCCAAGGAGCTAAATAAGGAACTTTGGAGACAGCCCCCGAGCTTGCAGAGCGCTACAACTACGCTCTCCGTAAACAAGAGGGTGGAAACCGTCCCTAACCACTCCGCCCAGAAACGGGGAAAAAGAACCAATGGGCGCGGAGTATACCTAAGGAACAAACGTCCTCCAATCCCTGACCGAGGCGTAAACCTTCAGCCAATCCGGGTCTAGGGGCCAAACCAATAGTCTCGCTGTTGGAGGGGGTGACTTTGGAGTACATACTGGAACCAAGTTGTTTCTGGAAAGCCATGAGGGAAAATAAGACAGAGATGAAAAGGTCTGTTTCCTGTAGGAGTTCGCCCAGGTTATAATTTATGTCATCTCCCCATTACTCCTGGGAGCACTGTCATTCCGAAGTTTTGAAGGCTGGACTCGCCGCCCCGGACGAAAAACCGAGCCGGGCGGGGCGGGTGGTGCTGCGGGCGGGAGTCACTGACGACAATTCCAGGCGGAGGTGATGCTGGAGGGCGGGGGAGGAGAGCTGCTTGCTAGCCGCGCGGGCCGGCGCCGGGAAGGGCCCGGCGCGACCAACGGTGAAGCCCGGACGCTGGCGCCGCGGGGGGGGTCACACTCCCCACCCCCCGCGGGCCTCAACCCCATGGCCCCAAGGCCTGGGACCTCTCCGGACCGGTAACCTCCCCACCGCGCGGACAGGCAGCTTCCCGCGGTGGAAACTCTCGTGGGAGAGTGGCTCCGCAGCCTGGCTCCCGCTGTCGGGCGCCTTATTCCATCGATACAAATTGAGTTACCTCCTCTGCGTACATTCTTCCCCAGACTTGCCGTGGTGCCTCCAACCTTGGCCTGTATCCCCTTGTTCACTAAGCTTCAGTGGCGCAAACGTTACCTTTCCTCCAAAAGCCATGTTAGTAAATTGCTTCAGAGCCTCTGCATTTACCCTTTCCTTTGACTGTACACCTTTCTCATCCTGAAGTTCTCAGCTCACTTGTCCCCTGAGGAGGGCCCTCTCCCTGACCACTAATAAAGCCTCTACCTTCCCACACTCCTCCGTGGCTGTATCATCTTAATCATATTTATTATGCTATCAAGTGTATCCCCAGTGTTCGTATTTTCACCCCATTTATTAAAAGTTTAAATGATCTGGTTCATTTATCCGTTTACTTTTCTCCTGCACCTCTCCAGTAAATCTCTATAAAGGCAAGGCTTGCCTGTCTTTTTTCCTGGCCCAGGAGCAGTGCCTGGCAACGTAGTAGGGATTTTTTTTTTTTTTAAATTAAGGTGAAATATTTTTGTGTTTCAATTTCCTTTTTTTATAACTTGCAAATAATTGGAATTAATACTTAATTGGATTCTTAGGAAATTGAGATAATATATCAAAACACTTGTAGTAAGCACGCAATAGCCACATGATAAATGCTGGTGGTAGTTGTTACTATTGTCAGTTCCCAGATGTAAATCTGGGATGGCAACCTAAAATGCAATCAGGTTGGTGTAGTCCCCAATCCTTCCATTCATTTCTTGGTGATTCTCAAGGGCAGCCGCAGACTGTTACTACATATCTCCTTTCTCCTCCCCACCTAACCCATTTAACTTTCTCTTTCTTGACAGATGGCCCTGATAGCAGTATCACTGAGAAGATAAAAAAAAAACTCAGCTCCAGCATCCTCTGCCACTCTTCTCAAAGTATTTCTGTCTGCACCATCAATTTTGTGAACTGTTGTCAAGTACCTGGAGGAACAGGAGCCTCTTTTCCCTTCTAAGTTGCCAACCCTTGGCCTGCTGGCTTCATCTCACCTCCGTTCAGATATTCTTCCCCTGCTTTGCACTGGGTTCCTCCTTTCTGCTTTCAGACTGAATGGAACTCGCCTATCTGGGGAGTTGGGGTGGGGGGGGGCGGCGGTGAGGGTGGAGGTAATCTTTATTTATCCCTTTCCAAGCTGTTTCCCTTTTTCTCTCATTCCTTTCACAGCCAAAATGCCCAGACAAATCCTTCACACTTGTTCCTCCCTTTTCTCCAAGGATCTCCTTGATAAGCTCAGTCACCTTTTTCACAGTGTTTTTTTTTTCCCTTGACCTCACTGCAATGCAAGAAAATTATGACTCACTTCCACTTGTAAAATTCTCCCTTGACATTGCCCTAGTATGGTTCAGTCACCCTTTCTTCCTTGCTGGCTCTTCTTTCTCATTTAGCCCTTTGGGTGGGTGGGCATTTGCCCCAGGTTCTATTCTCAACCTTCTTGTTTCTCTTTACCTGCTGTCCTGGGACAACATATTACAATTGCCCATCTCCAGCCTTGATCTGCTTCATAAACTCTAACTTCACATTCCCTCCAACCAGTAAGACATCATCGTCCAGAGGACTCATTACCTCTAGTCAGCATGTCAAAAAATATTGATACTTCCCTTCAAAATCAATTTGTCTCCCTTTTACTCAGTTTTTGTCCGCATTACCTTGACTCCCAGGTACGACTGCCACTTTTCCATCCTCATCTTTAATTCACCTATAGGACTCTCAAAAATCTTTTCTTTATCAGATTCCTCAACTCCACTAATGTGTTTCCATTGCCACCTATCTTGCCAAGATCGCTTTGCTAAGTCAACTGCCATCATTCACCCCAGAATCCTTGGTGTTCCCCAGGATTTTGTCCTCATCAGTATCTCTAGGGATACAGATTGTCTCCTCCCTTTTTCAATTCACCCACTACATGTAGTCAGATGTCACGTTCTATTGAATCTAACTTCCTAATGTCCTAATGAGGCTTTTTAACTTCCACATTCTCATCATCAGTACCTCAGAGATATTTCCAAGATTATAATTGCTTCTTTTACCCCTACGGTGACATCAAATAAATCTTCATTCCCCTAAAAAGGTTGTTATAATAATTAAGTGAGATATAATCCATCTATCGCACTCAACATAATGCCTGACCCACAGTAAGAGCTATTATCATACACTGATCAGATATAATCATACAAATACCAAATCATGTTGTACACCTGAAACTAATATAATGTTACATATCAATTATACCTCAATTTAAAAAGAAATAACCAATTGCTCCCCATTTCCTGCAGCTCCAAGTCCTAACTCTAAGCTGCATCTACACTGGTCTGCCCGGTGTAGTAACCCATCACAATCCCCCCATCCAAACACTGGACGTTTTCACATTTTCAATGTGAAGTACGCACAGTTCATGTTTTTTTCTTCTCCCGGAATGCCTTTCTTTGTCCTCAGCCATTCAAATCTTCCCCCTTTCTTCAAGTAACAAGACAAGTCCTACTTTATTGGTACCTTCTAGATCTTGGCTTGCACTCTTCAATATGGTAAGTCACCAACTCTATGTAGCTTTTTAAATTAAATAAAATTAAAAATTCAGTTCCTCGGTTGTACAGGCAGCATTTCAAGTACTCAGTAACTACATGTGGCTAAGGGCTTCTGTTCTAATCAGTATAGAGTGAACACTATCATCATTGTAGAACGTTATATTGAACAGTGCTGATCTAGACCATGACCACAGTGGAGTTACCAGCCTGCTTCAGGACTGCTATAGGACTTCTCTGTGTTAAGTCATTTAATTCCTAAGTGCATAGTGCTCTTTTCTTGGTTAACTTTTCCAATATGTTCCTTGTTTACTCAATTAGATTGTTAGCTCCTAGGTCGGGGCTGATGTTTCTTTTTTATTTAATCAGAATAGAAAAGGTGTTTTAGGTGTTAAAGGAAAGAGCATAAATAAGAGAAGAGGCTTCAAATTTAACCAAGGAGAGAAAAATAGTACTTGTGAGGGCAGAGATCTTTATGTTCCCTCTTTAGTTTGTATTGGCCCTTCCTACCCAGTGCATAATTGCTTTAAGCCTATACCTTGATTTCTCAGAGTAGGATCTGTAGAAGCAAGAGGGGGAAAAAAATCAGTTTTCAGAACAACTGCAAATTATTTATCTATGGTTGCATTTTTACCACACAACAAAAAAGAATTCACACACAAGGCACCTGGGTGGCTTAGTCCATTGAGCATCCGACTTCAGCTCAGGTCATGATCTCACGGTTCGTGAGTTTGAGCCCCATGTCAGGCTTTGCACTGACAGCACAGAGCCTGCTTTGGATTCTCTGCCTCCCTCTCTTTCTGTCCCTCCCCCACTTGTGCACACTCTCTCTCAAAAATAAAGAAACATTAAAAAAAATTCACATACAAACACAAACAAAAACCCCACTCTAGTATCAAATGGACTCCTGCCCCACCTATTCTGTTCAATCTGGAGAACCTCTCATTTACAATCATTCTGGACTTTGGTCTTTCCCTTCACTTTAAATTGGATTCTCTGTAACATTTAAGTATACATGAATGAAAAGAAAGGGAAAATGTATACCCTTTGTCTTCTGACCAAAACACATATTCATTGTAAAGAAATAAGAAAAAAAATACATAAATATTTTGTGATCTCATGAAAACACAGAAGCCAGAAAAAAATGTTTTAACATTTGGGGTGAATTTCCAGAATTTTTCCTGTGTGTGTACATATACCCATATGTGCATTCTCATAAAAGATAACTCTTTTTATATATATATATTTTGTAAACTGCTTTTGTTGTACACTTAACATTTCTCTAAGAAAAAAAAAGTTCTTAGAACTGCTTTTGTTTTTTTGAGTAATCTCTACACCCCACATAGGGCTTGAACTCATGACCCCAAGATCAAGAGTCATACACTCTTCTGACTGACCCAGCCAGGTGCCCCAGAACTGCTTTTGACATCCTTTGAAATGTTTAATAGCTGTTGCACATAACTAGAGCTTAGCACTCACCCTTATTCAACATATCTCATATATATTTTTTTTCATTCTCATTTATACTTAAAAACCTGAAATTACACAAAGGCAAGATAGAGAAAGTCAAGGGGCACATGGGTGGCTCAGTTAGTTAAGCATCTGACTCTTGATTTTGGCTCAAGGCATGATCTCACAGTCATGGGATCAAGCCACACATTGGGCTCTGCGCTGACAGCGCGGAACCTGCTAGGGATTCTCTCTCTCCTCTCTCTGCCCCTCCCCTGCTCAGGCTCTGTCTCTCAAAATAAATAAATAAACTTAAAACAATATGAGAAAAAGTCAAGATTTCATCTTTCAGATTTGAGACTATTTTTAAAAACTGCTTTAAAAATGTACTTTCATGAAAAATACACTTAAGAAAGATTGTTTCTAATCATAATCATAAAAAAAGACCTTGTAGAAAAGATCTTGCTAATTTACTGACTGTTGTAGCTCATGGTTAATATAAAAGTAAGAGTAAACTGACAAAATGGATAATGAAATACTGAATTACAAAAAATATTCCTTCTCATCACTTAAAAAAAGTAAATGTTCATCATTTTCAAGCTAAAAAAATCTCCACACATT
The DNA here is from genome assembly GCF_007474595.2 of Lynx canadensis. Taxonomy (NCBI): domain Eukaryota; kingdom Metazoa; phylum Chordata; class Mammalia; order Carnivora; family Felidae; genus Lynx; species Lynx canadensis. Next base: position 100,838,204 of record NC_044305.1, on the reverse strand, counting down.
GCTGGAAATTGTTACTAAGACCACTTTAATAAGTAGGTAAAAGTACCACGACAAGCAAAAAATATCCTTGTGAATGTTTTCCACTTCTTTTACGTCTCCTGTGTGGTTTGGGGCACATTGCCACTTAAATGCCTGTCTGCTGGCTGGTTAGATGATACTCGCCTGCCATTATGACCTACTGTTAGGAATTGGATGGGCAGTGTTGACAATGACTTGTCTTCTGTATCCACCGCCCCCTTCTTTCAACCCCACTAATGTTTGTAACAGACTGCCTCTCTCACCAGCAAAACTTCTCCAGTGTAGCCTTCATTGCTTCCAGGAGCCAGGACACTTGTAATTTGTTGTCCACCAATTAAGCTATCCCCCTTATGGATCTCTGTGAGGATGGTGTGCAGGCATTGCCCTCATTCATGGGGACCAACCTTTAGGGAAGTACCTGTCCCCACCTCCCCAGATGTTATTGGCCCAAATCTTTTTCTTTCTGGAATCTGGGGTGTCTTTCTGTACTTTATTTCCTGCTCGCTCTTTTGTATGCTTTACCAGGTGTAGCAGGAAGGGTGCTAACACTGTAACTCTGAAGTAATTCATTCAACCCCTCCCAACCTAAGTTTCCTTATCTATAAAATGAGAAGCTTGAAATAGATGACCTTTTAGGTCCTTCCAGTTTTAAAATTACAGAGATGCCGATGTTTATCAAGCAACATGTGAGGTGTGTGACACAACCAAACAGGAATGAACAGATGCACCCTCTCTGCTTTTGAAAGCTTTGAGTCTGAATCATTATTTCCTCATTATGGAAATGCAGTGGGGTTTTTTATTTTTTGCTTTATTTAGCCCTAATTATAATAATAGCTACCATTTATTGAGTGCTTACCATATGCCAGGCACTTTGCTTTAAATATGTGATTATCCAAAGCAACCTTTTGAAGTAAATATTATTACAGTTATCCCCATTTTACAGATGAAGAAACTGAGGTATAGAGGGGTTAAGTAATTTCTCCGAGATTACACAAATAAGACATGGTGGAACTGGAATTTGAATTCGAATCTGTCTGACTCCATAGCCCACAAGCCACTATGTCCCCAAAAAGCAAAGTTATGCTTTGTGATTATTTGTTAAGCACAGGATTTCTACTACAACAAAGGGTCATTTACCCTAGGTAGTGTGGTTTGGTATCAGGAGCTCAGGACTAAGAGTCACAAAAATTGTAACACTTCTACTTACCAACCTTAGGCAAGAACCTTAACCAAACAGCCTTTATTTTTTTTAATACCAATATCTGCTCTACCTACCTTGTAATATTGTTGAGAGTAATATTTATATTTATGAAGTGATATGAATATATAGTAAATATACACTTAACCAGTAAATATGAGTGTGTGTATACATATATATGTATATATACGTATATACATATATATGTATACAAAGCATTCTATAAACTATTAAGCCCCATAAAAACTTAAGGTATTGTTATTTCTTCGTTTTATGTATGCATTTGATTCATCTATTTAGATATCTTCCTGTGCATCTGTTCAGTGCAGAGTCTAGGCTATAAATTGCTACAATACAAGATTCATGACTTTTGACAACCTGGGGAGATTCTAGGTAGTAAACTAAGCAAATATTTAAAAATGGCCTTTGCGGGGCGCCTGGGTGGCGCAGTCGGTTAAGCGTCCGACTTCAGCCAGGTCACGATCTCGCGGTCCGTGAGTTCGAGCCCCGCATCAGGCTCTGGGCTGATGGCTCAGAGCCTGGAGCCTGTTTCCGATTCTGTGTCTCCCTCTCTCTCTGCCCCTCCCCCGTTCATGCTCTGTCTCTCTCTGTCCCAAAAAAAAAAAAAAAAAAAAAAAAAAAAGTTGGAAAATAAAAATGGCCTTTGGGGCACCTGGGTGGCTCAGTTGGTTAAGCGTCCAACTTCGGCTCAGGTCATGATCTTGCAGTTCACAAGTTCAAGCCCCACGTCGGGCTCTGTGCTGACAGCTCGGAGCCTGGAGCCTGCTTTGGATTCTGTCTCTCTCTCTCTCTCTCTCTCTCTCCCCCCCCCCCCCCACTCATGCTCTGTCTCTCTCTCTCTCTCTCTCTCTCAGAAATAAAGAAATGTTAAAAAAAAATAAAAATAAAAATGTCCTTTTAAGGAGACTTCCAGTTCAACTGACATGAAGTAATCCCATTCCTCTGGGTTTCCCTAAAAAACCCTAGACATGGCACAAAAACTAAGCACAGTAATATTTAGGAAGGTAAGAAGGTAAGGAGAAGTTGGGCTGCATAGCAATCTGGAGACTTGAGGAATGACACAATGGTAAGTTTCCCGGTTTCCGTATTTCTTCTCATATCTCAGAGCACTATAAAATCCTCCAACCCAACACTATGAATGAGCACAGGCAATAAATGTCAGCCTGTTCTCCCTAGCCAAAGGATGGAAAAAAGAGTGGCCTAACAAAGGAAAGCCTTATTGGCAATTTTGTCCTACTTAAGCCAAAGACAGAAAAGCTACATGGTTTTCAGCAGAGCTGAGCAAATAAGGAGTTAATTTTCCATTCGACCTTTCATAATACATGGACATGAGAGGCAGCATTCCAGTTTCCCTGCAGGATGGTTTTGGCATAGCTGGAGTGGGAAGCTGACCTTCTACCTCCTGCCTGGCAAATGCAGGTGGTGCTCCATTTTCCCCAGCAGGTGGTATCAGCAGATTGATAGGGGAGCTGAGTTTATGCCCCCACTCAGATGCAACAAGACAGTGGGGGTTGGTGCCCCACTTTCACTGGGAAGTTGTCAATGGAGTAAGGGGAGAGCTGAACTCCTACCCCACCCGTTTGCAACAAGGCAGTGTGAGTCAGTGCTCCACTTTTGCCAAAGTGGTGTTGGCAGGGCTCAGAGAGAAGCTAAACATACACACCCAGCAGCCCATGTGCTAAATCTCAACAGGGGACTTCCTGCTTTAAAAATAAATTCATAAATAATTGATTAAAAAGGATCTAGAGCTTTATAATATAATACAGTAAAACCTTGGATTGAAAGTAACTTGTTCCGCAAGTGTTCCGCAAGATAAACAAATATTTCTAATAAATTTTAACTTGATAAGCGAGCAATGTCTTGCAATACGAGTAGTACGTGATGCCAAACATCACATGATCACAACTGAGCAGTTTTCCTCTCTCTCTCTCTCTCTCTCTCTCACTGCGGGATTGTGGGTGATTGCTAATGAAATGTCACATTTCTGCGAAATCCTCAAGAGGAGGCAAAAATCCTCATTGGATACATTCGTTGTTAAATTTACACAAAAAGAAAAAATTCTATTCAGCCAATAGCAGTAATTCCTTTAGTGATAGTGAAAGTTGTTCTACACAATAACCCTCCTCTCTCTTGTCTCCCTCACACCAGCCACAAAGGTTTTCAAAGGTAAGTGCAGATTAATTTGTTTATTTTTCTTTATATTTTATATTTTTGCTATTATTTTATATTAAATCATATAATTTTTATATGAATATTTTTGGATTATAGAATGAATCATCTGAGTTTCCATTTCTTATGGGGAAATTAGCTTTGATATACAAGTGCTTTGGATTACAAGCATGTTTCTAGAACGAATTATGCTTGCAAACCAAGGTTTTACTGTATCCAAAATGTCCAAGATTAAAAAAAAGAAAAAAAATCACTCATCCAAGAATGAAGAAAATCACAACATGAATGAATGAGAAAAGACAATCAATAGATGCTAATAATGAGATAAATCAAATGTTGGAATTGTCTGATAATTATGTTAAAGCAGCTATCATAAAAATGCTTCATCAATCATTTACAAATACTCTTGAAACAAATTGAAAATAAATATTACAGCAAAGAAATAGAAAGTATAAAAAAAACTAAATGAGGGACGCCTGGGTGGCTCAGTCAGTTGAGTATCTGATTCTTTTGTTTGTTTATTTATTTTTGAGAGAAATAGAGCACAAATGGGAGAGGAGCAGGGAGAGGGGGAGACACAGAATCCAAAGCAGGCTCCAGGCGCTGAGCTGTCAGCACTGAGCCAGACGCAGGTTCAAACTCACAAACTGTGAGATCATGACCTGAGCTGGAGTTGGACACTTAACTGACTGAGCCACCCAGGCATCCCTTGACTCTTGATCTCAGCTCAGGTCTTGATCTCAGGGTTGTGAATTCAAGGCCCACGTTGGGCTACACAGCATGAAGCCTACTTAAAAACAAAAAGCAAAATAAACCAGCAACAACTAATTAGAAATTATAGAACTGAAAGATACACGAGTAAAATTTAAAAAAAAAACCATAAGAGCTCAGTAATAAAGTGAGGATAAGAGAGTTTAGAATCAGTGAACTTGAGGAACAGACCAATGGAACTTACTCAAGCTGAACTATTGGAGAAAATAGTCTGGAATAAAATTAATGGAATCTTAGGGACTTTGAGATATATAATTTAAAAAAAAAAAGTAGCAATCATATCATTATCACCAGAGGAGAAAGAGAACTAAAAAACTATTCAAAGAAATAATAGTTGAAAACTTTCCTAACTTGGCAAAATACATAAACCTACAAATTTAAGAAGTTATTTCACAAAAAAAGACAAACCCAAAGAAATCCACTCCAAAACATACAATTAAACTTCTGAAAACTAAACACAGAGAAAATATTTTGAAAGCAGCCAGCAAGAAATAACTTTACTTATAGAGGAACACCAATATGAAACACAGCAGATTTCTTACCTGAGGTTCTGTGGAGGCCAGAAGGAAGTGGCACAATATTTTTCAAATATTAAAAGGACTGTCAACCCAGAATCCTATACCCAGTGAAATATTCTTCAATAATGAAAGGGAAATCAATTTTATTAATTTTTAGTTTATTTTTATTTTTAAAGTTTATTTATTTTGAGAGACAGCACAAGCTGGGGAGGGGCAGAGACAGAGAGGGACAGAGGATCCCAAGCAGGCTGTGCACTGACAGCAGTGAGCCCAATAACCATGAAATCATGACCTGAGCAGAAATGAGAGGCTTAACCAACTGAGCCACCCAGGCACCCCAAAAAGAATATTTTCTAAACAGAAAGACAATGATAAAAGAAAGAAACTTAGAACACCAGGAAGAAAGAACACAATAAGCAAAAATATTGCTGTATACAATAGACTCTGCTTGAGTTTTATAAATTTCTAAGTTGACAGTTGCAAAAATTATAACACTATTTTATGTGGTTCTAAATGTATGTAAAGTAGGGGCACTTGGGTGGCTCAGTCAGTTAAGTGTCCGACTTCACCTCAGGTCATGATCTCATGGTTGGTGGCTTCAAGCCCCACGTCAGGCTCTGTGCTGTTAGTTCAGAGCCTGGAGCTTGCTTCAGATTCTGTCTCTCTCTCTGTCCCTCCCCCACTCACTCTCTGTCTCTATCAAAAAATGAATAAACAGCAAACTATATATATATATATATATATATATATATATATATATACACACATATACATATATATATTTAAATGTATATAAAGTAAATGTTTAACACAATTATAAACAGGGAGGGTATTTTTTACCTGTTGTATAGTTTTTTTGGTGATTGCTCTAGGTATTACAGTATATATACATATCACAGTCTACTGGTGTCATCATTTTACCAGCTCAAGTATAGAAGCCTTAACTCCCTTTATGTCTCTGCCCTCCCTGTTTATAATTGTCTTAAGTATTTACTCTACATACATTTAGGGGCACTTGGGTGGCTCGGTTGATTAAACATTTGGTTCTTGGTTTCAGCTCAGGTCATGATCTCACAGTTTGTGATTTAGAGCCCTGCATCAGGATCTGCACTGACAGCATGGAGCCTGCTTGGAATTCTCTGTCTCCCTCTCTCTCTGGCCCTCCCCTGCTCTCTCTGTATCTCTGTCTCTCTAAATAAATAAATAAATAAATAAATAAATAAATAAATAAATATTTTTTTAAATACTAAAAGAAATAAAATAAAAAATACTATAGACAAAGGGGAAGTGGGGAGTTACTGTTTAAGTGGTACAGAGTTTCTGTATGAGATGAAAGATTCTATAAATGGATAGTGGTGATGGTTGCACAACATTGTGAATGTACTTAATGCTCCTGAATTACACACTTAGAAATGTTTAAAAATGGTAATTTTTATGTTATGCATATTTTACCAACAAGGAAAAAAATAGGTAAATTTAAAAAACACTATAGAAGTGCCAATCAATTTTGCAATATATCAGTGTATCAAATCAACACATTGTACACCTTAAACTCACACAATGTTGTATGTCAATTATATCTCAATAAAGTTGGGGAAAAACACTATAGATAAATTAGAATTTTCAAAAATGTTCAAGTAACTAACATGATGGCAGGAAAAAAGAAACTACAGAAATGGAAAACAGTACACACAGAAAACAAATAAAATGGCACAATTAAGTTGTATCATATCAATAATTACATTAAATATTAATAGTCTAGTATACCAATTAAAGGATAAAATTGGAAGAATGATTTAAGAACATGGCCTAACTGTATGATGTCTACAATAAGGTCATTTCAAGTACAATGATAGAGGCAAGTTAAATGAAAAGGATTTAAAAAGATACATCATACAAATGTTAAAGGAAAACATGAGTGACTATATTAATATCACATATAGAAGACTCAAGAACAAAGAAAATTATCAGAGATAGAAATGGCCATATTGTGATAAAAGGGTCAGTTCACCAAGAAGACATGGCAATTCAAAATATGCATGCACCAGACAACAGAGCCACAAATAAAATGTGAAACAAAAACTGATAGAACTAAAATAGGTAAATTCACAATAATAGTTGGAGACTTCAACACCCTTCTCTCAACAGCTGGTAGAACAACTAGACAAAATCAGCAGGGATATAACAGAACTCAACACCAACAACCAGTAGGATCTGGTCAACATTTATAGAATACTTCACCCGATAATAGCTACATACATATTCTTATCAAGTGCTCATGGAACACATACCATAATAGATCATTTCCTGGGCCATGAAACAATTCTCACTCAACTTAAAAGAAATGAAATTAAAAACAAAAAGATGAAATCATACCAACTATGTGTCCAACCACAATGGAATCAAACTAGAAATAAGTAACAGATAACAGGAAAATCTCCAAACACTTGGAACTAAGCACACTTCTAAATAATGCATGGGTCAAAGAAAAAGTCTCACCTCAAAGAACTAGGAAAAGAAGTGCAAAACAAACTCAAAGCAAGCAGAGGAAGGAAATAATAGATATAAAAGCCGGCAGCAATAAAAGTGAAAATAGGAAAACAATAGAGAAAATCTATAAAAGAAAATTAACCTCTAGCAAGATTGACAAAGAATAAAAGAGGCATGACACTAATTATAAATACCAGGAATGAAACAGGGAATATCACTACAGACCCTGTAGACATTAAAAAGATAACAAGGAAATACTACTACAACTGTATACATATAAACAGTTTCTCAAAAAAACAACTACTGCAACTCACTCTATATGAAATATATTATTTGAGTAGTCCTAAGGCTATTAAGGAAATTGAATTCATAATTTTGAAACTCTCAAAAAAGAAATCTCTAGACTCACATGGTTTCACGGAGAATTCTGCCAAATCTTTAAAGAGTAATTAATGCCAATTCTATACAATCCCTTCCAGTTTAAAATATGAGATGATGAATTCTTCACAATTCATTCTGTGAAGCTAGTATTACCCAGACACCAAAACCAGATAAAGATAGTAAGCCAAAAGAAAACTATAGATCAATATCTCTCATGAGCTTAGTTGCAAAAACGCTCACAGAATAGTAAATTGATTCCTGCAATACATAAAAAGATTTATATATTATAATGTAGAGGGGTTTATTTTAGGAATACAAGGTGGGTTGAATGTTCAAAAATCAACTAATGTAATCAACCATATCAACAGGTTAAAGAAGAAAAATCATATGATCATATCAATTGATGCAGAAAAGGCATTTGGTAACATCCAACATCCATTCATGATTAAAAGCCTTAGTAAGCTAAGCATAAGGGGGGAATTCCTCATCTTGTTAAAGAAAGACTATAAAAACCTACAGCTAATGTCATAACTACTGGTGAAAGGTTAAAAAGACTGAATACTTCTCCCTAAGATGTCCTAGAATGTCCACTCTCACCACCTAGTGAAGCGACAGGAAGTGCTAGCCAGTTCAGTAAAGCAAGAAAGAGAAATTGGAAAGGAGGAAATAATACTGTCCCTATTTGCCAATAACATTAGTGTCTATGTAGAAAATTCCAAGGAATCTACACACACACATACACAGTCCCAAAACTTAATAACTAAGTTCAGCAAGGTCACAAGATGCAAGATTAACACACAAAACCCAATTATATTTCAATATACTAACAACATTAGTTGAGGAAACAAATTAAAAACAATGACATTTGTAATTGCTTCCAAAGAAAAATGCTTAGGTGTAAATCTTATGAAACGTATACAGGGTCTATATTCTGAAAATTATAAAATACTGATGAAAGAAAAATACCTAAATAAATGGATAAATATACTGTATTCATAAATTGAAAGAGTAAAGATGTCAACTCCCAAATTGATTACTATAGATTTAATGCAATTCTGATTAAAATCTCAGCAAGGTATTTTGTAACATAGGCAATTTTGCTGTAAAATTTATATGTAAAGTTGTAGGAACTATAATAGCTAAAACAACTTTCAAAAAGAATAAAATGGGAGGAATCATTCTATGCAATGTTAAATCTCAGTGTACAGTGACAGCAATCAAGACTGTATGGTATTGGCACAGGGATAGACACAAAGATCAATGGAATAGAATAAAGAACCCAGAAATAGGCTGACACGAATATGCCCAAGTGATTTTTAACAAAGGTGCAAAAGAAATCAATACAGGAAAATAGCCTTTCAGCAAATAGAGTCGTAAAGTATTTCGAGCATTCATAGCCGCCCCTTCCCTCCCCCCCCCCAATAACCTTGATATAAGTCTCACAGTTTTTACAAAAATGTTATCAGGGCACCTGGGTGGTTCAGTCAGTTGAGCATCTGACTCCTGGTTTTGGCTCAGGTCATGATCTCATGATCCAACCCTGTGTTGGGTTCTGCGCTGACAGTGTAGACCCTACTTGGGATTCTCTCTCCCTTTCTCTTTGCCCCTCCTCCTCTCTCTCTCTCTCTCAAAATAAATAAACATTAAAAAAAATCCCAAAACAGATCACTGACTTAAATGTCAGACAATACAAAATTTAAAACTTAAAAAAAATAGGCAAAAATCATCGGGACTTAGGGCTAAGCAAAGAATTTTTAGATTTGACACCAAAAGCACAAAACATAAAATGAAAAATTGATTAAGTTGAATCTCATCAAAATTAATAACTTTTGCTCTGTGAAACATCCTGTAAAGAGAATGAAAAAGACAATTATAGACTGAGAGAATATATTTGCAGACCACTTATCTGCCAAAGAACTTGTATCTGAGTATATAAAGAACTCTCAAAACTCAACAGTAAAAACCAAACAATCTAATCAGAAAAAAGCAAAGGACATGAACAAAATTATCACTGAAGAGGGTATACAGACAACAAATAAGCACATAAAAAGCTGTCCAACAATCATTAACAATTAGCAAAATAAGAATTTAAACAATAATACCACTACACACCTGTTAGGATGGCTAAAATAAAGTATAGTGATATACCAAATGCAAGTAGAGATGCAGAGAAACTGGATCACTCATACATTGCTGATGGGAATGTAAAAAGATACAGCCATTCTTCTGAAGCAGAGTTTGGCAGTTTCATACAAAACTAAACCTGCACTTGCCATGTAACCCAGAAATTGCACTTTTGGGGCATTTATCCCAGAGAAATGAGAACTTATGTTCACACAAAAACCTGTACACAAATGCTCACAGAAGTTTTATTTGTGTTAGCCCCAAACAGGAAACAACACCAATGTCCTTCAACAGGTGGCTGGTTAAAAACAAAAACAAAAACAAAAAATGTGGTACAGTCATACCATAGCATACTACTCAGCAATAAAAAGGAATGAACTATTATACATGCAACATCCTGAATGAATCTCAAGGGAATTATGCTGGAGTGTGGGGAAGCCAGTCTCATAGTTTCCTTTTATATCACATTCTTGAATAATGAAATTCTAGAGATGGAGAACAGATTTTGAATGTTGCCAGGGATTAGGGATAGTAGGAGGGACAGGCTGGCTGTGGCTACAAAAGAGTAATATGAGGGATCTTTGCGATGGAACTCTTCTGTCTCTTGATTGTGGTATCCACACAATTCTATATATGTAATAAAATTGCATAGAAGCTTGCCTGTGCACACACACACAAGTGCATATAAAACTGGTGAAAACTAGAGGAGAAAGCAGGAAAAAACCTCTCTGGCCTTAGCCACAGCAATTTCTTACTTGACACATCTCCAAAGGCAAGGGAATTAAAAGCAAAAATGAACTATTGGGACCTCATCAAGATAAAAAGCTTCTGCACTGCAAAGGAAACAATCAACAAAACTAAAAGGCAACCAACGGAATGGGAAAAGATATTTGCAAATGACATATCAGACAAAGGGCTAGTATCAAAATCTATAAAGAACTCACCAAACTCCACACTCAAAAAACAAATAATCCAGTGAAGAAATGGGCAGGAGACATGAATAGACACTTTTCTAAAGAAGACATCCAGATGGCCAATAGGCACATGAAAAGATGCTCAACATCACTCCCCATCAGGGAAATACAAATCAAGACCACACTGAGATATCACCTTACCCCAGTCAGAGTGGCTAAAATGAACAAATCAGGAGACTATAGATGCTGGAGAGGATGTGGAGAAACAGGAACCCTCTTGTTCTGTTGGTGGGAATGCAAACTGGTGCGGCCACTCTGGAAAACAGTGTGGAGGTTCCTCAAAAAATTAAAAATAGATCTACCCTATGACCCAGCAATAGCACTGCTAGGAATTTACCCAAGGGATACAGGAGTGCTGATGCATAGGGGCACTTGTACCCCAATATTTATAGCAGCACTTTCAACAATAGCTAAATTATGGAAAGAGCCTAAATGTCCATCAACTGACAAATGGATAAAGAAGTTGTGGTTTATATATACAATGGAACGCTACTTAGCAATGAGAAAGAATGAAATATGGCCTTTTGTAGCAACGTGGATAGAACTGAAGAGTGTTATGCTAAGTGAAATAAGTCAGGCAGAGGAAGACAGATGCCATATATTTTCACTCTTATGTGGATCCTGAGAAACTTGACAGAAGACCATGGAGGAGGGGAAGGGGGAAAAAAAGTTACAGAGAGGGAAGGAGGCAAAACATAAGAGACTCTTAAATACTGAGAATAAACTGAGGGTTGATGGGGGGCGGCGGGGAGGGGAAAGTGGGTGATAGGCCTTGAGGAGGGCACCTGTTGGGATGAGCACTGGGTGTTGTATGGAAAGCAATTTGACAATAAATTTCATATTTTAAAAAAAAAACTGGTGAAAACTGAATAATTCTATGGATTGTACCAGTGTTAATTTTTGGTTGCGATATTGCACTATGCAGTATCTTTCTGCATTATTTCTTATAACTGCATGTGAATCTACAGTATCTCAAAAAAAATTTTAATTGGCCTTTTGAGGTAATTATGATGATGAAGGGGGAAAGGCACCACTCCTTTTATGTCCATAATTTTTTTATGTTTATTATTTATTTTTGACACAGAGAGAGACAGAGTGAACAAGGGAGGGTTAGAGAGAGAGAGAAAGACACAGATTCTGAAGTAGGCTCCAGGCTCTGAGCTGTCATCACAGAGCCCGAGTCGGGGCCCAAACCCAAGAACCACGAGATCATGACCTGAGCTGAAGTCAGACGCTCAACCGACTGAGCCACCCAGGCATCCCCTATGTCCATAATTATTATATCTACAGCCACTTCTCTTTGTTTTTACTTTTACTCTGGTTTACTTTTTCCAATGATTAATTCTGAGTTATGGTTTTTTTATTTTTTTAATTATTTTTTATTTTTTTAATGAGTTATGTTTAATCCCCCTTTTTCTCTCCTGTCCATTATCCTGTCAAATAATTAATACATCATTTGGATCTGATGCAAGATTATTTAGAGTTACATTTCAATATAAAGACTTGTGGTTCTCAAAGCTATGACTGATCTTCCTCATCATCCCAAAGGCAGGGAGAGTATTATGGTTGTTGGGTACTCTTCAATAGCACATGGGAGGTGTGTAAAAAGCGTGCTTTTGTTGCTACAAAAGACAAATGCCTCCATTACTAATTCTCTAAATCACTTTGAGTGTTGAAACCAATGGGGATATTTTTCTGCTCAACTCATTCTGAGCTCCTGCCTTTGCCCTTGGTTGAGAATCAGGCATTATTCTTTCTAAAAAGAGTAAAGGCTTACTAGAATTCAGAGTGTAGTGTTTACCAATAGAAATAAAGGTCAGAATATGAAGAAGACCACATAACTGATTACAAACATTTGAAAGGAATAGTAACATATATCCTTGGCAAGTACAGTGTTGTTTTTGCCCCCCTACCTTAGCCTATGCCATTCCAATATGTCTGGAATGCCTTCTTTCCAGAAGGCATTTTGCTTAAGTGTCTGTGAATCCTTCTGACCCCTTTATCCTATAGATACAATCATTCCTTATGCTGTACTTCTTCTATAAAGAGTACCTACTTCTATATAAGTATGTATATAAGATGGAAAGAGGTACAGTACAGTGATTAAGAACTTGAACTCTGAAGCAAAAACAAAACACTCAAACCAAACCAGGTTTGAATCCCAGCTCCACTAGCTGTGTGACAGTGAGCAAGGTATTTAACCTCTTGTTGCTTTAATTTCCTCATCTATAAAGCGGCATGGGAGTTTACCTCATAGAGTTATTGTAAGGATTAAATTAATGTATGTAAAATGTTTACTAAAGTACCTGGCATATAATAAGCACTACATAAATGTTAACTGTTATCTTCATTTTCATGTTTATTTTACTTAATTAGACCATAATCTACTTGAGGGCAGTGTAAGTTATCTATTGCTATATTCAAATTATTCCAAAACTTAATGGCTAAAACAACAAACATGATCTCATGGTTTTTGTGGGTCAGGAATTCAGCAGCAGCTAGTTGAGTCCTCTGGTTCAAGGTTTCTTATAAGGCTGTAATCAAGATGTTAGCTGTGCTGGTAGTCTAGTTATCTGAAGGCTCAGCTATGCTGGTGATGTAGTTATTGGAAGGCTCACATGGTTGCTAGCATGATTAAATTCCTCATAGATTGTTGGACTGAGGCCTCAGTTCCTCAGAGGCCACCCTTGGTTTCTTGCCACTGGGCCTCTCCATAGGGGCTGCTCACAACATGGCAGTGGCTTCCATCAAATGAACAAGTTGGAGAAGGTGAGCAAGACAGAAGTCACCCTATTTTTATAACCTGACCTCAGAAGTGACATCCTTCACCTTTCCTGCATTGTTTTTAGAAATGAGTCACTAGGTCTAGCCCACATTCAAGGTGAGGGGATTACACAAGAGCAAGGCTAAGAGGAGGCAGGAATCATTAGGATCCAACTTAGAGGCTGCCTCCCAATTATTCCCATTCCTCCCACGTGCAAAATATACTCATTGCCTCCCAATGTTCCCAAAAGTCTCATCCCAATATAGGCAGGGACTATATTTTATTCATATTTGTAACTACAGCCACCTTTTTTTACTGATTTGAGCAAAAGAAAAAGGGTATTCTTTTGGGGAATGAAAGAAAAGTGGAGAACCTCATGTCACTAAAACTTAAGCTATATGAATAAAATTCTATAAATAGGGGTGCATGGGTGGCTCAGTCAGTTAAGCGTTCAACTCTTGGTTTTGGCTTAGGTCACAGATCTCAAGAACTATGAGACTGAGCCCCACATCAGACTCTTTGCTTACAGTGCAGAGACTGCTTAGGATTGTCTCTCCCTCTTTCTGCCAAAATAAAATAAATAAATAAATAAATAAGCAAACATTTTTTAAAATAATAAATAAAATTCTATTAAAAATGTAATAAAGAACAAGATTTTTCTTAGCTGATATTTTGAATGCCCTGAAATTTTTGGAGAATTTAATAACTACAGATATTTTAAGGATTCATCATTTTATTTCATTTCCATGTTTGGTTTGAATGTGAAGACATTTCAAGAGATCAGAAGGTAAAACCTAATCTTGCATCTTAAATTTATGTAAGCTCATTCATATACTCCTTATCTTCTCTGTTTACAGTTGGATTCATGATAGCAAGGGATGTAGGTATTTTAAACTCTTTTTTCCAAACAAACTCCTGATCATTGATGTCCAATAAGGTACAACTAACTAAAACGCATCATTGCATTGAGATAGAACTTTTCTCATCCAGCCATATCTAGGGCATTCCTCCAATCTCTAACTATAGGTGCATTCATCTGTGAAGTGGAAGGAACATAGTAGGTATATGCCATACCAGGTGACTCTGTCTCTATCTCTCTTCTCATCATGCACATGTTTCTGAGGCATAAGCAAAACCACAAAACCAACTGCTTTGCCCTGGAGCCTCTCCTTAGCTCTTCAACAGCCTGTTGAAGCAGGACATTTGGAGAAGGGACAGGGGGAGGGTATTTTTCCTTTTAAAGAGCTGAGTTCAATGCCCGTGAGGAAAACCAGAGGAATTGAACCTGGTGGATGAGGTGTATATTTAAATGGCAAAATGATTAAAATCTATTTTTCTTGTTTTTTTTTTTTATTTTACCAGTCCAGTGGGTGAAAAAACATATTTTTCTCTTTAAAAACTCTGGGATTTTAAGGGTGCCTGGTTGGCTCAGTCAGTTAAGTGTCCAACATCAGCTCAAGTCGTGATCTCATGGTTCATGAGTTCGAGCCCTGCCTCGGGCTCTGTGTTGACAGCTCAGAGCCTAGAGCCTGCTTCAGATTCTGTGTCTCCCTCTCTCTCTGCCCCTCCCCTGCTCATACTCTGTCTCTCTCTCTCTCAAAAATAAATAAACATTAAAAAAAATGTTTTTAAACTACTTCCTAGCATGAACTTTCAGTTCTGGTCTAAATCAGTCTCATTTTCTCTTCTCACACCGTTCTTGCTCTTGTCCCCACCCGTCTGCCAATCTAATACAATTCTCCCAATCCCCTGAAGTCTGATCCTTTGCTTCAGACCCCAGCTGATTTTTCCTCAAAGCCTCCCTACATCACGAGAGCTGTCCTGGATCTCCCTTCTGTGGATTTCTCTTATAGATAGAATTTTCAGTGCTTATTTTTTTTTCCTAACCTAATACTCTCTTTTTAGTTATCATATAACATTTTCATGAGTGAGTTCTATCATAAAGTTATAGCCTCAGGATATTTGTTTTGTAATTTTAGAGATTAATGGATTATGAAGTGCCAGATATTCCTACAGATGCTGTACAATGCTACCAAGTGGTGGTAAATAGTGCTGCATATTCTTGAGATTGAAGGGTACAGGAGCAGAAGAATGTGTTTTTCATGAATTAAATGGTGGGTTTCTGCATGACTTTATATTAAACTTAGAATTTCAAATCATAGTACCTAAGTAAACTAAAACAACTTGCAATTACAGTAAAAGGTGTATATACCTTTAGCACATCCTACTAAAAAATATGTGTGTGTGCATTTGCCTGTACACCTGTGTGTTTGTATTCTATGATATATGTGGATTTCTTTCCTCATGGTTTTCTTTTTAACGTTTATTCATCTTTGAGAGAGAGAGACAGAAAGACAGAGTGCCAGCGGGGAAGGGGGCAGAGAGAGAAGGAGACACAGAATCTGAAGCAGGTCCAGGCTCTGAGCTGTCAGCACAGAGCCCAATGTGGGGCTCAAACTCACGAACTGCAAGATCATGACCTGAGTTGAAGTCAGAAACTTAACCAGCTGAGTCACCCAGGCTCCCCCCTCATGATTTCTTAATTATTTCTAAATCCCTTTAATTTTCAAATTTCCCTGAATATTTACTTAAACTAAGTCACTTTGCAGGCAGTTTGTCAAGTTTGCTACTTATTCTGGCAAGAGTTTTGTGCAGCTACTCTTGAGGCTCAGAAGTAAAACATCTATGTGCTTTTGAACTAAATTGCACTAAGAGTCACAGGTTTTTTCACCCCTCCCTGGGCAGCTACTCACATAATTTTCTATTCTCTCTCTTACTTTGCTCTCTGGCCATTTCTCCACACAAAATACACGAAACACTATTTTATAGTCAGCA
The DNA here is from genome assembly GCF_007474595.2 of Lynx canadensis. Lineage (NCBI taxonomy): Eukaryota > Metazoa > Chordata > Mammalia > Carnivora > Felidae > Lynx > Lynx canadensis. Next base: position 100,821,941 of record NC_044305.1, on the reverse strand, counting down.
GCCAAAACTGCTTGTATATTTTCCTCCAAACAGAAGATAATACTAAGCCACTTAAGAAAATCTATCTTGATTTTACCCACTCTCATGACCATCTCAGGGAGGGAGCCAGTTTGGCAATTTTTATTTGCTGACCTAAGTTACCAATTTAACAACTCTTACCAGTTTCCCCTGGCAAATTATAGTGTGTGTGTGTGTGTGTGTGTGTGTGTGTGTCTTGTTTCAGTACTTCACTTCTTATTAAATTTAAAGTGACAGTACTCGTTGGTGGGGGAAGGGAGGGGGGAGAGGAGAAAAATAGCTGGTTTCATCATACCCCATGTCTAAATTGTAGGTTTCTCTTTAATTTTGTCTTTCCTGCACCTCTCCCAACTTAGCATAAGTGTTTAAATAGTATAGTACTACTGAATTAAAATTCTGTTTATAATACAAAAATTATAATATTTAAGGTATTGACTATTACAAAAAGTTCTAGGAGTGCCTGACTACCTCAGTCAGTGGAGCATGTGACTCTCGATCTCAGGGTTGTAAGTTCGAGCCCCACATTGGGTGTAGAGATTACTTAAAGAATAAAATCTTTCCCAAAAAAGTTATAGGTGTTTCCTTTTATATTAATTACCATTAATATTAACCATAATCTTATAAATTTCATTTGTTGGAAATGAAATTTTTAATTTTGTGAATAATGCATAATCAGCAATTTGACAAATTACATTTTAAATATCTGATGAGAGTTTAAGACAGTGCAACTGCTTAATTTCTTAACACATTGCCCTTTACTCACACAAGAGAAAAGGGCTCTCTCTCAGACACCCCATGTTCTTACTGTGATCTGAGTCCTAGTTTTCCCTTTAGAATTAATGAAGTGCCTAAAAATAAAATAGTCATAATAATAAATTAAAAATAAAGAATTAATGGAGTGCCTAATCCATGACTCAACATACTATAGGAGAAGTGATAACGCATTGATTCAACAACTCCCAAGAATGAAAACTCTTCCTGGGCTGGTCTTCCTGTCTCAATATCCAGCTCTCTGGACCCAGAATGAGTTGAGAGGAAATGTCATGATAGCGTTGCTGTATTAGTTTTCTATCGCTACATAGCAAATTATCCCAAAATTTAGCAGCTTAAAACAGCAAACATTAATTATCTCACATAGTTTCTGAGGTTCAGAAATCCAAGAGTGGCTTACCTGGGTGGTTCCGGCTCAGCATCTGAAAAACAGAGGATTCTTTTAAATATATACATACAAATGTGCAAACAAGTGAGCACATTTTATTTTACATGAATGTTAATTATACTTAATCAGAATGTATCCTGTGTTTCATTATCATGTCAATTGATTTCTCATCTTTTTTTTAAATTGAGGTATAATTAGCATACAATGTTATATTAGTTTCAGGTATGTAACATTGATTCACCAATTCTATACATTACTCAGTGCTCACCATGACAAGTGTAGTTACCATCTGTCACTATACATTATTACAATATTATTAACTATACTCCCTATACAGTACTTTTCATCTCTGTGACTTATTTATTTTATAAATTATAAATTGTACCTCTTAATCCCCTTTATCTCTCACCCACCCCTCTGCCTACTTTCCTTCTGGCAACCATCAGTTTGTTCTCTGCATTTAAATGAGTGTTTCTGTTTGTTTGTTCATCTGTTTTGTTTTTTAGATCCACATATAAGTGAAATCATATGGAATTTGACTTTCTCTGACTTATTTCACTTAGTATAATACACTCTAGATCTATCCATGTTGTCACAAGTGGCAAAATCTCATTAATTTTTATGGCTGAGTAATATTCCATTGTATATATATTCCACATCTTCTTTATCTGTTCATCTCTCAATGGACACTTGGGCTGCTTCCATACCTTGGCTGTTGTAAATAATGCTGCAATAATCATATGGGTGCATACATTCTTTTGAATTAGTAGGTTTAAAAAAATTTTTTTAAGTTTTACTTATTTAAGTAATCTCTACACCCAATGTGGGGCTTGAACTCATTACCCTGAGATCAAGAGTTGTATGCTCTTCCAATTGAGTCAGTGGGCACCCCTTGAATTAGTGTTTTCATTTTAGGGGGTAGATACCCAAATGGTAGAATTACTGGATCATATAGTATTTGTATTTTTAATTTTTTGAGGATCCTTCCTACTGTTTTCCACAATGTCACACCAATTTACATTCCCACCAATGGTGCACAAGAGTTCCTTATTCTCCACATCCTCACCAACACTTGTTATTTCTTGTCTTTTTGATACTAGTCATTCTGACAGATGTGAAGTGATATCTCATTGTGGTTTTGATTTGCATTTCCATAATGATTAGTGATGTTGAGCATCTTTTATTGTGTCATGTGTATGTTGTTTTGTATATAATCATCTGTATGTCTTTTTTGAAGTAATGTCTATTCAGGTCCTTTGTCCATTTTTTAATCAGATTGTTTGGGGGGTTTTGGTGTTGGTGTTGAGTTATATAACTTCCTTTTTTTTAATGTTTATTTATTTTTGAGGCAGAGAGAGAGACAGGGCATGAATGGGGGAGGGTCAGAGAGAGAGACACACACATAATCTGAAACAGGCTCCAGGCTCTGAGCTGTCAGCACAGAACCCGACGCAGGGCTTGAACTCACAAACCGCAGGATCATGACCTGAGCCGAAGTTGGACGCTTAACCAACTGAGCCACCCAGGCACCCCTATAACTTCTTTATATATTTTTGATATTAACCCCTTGTTGGATATATCATTTACAAATATCTTAACTAGGTTAATCCATTAACTAGATTGTCTTTTTGTTTTGTGTAAGGAAACTTAATTTATAATGGAGTCAGGAAGCCCTGAAGGGGGAACTTTCACCCATGTATACCTAAATGAGGTTTCCTTAATTTTATACTGCAGAAACATAGCAAATAATAAAGGGAAAAAAATTAAAACATCAGTCACAAATCATGGAAAGATTAAGCAGAGAGCCATTAAAAAGAAATGGACAATCCATTGTAGAAAAATGAAGAAGATGATGATTTCAAAGGGCAAAGAACAGGGAATCAAAAGTTTGGGGTTCCAGCCCAGTTCTCTCAATTGTTTGGCTTTAGGTAAGACATTTACTTCTCTGTGACTTTGTTCCCTCATCTATAAATTAAGGAGGTTGGAAAATCATGGTATCTGAGATCTCTTTCTGATATGATGTGGTTCTGAATTAAAAAAAAATTTTTAATGATGTGGTTCTATGCATCTAAGCTCTAGTTGGCAAGACATAGTGGTATACAATAAAGTAATGGAAAGTCAGCAAAATTCACAATTTAAGGAAATTGAAGAAAATTTTCTGAAGCAAAAACAAAATTTAGAGGTAAAATTTAAGTTGTCTCCAAGAATAATCCTCAAAGAGAGATTCCCACCACTCTCCATCACTAGTCAAGCAAATATGAGAGAATAATCTATCATAAATGAAACAATAAACACAAACATAATTGTAATTAAATATATGAAATCTGCATTTTCAAAAGATTATGATAATGAAGTTAATAAAGATAGAGTAGATTTGAACAATATAATGAATTACATGTAACTGATATAAAATCTGTAAATTTTTTCAAATGAAAAGATGCAAATGAATCTTTTATAAAAACTACACATAAGCATAAAGAGCCTCAATGTATAAATGACTTCATATAATTTCAAATAAATTTTTTAAGTACCCAACCATAAAGAAACTGGTAAAACATTATTTTTAAAAAGATTCTCTTCAGAGAGGAAATACAGAATATAAAAATGAAATTTTTAATTAGCTTTGATGTATAGTTAAAACATAATAAACTACACATATGTGAAGTGTACACCTTGATAAGTTTTGACATAGGTATATACCCATGAAACCATTGCCACAATCCACAATGAGCACAGTCATCACCCCCAGGTTCCTTGTGCCCCTTGATAATCTCTTTCCTGTACTGCCCTGTCTTCTACCCATCTACATGATCTACTTTTTGTAATTCTAAATTTCTTTGCATATTCTAGAGTTTTATGTAGATAAGATTACATAGTATGTACTCTTTTGTGCCTGGCCTCTTACTCAGCATAATTATTTTAAGGTTCATCTATGTTATAGCATATATGAATAGTCATCCTTTTTTTTTTTTTTCTCAGTAGTATTGCATTACATGGATATACCACAATTTGTTTATTCACTCACCCACTGGTGCACATTTGGGTCATTTCTAGTTTGACACTTTTATGAATAAAGCCAATATGAATATTTGTGCACAAGTTACTGTATGGACATATACTTTAATTTCTCTTAGGTAAATATCTAGAAATAAAACGGATGGTAAGTTTATGGTGAATATAGTAAGGTTATGCTTAAATTTTAAGAAAGTGTCAAACTGTTTTTCAAAATGGTTATACCACTTTTTATTCCTATCTCCACATCCTTCTATTCATATCCTTGCCAATGCTTGATATGGACAGTCTTCTAAATTTAAGACATTCCAATTGGGGTATAGCAGTGTCTCACTTTGGTTTTTAATTTGCATTTCCCTAATAGCTAATGATTTTAAACATCTCTTCATATGCTTATTTGCCATCCGTGGATCTTTAGTGACGAACCATCTTGTTTTGCCCATTTCTATGACAGATTGTCAGATTTTTAAAATTTTTAATAGTTTTGAGAATATTTATGTATCCTAGATCCAAGTCAATAGCAATTATAGTGCCTATCTCATTTGTTTCTTACCTCCCAGGGATCACCTTCCTTCACTGCCCTAGGTGCAGTGTTGAAAACTATTGTTTCAAATATTTTGTCTGATTCTGTTGTTGTTTCAGGTGGGAGGATAAATCCACTTCGCATTGCTCCATGTTGGCCAAAAACTCAAGTCCATTAATCTTTTATAAAAACTACCCAGTTATCTTACAGAAGCTAAATTTTACCAAAAATTCTATGTAATTTTAAAATTACATTATTTTAGAGTACCAATTTACGTGAGGAAACAGTAAAAATAGGAAATAGTAAATAGTAAAAATTATCTTGAAAAGAATTCTCTTTAGGAGAAAGTCCAGAAATGATAATGGAATATATATTTTTAAAATTCATTTATCTAATTTCAAGTTAGTTAACATACAGTGCACTCCTTATTGCCCATCATCCATGTAGCCCATCCCCCTACCCATCTCCCCTTGAACAACCCTCAGTTTGTTCTCTGCCTTTAAGGATCTTTTATGGTTTGCCTCCCTCTCTCTGTTTTTATCTTATTTTTGCTTCCCTTCCCTTGTGTTCATCAGTTTTGTTTCTTAAATTCTACATATGAGTGAAATCATACGATATTTGTCTTTCTCTGACTGACTTATTTCACTTAGCAGAATACCTCTCGTTCCATACATGTTGCAAATGTCAAGATCTCATTCTTTTTGATCACCAAGTAGTACTCCATTGTGTGTATGTGTGTGGTGTGTGTGTATATGTGTGTTTGTGTGTGTGTGTATACCACATCTTCTTTATTTTTTTATATATTTTTAATCATTTATTTTTGAGACAGAGAGAGCAAGTGGGGGGCGGGGGAGGTGCGCAGAGAGATGGAGATAGAGGATCTGAAATAGATCATAGATCTCATAGATCTCATAGTCCTGAGTTGGCCTCTGTGCTGACAGCTCGGAGCCTGGAGCCTGCTTTGGATTCTGTGTGTCCCTCTCTCTCTGCCCCTCCCCTGCTCACACTGTGTCTCTCTCTCTCTCTCAAAAATAAATAAACATTCAAAAAAATTTTTGTTAATTATTTTACCTACAGGTCATAGTACATTAACGTGGCTAGTAAATTATAGATATAACAATAATAATATCCAATGTTCTGAGCAAATATATGTATTTTTGTGGATCTGTTTATTTTGGCTAACTAATTAGCCTTCCATTTTTGTGTGACTCTTCCTCCTGATAAAAGGTATTAACTCATAATACCTACTTGATTTCTTTTTTACCTTGTCTTTGTAGATCTGAAATTCTTAACACAAATTCTAACTAAATGAGATTCTAATGAGGTTGGAATGTGGTATATGATATATGTAAGAGTAGTTATTTTCTTTATTTAAAATTAACATATCTTTTTAATCATCTGTTCTTGAAAAAGAATCAGATAGTTAAGATTAGTTTATCTTTCTTGACATTTATCTTATTGCTGTGTCATAAGTATTTGAAACTCACAAAACAAATATAATACATTTTTGTTAAATAACTGGCTTAAGACAAAATGAAATTTAATTTTTTTAAAGGTAAGGGGAGTAGATTTAATTTACACAAAGGCTGTAAATTGATTTTTTTTTTAATTTTTTTTTTTCAACGTTTATTTATTTTTGGGACAGAGAGAGACAGAGCATGAACGGGGGAGGGGCAGAGAGAGAGGGAGACACAGAATCAGAAACAGGCTCCAGGCTCTGAGCCATCAGCCCAGAGCCCGACGCGGGGCTCGAACCCACAGACCGCGAGATCGTGACCTGGCTGAAGTCGGACGCTTAACCGACTGCGCCACCCAGGCGCCCCTGTAAATTGATTTTAATTAACGTTATTTACAATGTGAAATTTACTGACAAGGTTGAAAAGAAACACTACAGAAAAGTTATAGATAAAACTATAAACCAAGCAATATGAATAAAAGTATGGCCTAAGACAGTTTTATTCAAAACAGTATAAAAAAGCATTTCCTTACTCACTGATATGATCAGGCTCCCATTGCAAAATTGCAAAATTATAGACATGTATTACTTCTTTATCTCTTTTATCACACTACATAAACGCATTGAAAGTATTCTTTTTTTTTTTTTTATATATTTTTTTTTTTTCAACGTTTATTTATTTTTGGGACAGAGAGAGACAGAGCATGAACGGGGGAGGGGCAGAGAGAGAGGGAGACACAGAATCGGAAACAGGCTCCAGGCTCTGAGCCATCAGCCCAGAGCCTGACGCGGGGCTCGAACTCACGGACCGCGAGATCGTGACCTGGCTGAAGTCGGACGCTTAACCGACTGCGCCACCCAGGCGCCCCGAAAGTATTCTTTTTGAAACTAACACTGAAGAATGAAATTTACCTTTCTGTTGAAACCTGTGTTTGTTCTTTCGTTGGTTCAACACAAAGCTTTCATTTTTAACTGAAATAGGCAATTTCTGATGCTTGTTAAATAAGAAAAAAGCTTATTTACATATTTCAAAAAAAAATTTACATATTTCATACTTCAACAAAATGCCCGTTGTTTTCCCCTGAATAGCAGGATCCCACTTTTGCACAGAAATCCAGAACTTGTCTAGAGGTAGATCAGTAAATCTCATCTTGAGAATACTTATCAGCCTGCAGCTCACAAAGTCCTTTTCTCAAAGTCACATTTTCGGGCAGAAGATTCAGTGAGTGTAATTTAAGTCACTCCCTTGTGTTGACAAGGGAGGGAACATACCCAGGCTGTGGTTCTGTGGTTCTCCCAGGTGGTGTTCAAGAAGATGTGAAAGATGCAGAGGCCCTTCTCACTTCCAAATCCAATCAATAGGGGAAACATGTCAAGATTTCCTTTTGCGGCATAATTTGACGAAAGATTCCATTTCTTTTAAATCCAAGAATCTGGTCAGTTGTAGTCAAAATATTTCCTCTGAGCCTTTGTGATTCATTTTTTTCGCCCAAAACTCCTGTTGAGAATTCTTCCTCCACTAAGCCAGCAGATTTCTGCCTGTAGCAGATTTATGTGCCCTTTATCTAGGTGTTCACACAGTATAAAAAATTTTTCTCAGGTGAATTGTTCTTTCTTTAATAAAGTTGACCATTTTTTGTCACATCATGCAGACTTTCAAAATTTATTCATTAACAGGCTTCAATACCAGCACCTCTCCGTGAAGAAAACTGTGTGTTTTGTGATCAAAATCAGATTTTCGCCTCTCCTGGAACCAACCACTGGTGAGCCCTGTCAGTCCAGATGCCTACACAGCTCCTTCAGGTCAGATCTTTTGATTCCAAATATGAAGACTAAGCACTAAATGTTATCTTGGTCTTAACTTGTTTGGACTGCTCTTTCTGCAGCAGAAAAGAAAAAAGTTGTCAGTATTCACTATTTTTACAAATCTTAACAAATGTTGTGATAAGACGTCTAATGGTAAAATCTGCTGACTCATTAACCTCGATACAAAAGCAGTATTTGTTCAACTTATTGCACAAAACTTCTTTGACATAATGTTACATGTCATGTATATATATATGTATGTATGTATGTAATCAGTATGTTGACTCACTAGGCTGCTGAAGAGGAACCAGCAGCTTATCCTAATATTTTACTCACTCTACTTTTTCACACTGATGTTATTAGGTTCTCACCAACTGGGTGCCTTTTCCTTTCTGGACACTAAATAAATGCTACTAAATAATTTGCTTCCTGAACCTTTTCACTGATTATGACTGTTTGTTTTTGTTTTTGTTTTTAAACAAGAGCTTTACTCTGTTTTGAGATTTCAGTACCATTTAAAACACTTGTCAAATGACTGTAATTTGGAGTTAAGTGTCTTTGCAGTTTGGGGGGAGACATTGCTTAATGTGTAAGTTGTTTAGCACGGACAATGCACAAAAGAATAGAGCAGCTTGGAAGACCAGACCCCCTTGTCTCTGAGTGCAATGAGGTGTCTCAAAAGATTGAAACACTTCATCATTAACTTTATCAGAAGGGTCCACAGATCCAGGCGCAGAACTGTTCTCTTCTATCTCATCTCTTGTCTTTAAAAAAAAGTCACCATGTTGGACAAAACACATATGTTTAAAAACACAAACCCTAATAAAACATAAAATGATAGAATAATTAATATGTGAAAACAAGGGGCTCTGCATTTTCATTTTGCACTGGGTCTTGCAAATTATGTAACTGATCCTGTTCCAGGGAAGGAAGAAATAGCAAAATTCAAGTACAGGCTGACAGATTTCTCTTTAGGATATCCACAAGCTCCCAGAACTAACATGATGAGAGTTGGTGGGGAAGAGTTCTCCATCTCCAATGAAACTGGGTTTTTGCCAATTCTGGCAAATAGGGGATGAAGCAACTTTGATTTGATTTTGGAGCCCAACAACATTTCTTGCCCTTCAGGTGTTACAGAGCAAATTCTTACCCCTTTTGTGAAGATTTTATCTTATCAGTCTTATGTTTAAAATTCTGTAGCGGTTCTCCATTATCTGGAAGCTAAAATACAAATACAAACCCTGTCATAAAGAATTTAAGCTTTGTGTGATCTAACATTACCCTGGTCCTGCTGTCCACCAAATTCTCTCTCCAGTCCCCAGTACCAAGTCTTCCCCCCACTCCTGTTCCCCCTCCACTCAGATTCCATACCCGACTCCAAATGGTCAACCACTGATACTAGTTTCTTGTGAGTATGCAGAAACCTTAAATATATATACAAGTAAATAATATGTACTTTGTTTCCTTTCTTATACAAAAGTTGCAAACATGGTGGACTCAAAGTTCTATCCATTCTTTTACTTATGCTACTGTCTTTGGTCTGGGATATATTTCTATACCATCTCCATCACCAAGTCAGGCAGTCTTTGACACCCATTGTAAACACCTCTCCCCAAAGCTTTCTGAAATCTCACTAATTGCAATGAAAGATAATGTTCCTGGGAAATTAAACAGGCACTTTAAAATTAAACTGTAATTAGCTGTTTAACATGTCAGAAAGTACTTTGTTCTTATTTGACATAGCTAAAAGACAGAGTCTATATATTAGGGAAAAATCATTTGGAATGGCTGTTATGTGACATTTTTGACTTAAAAATGGCATTTCATATGGGTAATCTGATAGATTTGAATTTAAATAAAACTTTTCCCAGGAAACTCTCCAGTTTCCTATAGGATTCTTTCTTTTCCTACTGACAAACATAGCATTTAATGACCTATATTCTTTTATTCCAATACTTTCCATCAACAATATTAATTCTGTATGAATCTAAAGCTTTCTAGGTTTATAATTATCTTTTATTTCCATATTATACATGGCTCTTTTACTCAACAGAAGTGACCTTTATTTTATTTTACTACCTCCACCGTTGTTATCATTAGCACAATCTGTACACATTCTTATCAACTTTACATCCTACTGCTTTGATAAGCCAAATATGAAATCACTCAGACATTGCAGCTGGTATTGTTTCCAACAATGTTTTTCCTGCTCTGCTTGCTAGTTCTAAAAGAGGTTATAACAACAGTAGTCAAAGATCATGTTCTCTGATTAATCAATCACCTCATAACTAATTCATGTTAGAAAAGCTTGTGCTGAAGGTCTGTTCTTGCAGATAGACTCTCCATCCCCAGCAGGGAGTATGCCCTCAAACATCTCTGGGCCCACAGCCAAAGAATTCAGTGACCAAACGAGAAGAAAAGAAGACCAGTCCAGTTAGAATATGTTTGGACAAGGATTCTGATTGTTCTGGCTGGGGTCATATGCCTATCCCTGAACCAGTCATTGTGTCTACAGGGATGGAATAATATTATTGCCCACTGCTATAACCAAGCACCGGGTTATTAACAGAAGAAAGTGAGAAGGCAAAGACATCCTGAATAGATAAGAACACTAAATACTGCTCCATGTTGAATTAGAAGATTTCCCCACCTACCCTCTTGTGTTATATAAATACTTGTTACATAAAGTAAGTTTAAGCTCTTTTTCATAAAACTTTCAAATATGTTAACAGTACGTGTGTTCTCCTTGTTTCTTCCCTTCTCAGGCCAGTGACCCAACTGCTGGTTTCCCCCTGGGTATCTAGCCATTCCTTCCTTTTCTCCTCCTCTGGCCTTTCTTCCCTGCCCCTTACCCCCTTCAAGATGTTGGCCCTTTTCTTCACTATGCACGTTCTCCCTGGGTTAATTAGCATTGCCCATTGCTCTATCATTAGCACACCAAACCAGTATTTCCTGTGCTTTCGGATTCTTTCTGACTCTATCTAACAGGGTTTGCCTAAGTTTCGTTTAAAATCTTGCAACACCCACCCTTAGGAATTTTATATTTCATCATTTATATAAGTTAGGATTGTATTTGCCTCCATGTAAAAGATAGCTGGTGTCTTAGTCCATTCAGGCTGCTTAGTCCAGTCCAAAAATACCATAGACTGGGTATCTTAAATAACAAGCATTTATTTCTCACAGTTTTGGAAGCTGAGAAGTCCAAGATTAAGGTGGAGGCAGACCTCCCTGAAGCCCCTTTGTTCTTTTGTAAAAAATATATTGATAAAAGCAGTTTTCTTTTTAGTTTTATTTATTTTTTTTTTCAAAGTTTATTTATTTTTGGGACAGAGAGAGACAGAGCATGAACGAGGGAGGGGCAGAGAGAGAGGGAGACACAGAATCAGAAACAGGCTCCAGGCTCTGAGCCATCAGCCCAGAGCCCGACGCGGGGCTCAAACTCACGGACTGTGAGATCGTGACCTGGCTGAAGTCGGACGCTTAACCGACTGCGCCACCCAGGCGCCCCGATAAAAGCAGTTTTCTAAGCTCAACAGCAAAAATACATATTGATTGCTTTGCTTCTCCTTGAGTAGGATTTTCCTTTTTCCTATTTCTTCTATTTTTATCCATCGTTTAATGTTTCAAGATCCCCAACCCTGAAGAAATCCATCTGCCTGCCTGGCCCTGATTACTGTGAGCTGCCTACTCTAATCCCAATGAAAGCAACTCAGTTTGCATTGTATTTGGTTGTTCACAGATAAAAAAAAAAAAAAAAAAAAAAAGGACATACTAAAAATGAATATTTAAGACTTTTCTCAGCTTGAATTGTTTTCCTTTTCTACCCCAAAGAAAATACATGAGTTTATCACAATCTTCTCTTATGGAGCCTGTCTTAAAGTGATAGTATGTGCACTAAGAGTGAGATTTGTAAATTGGTACAATTTTGTTAAAAGGCAATTTAGAAAATATATCAAAGCATCTTTTAAATGTTCATGTCCTTTGCAAAGGCAATTCTTCTTTTAGGGAATTTCTGCTGATTTGTAGCATCATGTGTTAGAATCAAAGTCTTACTTGGAATCTCAAATAGTTAGAAATGTCTAAGAGTGCTTGGGTGGCTCAGTCAGTTAAGTGCCCAAGTCTTGATTTTGTCTCAGGTCATGGTCTTATGGTTCATGAGTTTGAGCCCTACATCCCACTCTGTGCTGACAGCACAGAGCCTGCTTGGAGTTCTCTGTCTCCCTCTCTCTCTGCCCCTCCCCTGCTCGCTCTCTCTCTCTCTCTCTCTCTCTCTCTCAAAAATAAATAAATAAAACATTAAAAAAATGTCTAAAATTAGGGGATTGATTATATAGGTAATTGTATATCCATACAAAGATGAACGATGTTGTAGAAATGCATGAAATGAAATGAAAAAAAATTCAGAATATATTGCTAAGGGAAGAAAACAACTTATAAAAAATTATGTATAGTTCTATTGTCCCTTTTTTGTTTTTTTTAAGAATGTATAGAAAAAGTTCTGGGAAGATTTCCATTAAGGTATTAATAAATAGGTGAAATTATGAGACTATGGTAATGATATTCACTGCTTACTTGCTCATGTTTTTCTATTTTTTCTCTGAAGATCAGGAATTACTTGTGTAATCAATGATAACAATAAATAATGTTTTGATTGCTAGAAAAGTTATGTGAAAAGTTAATGACCCTGCCTCTTCTAATAAGCTGTCACCTGTTCTGGAAGATGTCTTCAAAACAAAGTCATCTAATTTCACATCCTGATCATCTCTGTTCAAGCAATTGCAGAACTATCAGGAATTACAGGTTTCACATATCGAGGCTCTGACGCAGACAATTTGGCCCAAATTTCAACAGATTTGCCTACTTGCTAAATGAGTGAAGTCTTCAAACCTCACTCACTATGTCCAGAATTAAGTATTTTATCAAAATCTGATACTGTTTCCTTAAAAAAAGAGCTTTTTATATTTAACTTCTCTAAGATACATAGCAAAATATGGCAAATCATTCTATACATTCTAGATTCTCTCAATTATAGCCTCTGCTTACATGCCCTGCTATACATAACATTGCCCTGCTATACAATTATCATTGTCATCAATCACATTATTGAGTACATACAACATGCTAGGCACCACACTATGTACATTATATGTACTATTTAATTTGAACTTCCCAACTCACTTTAAAGCATATGCTTTTATTACCGTATATAATATATATAACAGTATATTTGTGTGTAATTTGAGTCAGGTTATTATTAGCCCTTGTGGTAGACAAGTATAAATGGACAACCAGGCATTTCTCTTCCCCATTTCCTAACAGTACCCTGGAAAATGGGGATGATAAGAGTATCTATTCATAGGATGGTTGTGAACTTTAGATAAGTTAATACACGACTATTACAAATAAAGCTGCTATACATGTTCATTTTCAAGGCTTTGTATGGATACAGGTTTTCTCTTGGGAAAATAAATGAGGACAATAGCTGGTTCATATAACATATGTTTAACTTAAAAAAAAAATCTGATCACTAAAAAAAGTGATTTTTCCAAAGTTGGCATACCATTTTACATTCTCATCAACAATGTGTGAGTTCTAGTTCCTTTATATCATTGTCAACACTTGGAATAGTGAGTTTTAAATTTTAGCCATTCTAGTAAGTGTGTAGTAATATCTCATTGTGGTTTTAATTTATATTTTCCTAGTAGCTAATGATGTTGTGCACCATTTTATGTTTTTTTTGCCAGGAATATATCTTTTTTAATTAAATGTGTATTCAAATCTTTTGCCAGCTTTTCATGAGTTATGAGCTTGCTTATAATTGAATTTTTAAAATTTTTGTATATTTTGGATCTAAGACTTCTATCAGATATATGATTTGAGAATATTTTCTCTGTCTGTGGGTTCTCCTTTTATTCTCTTAGCAATGTCTTTTGAAGAATCAAAATGCTTAATTTTGATTAAGAGAAATATATTAATTTTTAATGAATTTTTTAATCTGAGCATAAGAGGCCTTAATTTTTTTTTAAAGTAATTTTTTTTTAACATTTATTTATTTTTGAGACAGAGAGAGACAGAGCACGAACGGGGGAGGGTCAGAGAGAGAGGGAGACACAGAATCCGAAGCAGGCTCCAGACTCTGAGCTGTCAGCACAGAGCCTGATGCAGGGCTTGAACTCACAGACCGCGAGATCATGACCTGAGCTGAAGTCAGGCACTTAACCGACTGAGCCACCCAGGCGCCCCGAGGCCTTAATTTTTTTTAAGTTTATTTATTTTGAGAAAGAGAAAGTGCACACACACGCAGGGGAGGGGCAGAGAGAGGGACACAGAAATACCAAGCAGGCTCTGTGCTGTCAGTGTGAAACCCAATGCAGAGCTTGAACTCAGGAACTGTGAGATCATGACCTGAGCTGAAATCAAGACTCGGAGGCTTAATGGACTGAGCTACTCAGGCACCCCAAATCTATTCATTTCTTTTAATGAATTGTACTTTTGGTAGCATATCTAAGAAATCTTTATCTAACCCAAGGACACAAAGATTATATCATATTTTCTCTTAAAAATTTTATAATTTTAGATCTAAGATCTATTTTGAGTAAATTTTTGTATATGGCACAGGAATGGATGGAGGTATAGTTTATTTGGTTTTTTTGCAGATGGATATCCAATTTTTCCAGCACCACTTAATGACAAACCTATCCTTTCTCCACTAAATTGTTTTGCACCTTTGTGAAAAATCAGTTGTCTATATATGTATAGGTTTTATTGCTAAACTTTTTTGTTTCATGGATATATTTCTAATTTTGTACCAATACTGCATTGTCTTGATTACTGTAGTTTTATAATAATTTATTTTATTTTATTTTTTTACTTATTTGAGAGAGAGAGAGAGAGAGAGAGAACATGAGGGGAGAAGGGGGCAGAGGGAGAGAATCCCAAGCAGACTCCACACTCAGTGCAGAGCCTAATGCAGGTCTCAATCCCATGACTCTAGGATCGTGACCTGAGCTGAAATCAGATTGGACCCTCAACCAACTGAGCTACTCAGGCACCCCTTATAATTTTTGAAATTGGATAGTGTTAGTTTTGAATCTTCTACTTTTTCAATGATGTTTTCACTTTTTTCAGGTCCTTTGCATTTTCATATGAATTTTAGAATCAGTTTGTCAATTTCTACCATAAAAAAGTCTGATAAGATTTTGATTAACATTTCATTAAATCCATAGACCAATTTGGGAAGAAATGACATCATAATATTAAGTCTTCTGACCTATGAACACAGTATATCTATTTTATTGATTTCTTTAGTTTTTCTCTGCAGTATACTGTCATTTTCAGTGTACAAGTCTTTCATATCATTGTCAGAGCTATCTCTATTCAATATTTTTTATGTTATTATAAATGGTAATTTTTATTTCATTTTTATTTGTTTATTGCTAGTATACAGAAAACAATTGATTTTGTCTATTGATCTTGTGTTCTACAACCTTGAAAAACTCATTTATTCTAAACCCACAATGGAATTGGGAGATTCTATTGAATTTCCTACATAGACTCTCATGCTATTTCAAATAAAAACAATTTTACTTCTTCCTATCCAATCTGAATGCCTTTTTCTTTTTCTTGCCTTATTGCACTGGCTAGAATCTCCAGCATGATGTTAAATAGAGTGGAAAAGCATTTGTCTTTTACCATTAAGTGTGATGCTATTATAGGGTTTTTTTGTAGATGCTCTTCATCATGGTGAGGAAGCTCACTTCTACTTCTCATTTTCTGAGAGTTTTTATCAGGAATTAACGTTAGATTTTGTCAAATGCTTCTCCTGCATCTATTTAGGTAATTATATGACTTTCTTTTTTAGTTTATTAAGGAAAATTATATTGACTGATTTTCAAATATTAAGCAACCTGGCATTCCTGGGGTAAACCACACTTGCTCATGATGTATTATCTTTTTTATTCTTTGTTGGTTTGAATCACTAAGATTTTGTTTAGAATTTTGCATGCATGTTTATAAGGGCTATTATTATATAGTTTTCTGCTGTAAAGATTTTGCTTGGTTTTGATATTAGAGAAGAGTTTATATAATACAATTTCTTTCTTAAGTATTTGGTAGAATTCACCAGTGAAGTAATTTGGACCTAGAATTTTCTTTGTGGGAAAGTATTTAACTATAGATTCAATTTCTTTGACAGATACGGGGCTACTCAGGCCATCTATTTCTTCCTGAATAAATTTTAACAGTTTGTATCATTCAAGGAATTTGGCCATTTCCTCTAAGTTGTTGAATTTACACGCATAAAGATGTTTATAATAATCCCTTCTTATCCTTTTATTATCTGCAAAATATGTTGTGATGTCACCTTCTCCTCTTTATGCTATTATTATCTCTATTTTAGTTTATTTATTTCTGAGAGAGAGAAAGTGCATATGCATGATCAGAGTGGGAGCAGAGAGAGAATGAGATGGAGGATCCAAAGCTGGCTCTGCACTGACAGCAGAGAACCTGACGCAGGGCCCAAACTCATGAACTGTGAGATCACAACCTGAGCTGAGGCCAGCCACCCAACCAACTGAGCCACCCAGGCACCCCTATGCAATTGTTGTTTTACATTTACTAATACATGTAGTATAAACCTTATAATGCATCTTTATTATTTCATCATTATTTGCATTTAAAAAGTAAGTTCTTTTTTAAAGAGATCTAAGTTTTAAAAAAGTCATATATTTACCATATAGTTGACATTTCCAGTGCTTTTCATTCCTTTGTGTAGATCTGTATTTCCATCTGGTATCATTTTCCTTCTGCTTTTAGGATTTTCTTTAACTTTATTTCTTTTTTTTTTTTTTTTCAGTTTATCCACAATGTACTTTATTTTTTCTTGTTTTTCTTTTTTTTTTTTTTTTGAAGTTTTTCTTTAAATTCCAGTTAGTTAACATATAGTGTAATAAAATTGGTTTTAGGAGTAGAATTTAGTGACTCAACACTCACATAGAACACCCAGTGCTCATCACAACAAGTGTGTTCCTTAATACCCATCATCCATTTAACCCATCCCCCTGCCCACCTCCCTTCCAGCAACCCTCAATTTGTTCTCTCTTGTTAAAAGTCTGTTTTATGGTTTACCTCTCCTTTTTTCCCCTATGTTCATCGGATTAACTTCTTAAGTTCTACATATGAATGAAATCATATGGTATTTGTCTTTCTCTGACTGACTTTTTTCACTTAGCATAATACACTCTTGCTCCACCCACTGCATTGCAAATGGCAAGATTTCATTCTTTTTGATGGCTGAGTAATATGCCATTATATATATGCACTTCTTTATCCATTCATCAGTCAGTGAACATTTAGGCTTTTTCCATAGTTTGACTATTGTTGATTAGGCTGCTATAAACATTGGGCTACATATATCCCTTTGGATCAATATTTTTGTATCCTTTGGGTAAATACCTAGTGGTGCTATTGCTGGATTGTAGGGCAGTTCTATTTTTAACTTTTTGAGGAACCTCCATACTGTTTGCCAGGGTTCCTGCTCCAGTTTGCTTTCCAACCAATAGTGCAGGAGTGTTCCCCTTTCTCTGCATCCTCGCCAAAATCTGTTGTTTCCTGTGTTGTTAATTTTAGCCAATCTGACAGGTATGAAGTGATATCTCATTGTAGTTTTTATTTGTGTTTCCCCAATGAGTGGTGTTGAGCATCTTTTCATGTGTTTGATAGCTATCTGAATGTCTTCTTGGGGAAAATGTCTATTCATGTGTTTGGCCTATTTTTTAACTAAACTCGTTGTTTTTTTGGGGGGTGCTGAGTTTAATAAGTTCTTTTTACATTTTGGGTACTAACCCTTTATCAGATATGTCATTTGCAAATATCTTCTCCCATTCTGAAGGTTGACTTCTAGTTTTGTTGATTGATTCCTTTGCTGTGCAGAAGACTTATCTTGGTGAAATCCCAATAGTTCATGTTTGCTTTTGTTTCCCTTGCCTCAGGAGACATGTCTAATAAGAAGGTGGTATGGTCAATGTCAAAGAAGTTACTGCCTGTGTTCTCCTCCAGGATTTTAATGGTATCCTGTCTCACATTCAGGTCTTTCATTCAGTTTGAATTTATTTTTGTGTACACTATAAGAATGTGGTCCAGTTTCATTCTTTTGCATGTTGCTTTCCAGTTTTCCCAGCCCCATTTGTTGAAGACACTGTCTTTTTTCCATTGGATATTCTTTCCTGCTTTGTTGAAGATGAGTTGTTGGTCCATTGCTGAGTTTTATATTCTGTTCCATTTATCTATATGTCTGTTTTTGTGCCAGTACCACACTGTCTTGATCACTACAGCTTTGCAATAGAACTTGTAGTCTGGAATTGTGATGCCTCCAGCTTTGCTTTTCTTCTTCCAGATTGCTTTGGCTATTTGGGATCTTTTGTGGTTCCATACAAATTTTAGGATTATTTGTTCTAGCTTGGTGAAAAGTGCTGGATTGCATTAACTCTGTAGATTGCTTTTGGTAGTATAGTTATTTTAACAATATTTTTTCTTCCAATCCATGGGCATGGAATGTTTTTCTATCTCTTTGTGTCTTCTTCAACTTCTTTCCTAAGTGTTCTAAAGTTTTCAGAGTATAGATCTATTACATCTTTGGTTAGGTTTATTCCTAGGTATCTATGGGTTTTGGTGCAATTATAAATCAGATCAATTCCTTGATTTCTTTCTGCTGCTTCATTATTGATGTATAGAAATGCCACAAATTTCTCTGTACATTGATTTTGTATCCTGCCACTTTACTGAAATTGTGCATCAATTCTAGCAATTTTTTAAATATTTATTTTTGAGAGAGAGAGAGCAAGTGGGGAGGGGCAGAGAGAGGGGGCAGAGGATCCAAAGCAGGCTCTGCACTGAAAGCAGAGAGCCTGATGCAGGGCTCGAATTCACAAATTGTGAGATCATGACCTGAGCCAAAGTTGGACACTCAACTGACTGAGCCACCCAGCTGCCCCTGGCAATGTTTTAATTTGGGTCTTTTCTCTTTCTGATGTCTGGCTAAGGGTTTATCAATTTTTTAAGTTTTTCAAAGAACTAGCTCCTGGTTTCATTGATCAGTTCTACTGGTTTTTTGTTGTTATTGCTGTTTTTTGTTTGTTTGTTTGTTTGTTTTAGTTTCTGTATCATATATTTCTGCCCTAATCTTTATTATTTCCCTTCTTCTGCTGGCTTACATTTCATTTGTTGTTCTTTTTCTAGCTCCTTTAGGTGTAAGGTTAGCTTGCATATTTGAGATTTTTCTTACTTTTTGAGGTAGGCCTGTATTACTATATACTTCCCTCTTGTGACTGCTTTTGCTACATCGCAAAAGTTTTGGATGGTAGTGTGTCATTTTCTTTTGTTTCCATGTGTTTTTTTAATTTCTTCTTTAATATCCTGGTTGACCCATTCTTTAGTAGGATGTTCTTTAACCTCCATGTATTTGTGGTCTTTCCAAATATTTTCATGTGGTTGACTCCAAGTTTCATAGTGTTATGGTTGGAAAATATACATGGTATGATCTCAGTCTTTTTGTACTTGCTGAGGCCTGATTTGTGACCTAGTATATAATCTATTCTGGAGAATGTCCTACATGCATTCAAAAAGAATGTATATTCTCCTGCTTAGGACGAATGTTCTGAATATATCTGTTAAATTCATCTGGTCCAGTTTGTCATTCAAAGCCATTGGTTTCTTATTGATTTTCTGCTTAGATGACCTGTCCATTCATGTAAGTGGGATGTTAAAGTCCCCTAATTTTACTGTATTATTATCAGTGGGTTCTTTTTTTTAATTTCTTCTTAATGTTTATTTATTTTTTACAGAGAGGGAGACAGACAGAGCTAGAGCAGGGGAGGGGCAGAGAAAGAGGGAGACACAGAATCTGAAGTAGGCTCCAGGCTCTGAGCTGTCAGCACAGAGCCCGATGTGGGGCTCGAACTCATGAGCCATGAGATCATGACCTGAGCTGAAGTCGGATGCTTAACCAACTGAGCCACCCAGGCACCCCTCAATGGGTTTCTTTGTTGGTTATTGTTTTATATATTTGGGTTCTTTCAAGTTGGGGACATAAATATTTACAATTGTTAGATCTTCTTGTCAGATAGACCCCTTTATTATGATATAGTGCCCTTCTTCATCTCTTGTTACAGTCTTTGATTTAAAACCTAGTTTGTCTGATCTAAGTATTGGTAGTCTGTCTTTATTTTGACATCAATTTGTATGATAAGTGGTTCTCCATCCCATCACTTGCAATCTGCCGGTGCCTTTAGATCTAAAATGAATCTCTTATAGCATATAGATGGGTATTGTTTTTTTATCCATTGACACCCTATGTCTTTTGATTGGAGCATTTAGTCCATTTACATTCAGAATAATTATTGATAGATATGAATTTAGTGCCATTTAATCACTATTAATCATTATTTCTGAGAAATTTCTCTGTTTCTTTCTAGTCTTTGTTGCTTTTGGTTTTTCTTTCTCCCTCAAACAGCCCCCATTAATAATTCTTGCAGGACTGGTTTAGTAGTCATGAACTCCTTTAGTTTTTGTTTGTTCAGGAAAATCTATTTCTCCTTCTATTCTGAACTATAGCCTTGCTGAATAGAGTATTCTTGGCTGCATATTTTCCCATTCAGCACATTGAATATATCATGCTGCTCCCTTCATGCCTGCCAAGTTTCTGTGGAGAAATCTGTGGTTAATTTTATTTGTCTTCCCTTATAAGTTAGGGACTATTTTTGTCTTGGTGCTTTTAGGATTTTTTTCTTTATCTCTACAGTTTGCTAATTTAACTACTGTATATCTTGGTGTTGGCTTTGTTGATTTGATGGGAGTTCTTTGTGCCTCCTGGATGTGGATGTCTGTTTCTTTCCCCAGATTAGAGATGTTTTCAGCTATAATTTCCTCAAAAAACCTTCTGCTCCCTTTTCCCACTCTCCTTCTGGGACTCCTATGATGTGAATGGTATTATGCTTTATGGAATCACTAAGTTCCTATGTCTACATTCATGATCTAATGTCTTTCTTTCCCTCTTCTTTTCAGCTTCATTATTTTCCCTAATTTTATCTTCTATATCACTTATTCATTATTCTGCTTCTTCCATCCTTGTGGTCATTTCATACAGTCAGTTTCAAGTCTCAGTTATATTTTCATTTCAGCCCAACTGGTTTTTAGGTCTTTTATCTCTGTAGTCCCTAACTTCAGAGATAAAAGACCTAAAAACTAGTGTCTTCTATGCTATTCTCCAACCCAGCTAGTATTCTTATTATTGTTGCTTTAAATTTTGGATCAGGCATATTGCTAATATCTTTTTTGATTAGGTTACTGGCTATGACATTTTCTTATTTTTTCCTTTGGGATGAATTCCTCCATCTTGGCATTTTGTCTAGGTCTCTATCTTCTCCGTGTTAGGAAAGCCTGTTATCTTTCCTGCTCCTGGGAGTAATGGCTTTATGAAGAAGGGGTCACATACTGTCCAGGGCCTAGCACTTCAGAATTATTTGATATTTATTTAGCTGTGTTTGAGGAAGGAAGCAAGCCTAGGGTCCTCCTTCTACTCCTCCATCTTAGCTCCTCCCCCTCTTTAATATTTCTTAAAATTCATGTTGGCTTATGATAAATTCTTTCATCTCTTCTATATCAGTGGCTTTTAGTATATTCACAAAGTTATATATTAACAAAGTTCACAAAATTATTACCACTTTTTAAAAATTATTACCTCTATCTAACTCCAGAACATTTAATCACTAACATCCCTGCCCCCAACCATACCCATACCCATTAGTAGTCACTCTTCATTCTTCCTTCCTCCCAGACCCCGGTAAACACAAACCTACTAATCTACTTTCTGTCTCCATGTCCTTCATTTTTGAAAGATATTTTTTACTACATAAACTATTCTAAGTTGAGAGTTGTGTGTGTGTGTGTGTGTGTGTGTGTGTGTGTTTATAGTTCGTTAAAGATATTTTCTGTTGTTGTCTCATATTACTTTTGACAAGAAAACTATTATTTTCCTCTTATGTTTTCCTCTGAGATGTAGCTTTCCACTCTGGCTGCTTTTCAGATTTCCTCTTTATCACTGTTTGTTGTTGTTGTTGTTGTTGTTGTTTATCAATTTGATTATGTCTCCTGGTATCATTTTCTTCATATTTCTTGTTTTTGAGGTCCATTGAGTACCTTGGATCTGTGGGCTTATGGTTTTCACCAAGTTTGAAAAAAAATTTGGTCATTATTTCTTCAGATGTTTTTCAGTTCACCTAGTTCCCCTTCCACCTTGCCTGAGGACTCCAATGATATATGTATTGAAGTTCAGATATATATATCTGAAGTTGTCCCACAGCTTACTGATGCTCTTTACTTTTTCTTTCTTTTTAAATTTAATTCTAGTATAGTTAACTTACAGTGTTATATTAGTTTCAGGTGTACAATATAGTGATTCAGCAATTCTATATGTTACTCAGTGCTTATCATGATAAGTGTACTCTTAATACCCTTTACCTATTTCCCCAATTCCCCCCCCCCCATCCTCCCCTTTGGTAACCATAAGTTTGTTCTCTATAATTAAGAGTCTGTTTTTTGGTTTGTCTTCTTTTGTCTTTGTTTTGTTTCTGAAATTCCACATATGAATGAAATCACAGGGTATTTGTCTTCTTCTCCCTTATTTCACTTAGCATTATACCCTCTAGATCCATTCATGCTGTTGCAAATGGCAAAATTTCATTCTTTTTTTATGACTGATTAATATTCCACTACATATATATAATCCATTCATCTATTGATGGATACTTGGGCTGCTTCCGTATCTTGACTATTGTAAATAATGCTGCAATATATATAAGGCTGCATATGTCTTTTTGAATTAGTGTTTTCATTTTCTTTGGGTAAATACCCAGTAGTGGAATTACTGGATTATGTAGTATCTCTATTTTTAATTTTTTGAGAAACCTCCATACCATTTTCCATGCTGGCCGCACCAGTTTGCATTCTCACTAACATTTCATGAGGGTTCCTTTTTCTCCTCATCCTTGCCAACATTTGTTTCTTGTGTTTTTTATTTTAGCCATTCTGACAGGTATGAGGTACTATCTCATTGTGCTTTTGATCAACATTTCTATGACATATTAGTGATATTGAGCATCTTTTCATGTGTCTGTTGGCCATCTGTATGTCTTATTTGAAAATTTCTGTTCATTTCTTCTGCCCATTTTTAATTTTGGCTTATTTGGGGGGTTTTTTTGGTATTGAGTGTTAGAAGTTCTTTATGTATTTGGATACTAACCCTTTATCAGATACATCATTTGCAAATACCATCTCCCACTCAGTACATCATCTTTCCGTTTTGTTGATGTTTCCTTTGCTGTGCAGAAGTTTTTATTTGGATGTAATCCCAGCAGTGTATTTTGGTTTTGTTTCCCTTGCCTCAAAACATATCTAGAAAAAGTTACTATGGTCAATGTCAAAGAAAGAGCACTGCCTGTGCTCTCTTCTAGAATTTTTATAGTTCCAGACCTCACATTTAGGTCTTTAATCCATTTTGAGTTATTTTTGTGTATACTGTAAGAAAGTTGTCCCATTTCATTCTCTTGCATATAGCTGTCCTGTTTTCCCAACACCATTTGTTGAACAGACTGACTTTTCCCTATTGCTTTTCTTGCTTACTTTGTTGAAGATTAATTGACCATATTATCATGGGTTTATTTTGGCTTTCTATTCTGTTCTGTTGACGTATGTGTCTATTTTTGTGCCAGTACCAAACTGTTATGATTACTATAGCTCTGTAGTATATCTTGAAATTTGGGATTGTAACACCTCCAGTTGGTTTTTTGTTTGTTTTTTGTTTTTTTCAGTACTGCTTTGGCTATTCGGGGTCTTTTGTAATTCCCTACAAATTTTAGTAGTATTTGGTCTAGATCTGTGAAAAATGCTATGTATGTATTTTGATAGGGTTGCATTAAATTTGTAAGTTGTTTTGGGTAGTATTGACATTTTAACAATATTTTTTCTTCCAATCCATGAGCATGGAATGTCTTTCCATTTGTTTTCATCGTCTTCAATTTCTTTCATCAGTGTTTTATAGCCCTCAGAGTACAGGCCTTTCATCTCCTTGGTTAAGTTTGTCTTCTAGGTATTTTATTATTTTTGGTACCAGTTGGAAATGGGATAGTTCTCTCTCTCTTTCTAAATGTTTATTCATTTATTTTGAGAAGGAGAGAGAGACTATAATTGGGGCAGGGACAGAGAGGAGAGGGAGAGAGAAAATCCCAAGCAGGCTCCACACTGTCAGCACAGAGCCCAATGTGGGGCTCAATCCCATGAACCATGAGATCATGCATGACCTGAGTAGAAATCAGTAGTCAGACACTTAACCAATTGAGCCACCCAGGCACCCCTGGAAATGGGATAATTTTCTTAATTTCTCTTTATGCTACTTTATTATTTGTGTATAGAAATGCAACAGATTCTGTATTTTGATTTTGTACCCTGGGACCTTACTGAATTCATTTATCAGTTCTAGCATTTTTTAGTGGAGTCTTTAGAATTTCCTGAATATAGTATCATGTCATCTGCAAATAGTGAAAGTTTGACTTCTTCCTTACCGATTTGGATGCCGTCTATTTCTTTTTGTTGTCTCGTTGTGGCTAGGACCTCCATTACTATGTTGAATAAAAGTTGTGGGAGTGAACATCTTTGTCTTGTTCCTGATCTTAGTGGGAAAACTCTCAGTTTTTCCCCAATGAGTGTGAGGTTACCTGTAGGTTTTTCAATCTTTTGAATTTGTTGAGACGTGTTTTGTGGCCTAATATGTGATGTGTTCTGGAGAAAGTTCCATGTGCACTTGAAAAGAACGTGTATTCTGTTGTTTTAGGATGGAATTTTCAGAATATATGTTAGATCCATCTGATCCAATGTGTCATTCAAAGCCACGTTTTTCTTGTTTATTTTCTGTTTGGATGATCTATCCATTGATGTAAGTGGACTGGTAAAGTCCCCTACTATTATTGTATACTATCAATTTGTTCTTTTATGTTTGTTATTAGCTGTTTATGTATTTGGGTGCTCCAATGTTGGATGCATATATACTTTCAATTGTTATATCTGTTTGTTAGATTGTTCTCTTATAATTATATGGAGTTCTTCGCTGTCTCTTGTTACAGTCTTTGGGGTTTTTTTTTGTTTTATTTTATTTATTTTTTAATATGAAATTTATTGTCAATTGGTTTCCATACAACACCCAGTGCTCATCCCAACACATGCCCTCCTCAATACCCATCACTCACCCACCCCTCCCTCCCACCCCCCATAAACCCTCAGTTTGTTCTCAGTTTTTAGGAGTCTCTTCTGTTTGTTTCCCTCCCTCTCTAACCATTTTTTTCCTTCCCCTCCCCTGGTCTTCTGTTAAGTTTCTCAGGATCCACATAGGAGTGAAAACACATGGAATCTGTCCTTCTCTGTATGACTTATTTCATTTAGCATAACACTCTCCAGTTCCATCCACATTGCTACAAAGGGCCATATTTCTTTCTTTGTCATTACCACGTAGTATTCCATTGTGTATATAAACCACAATTTCTTATCCATTCATCAGTTGATGGACATTTAGGCTCTTTCCATAATTTAGCTATTGTTGAGACTGCTGTATAAACATTGGGGTACAAGTGCCCCTATGCATCAGTACTCCTGTATCCTTTGGGTAAATTCCTGGCATTGCTACTGCTGGGTCATAGGGTAGGTCTATTATTGATTTTTGAGGAACCTCCACACTGTTTTCCAGAGCAGCTGCACCCAGTTTGCATTCCCACCAACAGTGCAAGAGGGTTGTCATTTCTCCACATCCTCTCCAGCATCTATAGTCTCCTGTTTTGTTCATTTTAGCCACTCTGACTGGTGTGAGGTGATATCTGAGTGTAGTTTCATTTGTATTTCCCTGATGAGGAGCGACGTTGAGCATCTTTTCATGTGACTGCTGGCCATCTGGATGTCTTCTTTAGAGAAGTGTCTATTCATGTTTCTGCCCATTCTTCACTGGATTGTTTGTTTTTTGGGTGTGGAGTTTGGTGAGCTCTTTATAGATTTTGGATACTAGCCCTTTGTCTGATATGTCATTTGCAAATATCTTTTCCCATTCTGTCGGTTGCCTTTTAGTTTTGTTGATTGTTTCCTTTGCAGTGCAGAAGCTTTTTATCTTCATGAGGTCCCAATAGTTCATTTTTGCTTTTATTTCCCTTGCCTTTCAGGATGTGTCACATAAGAAATTGCTGCGGCTGAGGTCAGGGAGGTTTTTCCCTGCTTTCTCCTCTAGAGTTTTGAGGTTTCCTGTCTCACATTCAGGTCCTTTATCCATTTTGAGTTTGTTTCGTGAATGGTGTAAGAAAGTGGTCCAGTTTCATCCTTCTGCATGTTGCTGTCCAGTTGTCCCAGCACCATTTGTTAAAGAGACTGTCTTTTTTCCATTGGATATTCTTTCCTGCTTTGCTCAAAGATGAGTTGGCCATACGTTTGTGGGTCTAGTTCTGGGGTTTCTATTCTATTCCATAGGTCTATGTGTCTGTTTTTGTGCCAATACCATGCTGTCTTGATGATTACAGCTTTGTAGTAGAGGCTAAAGTCTGGGATCGTGATGCCTCATGCTTTGGTCTTCTTCAAAACTACTTTGGCTATTCAGGCTTTTTGTGGTTCCATACACATTTTAGGATTGCTTGTTCTAGCTTCGAGAAGAATACTGGTGCAATTTTGATTGGGATTGCATTGAATGTGTAGATAGCTTTGGGCAGTATTGACATTTTAACAATATTTATTCTTCCAATCCATGAGCACGGAATGTTTTTCCATTTCTTTATATCTTCTTCAATTTCCTTCATAAGCTTTCTATAGTTTTCAGCATACAGATCTTTTACATCTTTGGTTAGGTTTATTCCTAGGTATTTTATGCTTCTTGGTGCAATTGTGAATGAGATCACTTTCTTTAATTTGTCTTTTCTGTTGCTTCATTATTAGTGTATAAGAATGCAACTGATTTCTGTACATTGATTTTGTATCCTGCGACTTTGCTGAATTCATGTATCAATTCTAGCAGACGTTGGTGGAGTCTATTGGGTTTTCCATGTATAATATCATGTCATCTGCAGAAGTGAAAGCTTGACTTCATCTTTGCCAATTTCGATGCCTTTGATTTCCTTTGTTGTCTGATTGCCGATGCTAGAACTTCCAACACTATGTTAAACAACAGTGGTGAGAGTGGACATCCCTGTCGTGTTCCTGATCTCAGAGGGAAAGCTCTCAGTTTTTCCCCATTGAAGATGATATTAGCTGTGGGCTTTTCATAAATGGCTTTTATGATGTTTAAGTATGTTCCTTCTATCCCGACATTCTCGAGGGTTTTTATTAAGAAGGATGCTGAATTTTGTCAAATGCTTTTTTCTACATCGATTGACAGGATCATATGGTTCTTATCTTTTCTTTTATTAATGTGATGTATCACATTGATTGCTTTGTGAATATGAACCAGCCCTGCAGCCCAGGAGTGAATCCCACTTGATCATGGTGAATAATTATTTTTATATGCTGTTGAATTCGATTTGCTAGTATCTTTTTGAGAATTTTTGCATCCATATTCATCAGGGATATTGGCCTGTAGTTCTCTTTATTTACTGGGTCTCTGTCTGGTTTAGGAATCAAAGTAATGCTGGCTTCATAGAATGAGTCTGGAAGTTTTCCTTCCCTTTCTATTTTTGGAATAGCTTGAGAAGGATAGGTATTATCTCTGCTTTAAATGTCTGGTAGAATTCCCGTGGGAAGCCATCTTGTCCTGGACTCTTATTTGTTGGAGGTTTTTGATAACTGCTTCAATTTCTTTGCTGGTTATGGGTGTGTTCAAGCTTTCTATTTCTTCCTGTTTGAGTTTTGGAAGTGTGTGGGTGTTAGGAATTTGTCAATTTCTTCCAGGTTTTCCAGTTTGTTGGTATATAATTTTTCATAGTATTCCCTGATAATTGTTTGTATTTCTGAGGATTGGTTGTAATAATCCATTTTCATTCATGATTTTATCTATTTGGGTCATCTCCCTTTTTTTTGAGACGCCTGGCTAGAGGTTTATCAATTTTGTTTTATTTTTTCAAAAAACCAACTCTTGGTTTCGTTGATCTGCTCTACAGTTTTTTAGATTCTATATTGTTTATTTCTGCTCTGATCTTTGTTATTTCTCTTCTTCTGCTGGGTTGGGGGTTCTTTGCTGTTCTGCTTCTATTTACTTTAGGTGTGCTGTTAGATTTTGTATTTGGAAATTTTTTCTTGTTTTCCTGAGATAGGCCTGGATTGCGATGTATTTTCCTCTCAGGACTGCCTTTGCTGCAGCCCAAAGTATTTGGATTGGTTGTATTTTCATTTTCATTGTTTCCATATATTTTTTTAATTTCTCTCTCTAATTGCCTGGTTGACCCATTCCTTCTTTAGTAGGGTGTTCTTTAGTAGTAGTGTTCTTTAACGTCCATGCTTTTGGAGGTTTTCCAGACCTTTTCTTGTGGTTGATTTCAAGCTTCATAGCATTGTGGTCTGAAAGTATGCATGGTATGATCTCAATTCTTGTATACTTATGAAAGGCTGTTTGTGACCCAGTATGTGATCTATCTTGGAGAAGGTTTCCATGTGCACTCGAAGAAGAAGTATATTCTGTTGTTTGGGATGCAGAATTCTAAATATATCTGTCAAGTCCATCTGATCCAGGTATCATTCAGGGCCTTTGTTTCTTTATTGATCCTGTGTCTAGATGATTTATCCAATGTTGTAAGTGAGTATTAAAGTCCCCTGCAATTACCACATTCTTATCAATAAGGTTGCTTATGTTTGTGATTGTTTTATATATTTGGGGGCTTCCATATTTGGCGCATAGACATTTATAATTGTTAGCTCTTCCTGATGGATAGACCCTGTAATTATTGTATAATGCCCTTCTTCATCTCTGTTACCGGCTTTAATTTAAAGTTTAGTTTGTCTGATATAAGTATGGCTACTCCAGCTTTCTTTTGAGTTCCAGTAGCATGATAGATAATTCTCCATCCCCTCACTTTCAATCTGAAGGTATCCTCAGGTCTAAGATGAGTCTCTTGTAGACAGCAATAGATGGGTCTTGTTTTTTTTATCCATTCTGATACCCTATGTCTTTTGGTTGGAGCATTTAGTCCATTTACGTTCAGTGTTATTATAGAAAGATATGGGTTTAGAGTCATTGTGATGTCTGTAGGTTTCATGCTTGCAGTGATGTCTCTGGTACTTTGTCTCGCAGGACCCCCCTTAGGATCTCTTGTAGGGCTGGTTGAGTGGTGATGAATTCCTTCAGTTTTTGTTTGTTTGGAAGACCTTTATCTCTTCTTCTATTCTAAATGACAGACTTGCTGGATAAAGGATTCTCGGCTGCATATTTTTCTGTTCATCACATTGAAGATTTCCTGCATTCCTTTCTGGCCTGCCAAGTTTCAGTAGACAGATCCATCACGAGTCTTATCAGTCTCCCTTTATATGTTAGAGCATGTTTATCCCTAGCTGCTTTCAGAATTCTCTCTTATCCTTGTATTTTTCCAGTTTCACTATGATATGTCATGAAGAAGATCGATTCAAGTTACATCTGAAAGGAGTTCTCTGTGCCTCTTGGATTTCAATACCTTTTTCCTTCCCCCAGTTCAGGGAAGTCTCAGCTATGATTTCTTCAAGTACACCTTCAGCACCTTTCCCTCTCTCTTCCTCCTCTGGAATCCCAATTATGCGTATATTATTTCATTTAATTATGTCACTTAGTTCTCTAAGTCTCCCCTCATACTCCTGGATTTTTTTATCTCTCTTTTTCTCAGCTTCTTCTTTTTCCATAATTTTATCTTCTAATTCACCTATTCTCTCCTCTGTCTCTTCAATCCGAGCTGTGGTCGCCTCCATTTTACTTTGCAGCTCATTTTATAGCATTTTTTAGCTCCTCTGACTGGTTCTTAGCCCCTTGATCTCTGTAGTAATAGATTCTCTGCTGTCCTCTATACTTTTTTCAAGCCCAGCGATTAATTTTATGACTATTATTTTAAATTCATTTTCTGCTATATTGTTTAAATTGTTTTTGATCAGTTCACTAGCTGTCGCTACTTCCTGGAGTTTCTTTTGAGGAGAATTCTTCCGTTTTGTCATTTTGGATAGTCCCTGGAGTGGCTCAGAACTGCAGGGCTCTTCCTCTGTGCTGTCTGGAGTAACTTGCGTTGGTGGGTGGGGCTGCAGTCAGACCTGATGTCTGCCCCCAGCCCACTGCTGGGGCCACAGTCAGACTGGTGTGTACCTTATCTTCCCCTCTCCCAGGGGCGGGACTCACTGTGGAGTGGTGTGGCCTCTGTCTGGGCTACTTGCACACTGCCAGGCTTGTGGTGTTGCTTTGATAGGATCTGGTGTATTAGCCGGGGTGGATCCACAAGGTGCACAGGGGCTGTAGGGGCAGGCTCAGCTCACTTTGCCTCCGGTGGGCCGCTTCGGGATGGGGCCCTATGGCACCAGGAGGGAGGCAGACTTGTCGGAGGGATGGATCCGCAGACGCACCGCATTGGGTGTTTGTGTGGTGCAAGCAAGTTCATGATGGGAACTGGTTCCTTTGGGATTTTGGCTGGGGGATGGGTGAGGGAGATGGCTCTTCCCAGCGCCTTTGTTCCCTGCCAAGCTGAGCTCTGTCCTCCAGGGCTCAACAACTCTCCCTCCCATTGTCCTCTAGCCCTCCCGCTCTTCGAGCAGAGCTGTTGACTTATAATATCCAGGTGTTAAGTCCCGCTAGCTGTCAGAACAAACTCCATCATACCCCTCCCTTTTGCAAGCCAGACTTGGGGGCTCTGCCTTGCTGGGTGGGCCAGCTGCCCCTCCACCGCCCTGGGTCCCTCCTGCCAGTCCATGTAGCGCGTTACCGCCTCTCCACCCTTCCTACCCTCTTCTGTGGGCCTCTCATCTATGCTTGGCTCTGGAGAGTCCGTTCTGCTAGTCTTTCTGGCAGTTTTATGGGTAAATTCACAGTCTTTGTTTTAAAGTCTGTTTTGTCCAATATAAGTATTGCTACCCTGGTTTACTTTTCACTTCCATTTGTATGATAAATTCTCTTCCATCCATTCACTTTCAGTCTGCATATGTCTTTAAGCCTGAAATGAGTCTCTTATAGGCAGCATATAGATGGGTCTTAGTTTTCTTTTCTTTTCTTTCTTTTTATCCATTCTGCCTCTTCATGTCTTTTGATTGTAGCATTTAATCCGTTTACATTTAAAGTAATTGTTGATAAGTATGTACTTACTGCCATTTTTTTGCTTGTTTTGTGGGTGTTTCTCTAGTCTTTCTCTGTTCTTGTCCTTTTGTTTGCTTGCTTCTTTCTTCTTTTCTTTCTTTCTTTTCTTTCTTTTCTTGCTGTCCTTTCTCACAGTTTTTATGGGCTTACTTTAGTGACATACTTGGATTCCTTTCTCTTCATTTTTTGCATATCTATTGCTGGTTTTGATTTGTGGTTACCATTAAGTTTGTATATAACATCTTCTGTATATAGCAGTCTATATTGAGTTGATGGTTGCTTAAGTTTGAACCCATTCCTTACTTCTGCTCCCTCTCCACCACCACATTTTATGTATATGGTGTCACACTTTACATCCTTTTATTTTGTGAATCCTTTGACCAATTTTATAGATATACTTGTTTTTACTGCTTTTGTGCTTTCTATTTTTCTTACTCCTACTTATGGTCTTTCCTGTTCCACCCTTTCCTTATGGGGTTTCCCTTGTATGTAACTGTTTTCTTTTCTCTGCTCTTAAAATTTTTTTCAATGTTTATTTATTTTTGAAAGACAGAGCATAAGCGGGGGAGGGGCAGAGAGAGAGGGAGACACAGAATCCGAAGCAGGCTCCCAAGCTGTCGGCACAGTGCCTGATGTGGAGCTCGAACCCATGAAACCGTGAGATCATGACCTGAGCCGAAAGTCAGATGCCCCTCTCTTGCTCTTTTAAATTCTCTCCTTATCACTGTTTTTTGCCATTTTAATTACTATGTTTCTTGGCATGGATCTCCTTGGGTTGATTTTGTTGGGGGGTCTCTGTGCCTCTGGGATCTGCATTTCTGTTTTCTTTCCTATACTCAGGAAGTTTTCAGCTGTTATTCCCTTCAAATAAGCTTCTGCCCCCCTTTCTCTCTCTGGGGTCCCTATAATGCAAATGTTGTTATGTATGCTTAATGGTGTCATTGAATTCCCTAAGTCTATTTCATTTTTATTATTATTTTTCTCTCTCCTGTTCAGCTTGATTGCTTTCTGTTACTCACTCCTCCAGGTCACTGATCCATTCTTCTACTTCCTCTAGTCTACTGTTTATTCCATCTAGGTGTGTTTTAATTTCAGTTATTAAGTTCTCCATCTCTGGTTCTTTCTTACATGTTCTATCTCTTTGTTAAGGGTCTCACTGAAAACCTCCACTCTCTTCTCAAGTCCATTTAGTATCTTTATAATCATTACTTTAAGTTCTCTATCAAGCATATACATATATCCATTTAATTTAGGTTTCTTGCTGTGATTTTGTCCTGTGCTTAATCTGGGACATATTCCTGTCTCCTCATTTTGTCTAACTCCCTGTGTCTGTTTCTTTGTGTTGGGAAAGTCAGCTAGTCTCCTACTCTTCAAAGTAGTGGCTTTATGAAGAAGAGGTCCTGTAGTGCCCTGCAGTGGCCCCTATTCATCAGAATCTAGTGCTTCAGGGATGTCTCCTATGTGTGTTGTGTGCACTCTACTATGTGGCTGAGCTGCTTTTGCCTTCAGTCTTGTCATTTACAATGATTCTCTTGCCTCTTGTGGGCAGGGTTTAGTCCCTTTGTTGTTAGTGGGCTAGTTTGGACAGCCTTGGGTTTTGAGTTGAGTCAGATCAAATGTTTGCCAAAGATAACAGTAGCATCAAACTGCAGGGCATTTCCCTTGATAAGCTTTCATTGATAGGTGGGTCCTGCATTCAGACAAGATGTCTGCCCAAGCCCACTGCTGGAGCCTCATTCCTGTGGTTATCTTTCCTTCTTCCCAGGATAGAGTCACTTTGGAGTGGTGCTAGCTGCAGTTGGGGCAGCTTGCACAGAGCCAGGCTTGTGGCACCTCTTTGGGATGGTCTCAGTCCATATAGGAGGGTGCAGGTCTACAGGAGATGTGGGGGGCATGGAAGGCAGTGCCAGCAGGTCCTCCATTGGCCTGGTCAAAACTCCTGTCAGGCCACCGTGTTGGTAGGGGCAGGTTGGCAGAAGCGCATGGGCCGAGCAAGTGGTGTTAGCAAGTTAGGTGGAGAGTGTTGTCCCTGGGCTGGTTCCTGTAAGTGTCCACTTGTCTAGATTGGCGGGGGGGGGGGGGGGAGAGGAGGAGGACAGGGGGAGGGGAAATGGTGCCTTAAGTTTCTTTGTTCCTGGAGAAGTCTCCCAATGATCCCTGACCCTCTAGCACACCTCTGAGATTAGTAAATAAATCTCCTGGAGTTTTTTTTAAACTGCTGCTTCTATGCTGTATCTCCCCAGGGCTGTTTGTTGTGCTATCTCTTTAAGGGTGGGGACTCAGTTTCCTGTCACCCTCTAGCTCTTCCAGAGCCCAATTGTGTTGATTTTTAAAGTTCTAGGTGTTAAGCCCTGCTGATTGTAAGAACTTGCCAAATTTGGCCCCTCTGGGTTTCAAAGCCAAATGTTATGGGGGTTCATCTTCCCCATGCCTAGGGTGCCTGGGGTGTCTGTTTCTTCTCCCTCATCTTCCCAACTGTGTCTTCATCCTTTCTACACGCTTCAATATGGACTTTTCTCTACATTTTCTCTATGTATGTCTGTTCTTCCAGTATTCAGGTCAGTTTTGGGGTTATTTAGACTGATGTAGGTATTATCTAGTTACATTCAATGGACAAGGTGAGCTTCGGGTCCTCCTATCCTGCCATCTTCCCCAGAACCCTCATTTTTCTTTTTAAACTCAACCTCTCTCCTCTCTCTCTCTCTATCTATCTTTCTCTCTCTGTCCTCTTTGTATTTCATTTGAATAGTTTCTAGTGCTAGACCTTCACATTTACTAATCCTTTTTCAGTCATGTATAATCTGCCATTAATCACATCCAATGTATTTTTCATCCTAGGCATTGTAGTTTTCATCTCTACAATTTCAGTTTGGATAGTTTTCTATCTTCATGTTTCTACTTAACTTTTGAACATCTAGAATACAGTTATAATAACTTCTAATTAGTTGATTTCTTATTCTAACAGCTATGTCAGTTCAAGTTCATTTTTGATTGATTGATTGATTTTCTCATTATGGGACATATTTTTGTGCTTCCTCAAATGTCTGGCAATCTTTGAATTGGATTATGGACATTGCAAATTTCACCTTGTTGGGAGATAGATTTTTTTTTTTAAGGATTTACCTTTTAGGGGCACCTGGGTAGCTCATAGCAGTTAAGCGTCCAACTCTGGATTTTGGCTCAGGTCATGATCTCACAGTCATGAGTTTCAAGCCCCACATCAGACTCTGTGCTGAAAGCATGGAGCCTGCTTGGGATTCTCTCTCTTCCTCTATCTCTCCCTCCCTTACTCACGTTCTCACTCTCTCTCTCAAAATAAACAAATAAACTAAAAAAAAAAAAAAGACTTTATCTTTTTAGAACAGTTTTCAATTTACAACAAAAATGGAAGCTACAAAGAACTCATATATTCCCTGTTCCCACACAGCATAGATTCCCTCATTTTCAACATCACTTACCAAAATGGCACAT
Organism: Lynx canadensis; assembly: GCF_007474595.2. NCBI lineage: Eukaryota > Metazoa > Chordata > Mammalia > Carnivora > Felidae > Lynx > Lynx canadensis. The sequence goes on along the minus strand of NC_044305.1, from coordinate 100,787,194 downwards.
TTAACAAGGATGAATCTACACTGACATGTCATAATTACCCAAAGTCCATAGTTTACTTTAAGATTCATTCTTGATGTACATTTTAGGGGTTTGGATAAAAGTATAATGACACATATCCATCATCATAATTCATACAGAATATTTTCACTGCCCTAAAAATCTTCGTGCTCTGCTCAATCATTTGCCTTCCTCAATCCCTTTCCCAGGTGAATCTTTTTGATCCCTACAAATATTCTTTTTTATTAATTTATTATTTTGAGAGATATAAAAAGCATCAGTGGGGAGAGGGGCAGAGAGAGAGAGAGAGGGAGAATCTCCAAGAAGGCTCTGCCGTAATCAATGGAAACTGGGAAATCATGATCTGAACTAAAATCAAGAGTTGGATGCTTAACTGACTGAGCCACCCAGGGTGCCCCAATCCCTACAAATATTCTTAAGCTTTGTTGTGGAATTGCAGTTACATGAAAACAGTTCAATACTTTTGGGTCTTGCTTTATGATTGTCAGGTGGACCAGACCAATCTTTGGTTTGAAGATAAGTATTCTTCTTGGAAAGTAACATCCATTGTAGCTACCCAATGCCATGTAAATCATGAAGCTGTTTCAGTGTTGCTGTGGAAAGAGGGTAGAATTCCCAGCCTATGTGAATGCCAGTCACAGTTGCCAGTAATCTTTATGGGGCAGTTCTTCACCTAGCTTTGGCTAGTTCCCACACACACATGTGCTGATCAATAATCAAGGGGCATATTTAAAAAATCTTCAGAGTAGTCTCTCTGTGAAACTTTTTCCTCTCTGATACTCTGTCCTGCAAACTCTAGCCCCTTTGGTCTTCATGAACTCTGATTTCATCTCCTTAATTCATGCAGAGCCTCTACCTGGGCTCCTCCTCCCTGTCATCGCCTTAAAACTCTTCCCACACAGAAACTTGAAACAAAGAGCATCTCATATATACACAATTGTATAACTAACTGTTTAATGATATATTAGTAGTTTAGGCATATAGACTTAGCCTAGGATGGGTGTTGAGAAAAGAGTTGTCAGCATAGGCTGAAGCAGCTGCTTGTGGCTTAATGGATGACACTGGGCTTCAGCTAGTCTCAGTAGAGGAAAAAGAGTATATTCCAGGACTGGGAGCAGCTTCAGGGAGAGGTTATCTCCTAGTGGGTATAACCATTAGCTGAGATTCTAGAGGGAGAAGAAGCACAAGATAGGGGACCTGAGGTTGCTTCATGGAGAAGAAAAGAGCTGAAAATTTAAGAATGATTCTAAACTGGACAGACGGAGAACAGAGAAAGATATTCCAAGGAAATGGTTTGAAGAAATGCTAAGATGTGGGAAAGTAAAGTTGAGTGTAAAGAGGAGCTCAGGTATGGGAGACATTTCCAAAGAAGACTCTGTGGAACTGGGTGTTGCATTTGACATGGTCTATGAAGGAGAATTAAAAGCCAATGCTGATTCAGATATTCAGAATTCTGACCACACCTGGGAAGTCTTTGGGGGTAGACTTTGGCTATTTAGTTCAAGACACTGCTAGGGGGCGCCTGGGTGGCTCAGTCAGTTAAGCATCCGACTTGGGCTCAGGTCATGATCTCGCAGTTTGTGGGTTTGAGCCCCGCCATAGGGCCCGTGCAGACAGTTCAGAACGTGGAGCCTGCTTCAGATTCTGTGTCTCCCTCTCCCTCTGCCCCTCCCCTGCTCACGTTCTGACTCTCTCTGTCTTTCAATAATAAATAAACGTTAAAAATTAAAAAGGAAAAAAAGACACTGCCGACCACCTGTGACAGCTAAGCAAAGACTAGACATATTATGGAGGTGACACACTCAACTCACACAGGGCTGATCTGCAAACCTTTATCTTAAGATAACTGTAAACATTAGTCATGCACCCCCATTTGAGAATTTCCCCCACAGAAGACACGTGAGCGTAGCATGTATTGCAACCTTCAAATAAATTCTGTTTTCTGTTGGTAATCCCCAGGTTATTAAATTTGGGGAGAAATTTTTCTAACATTTTTGTCTTTGACTTCATGTGTGCCAACTTCCTATGTGGAGCACCTCTATATTCTTCTCTCTTTTGTTTGCTCCCAGCAGAGTAGTTGATAACTTATAAGCCTCCAAGCAGAAAAATTGAGGAAGAAAATAAGAAATGAGAAAGAAGGATGTTTATATTGTGGTTAAATTCTTCTCAGACCTAGGGACAAATTGGGTTCTCCATATACATTGAGGGTTCGCTTTTATTCAATAACAACAATAGCTGGAGTTCATAGAATGATTGCTGTGTACCAGTTTCTTACATGCTTTTCATGCATTATTACTTTGGACTCATACAAACCTTGTGAAATAGACACACATATTCCTTATTTTATAGATGAGTTGAGACACAGAGATTAAATAATCTACGTTTCACATAAAGCAAAGCCCAAGACAAATGATTCTGGGTGAGTAGCTTAAATGGGGAAATGGGATTCTAGGGACAGGAGTGAGGGAGAAAGGGAGTGAAATGAGAAGGGAAGGAAACCAACACAATATTGCATACTGAGTTGACAAGCATGGTGGAAAACTGGTTGCCTCATCTCATGGGATTTTCTGAGAATTTTCCATCCAAGGAAGACAGAAGACAAACTATCCATTAGCTAACCCAGCCCACACTCCATTGGTTAAAGTTTGCCCTATAGTACATCAAGTGCCATACTTCTAAGCTGCTATGAGTGAGAGCCTGAGAGGAGTATTGTAGAATCACCACAAGGCATGTCAGAAAAGCCCTGGGACTAAAATCAAGAGTCATGTGGCTTAGACACTATCAGATTACACCATCTAGGCTTGCATAGTACTGGTCACCTCATCAATGGCAAAATTAAGAAGTGAGGCCAAGGGCTTTTGAAGTGCACAATAGGTATTCTGCTCAAGGCCCAAACACTAGTATGTGTTGGAACATGACAGAGCTGGGATGTGAACACAAAGCCTTATGAGAGCCCTTGCCAGCAAGATGGCATTCTTGTTTCATTCTTACTATTGCTGGGGAGACTGAGGGAAGGTGAGGGGAGGTAAATGAGGCATGGGCAATGGTTTTGTGGCTCTATTCATTTTATAATGTACTACAAGTGACTACATCTTGTAGTCCCTGCTAGGCATTGCATCTTGAGTTGTCAGAGTGGTAAGATCTGCAAGGCTCACACAAATCTACTGCAGGACCAAAGTCCTCTGGAAGAGGGTCAGATACCTACCTGTACCCACAAAGCCACCTGAGGTGGGAGGGTGGACAGCAAGCAGTATGGTAGTGTGGGTACTTTTATCCTGACAAATGATTTTTGCCCATACATTCCTCATGGTTAGTCCTGTTTCCCTATTTGATCTTTCAATACACAGGAGGTTTCTAAGTAAGCCCAGGTTCCTATGATGTCTTTCGCTTTAACTGTTCATGGACTAATACATGGTTTCCAATAAAGTATTCCACTTCCTCTCCTACCCCCTTCATTATTGCCTCTTGTCTTCTATTTTGTATTAAATAATTTTAATTTTTTGCAGCAGCATTGGCTTTGAACTTAGATAGATCATTATTGAATCCCAGGTCTACGTCTTACTACCTCTGTGACTCTGGCAAGTTTCTTTCCTGATCTGTGAAATAAAAGCAGATCTTGTTCTAAAAACTGAAAACAGGGGCGCCTGGGTGGCTCAGTCGGTTAAGCGACCGACTTTGGCTCAGGTCATGATCTCACGGTCCATGAGTTCAAGCCCCGCGTCGGGCTCTGTGCTGACAGCTCAGAGCCTGGAGCCTGTTTCAGATTCTGTGTCTCCCTCTCTCTGACCCTCCCCTGTTCATGCTCTGTCTCTCCCTGTCCCAAAAATAAATAAAATGAAAAAATAAATAAATAAAAATAAAAACTGAAAACAGCCCCAGCCCTTATTGGCTATCAAAGTTCTTATCAAAGCACAGATTATGCTCAGTTCATAGTATTTGGCTCTGTTAAGCACCAGGAAATTTCTGGAGCAAATAATAGAGAGCTATTAACCCCTTACATTTATTCAAAAAGTATTTGAACCAGGTATCATTCCAGCTGTTGGAGATAGAGAAGTGAACAGATTAGGCAATAACTCTACCCTTTAAGAGTTTACATTCTAGTTGTGCGATGTCAGGTAATACATTAGTAAATTAATAAATTAAAGATGATAGTAAGTGCTGTGGTAGAAAGAAAATAGGGCACTATATTAAAAAGTGACTTGGGGAAGAAGCAGAGCAGGAAATTACTTTAGCCAGGCTGGTTAGGAAAGGCCTCTCTGAGGAGGTAACACTTGAACTGAGCCATGAAGGATGAGACTGAGCCAACTATATGTATTAGTTACCTATTGCTGCATAACAAACTACCTCATAGGTTAGCAACTTAAAACAACAAATGTTTATTATCTCATTATTTCTTTGGGTTGATGATTGAGGTGTGGCTCGGCTAGGTGTCTCTGGCTTGACCTCTCACAAGACTAAAATCCAGAAAATAGCTGGGCAGTGTAGTCAATTTAAGGCTCCAATGGGGGAAGATCAGCTTACAATCTCACCCACACAGCTGTTGGCAGGCCTTAGGTCTTTGCTGGCTATTGGCCTGAAACATCAGTGCCTTGCCACACATGGGCCTGTCAGTAGAGTAGCTCACAGTAGTCATCTGGCTTCCCTCAGAGCAAGCCAATGACAGAATAAGAAAGAAAGAGGGCACCCCAATGGGAACCACCTTCTTTTTGTAACTCATCGCTTCTACTGCATTCTACTTGCCAAAAGCAAGTCACTAAATCCAACCTATATTCTAGAGGAGGGACTTACACAAAGGTATGAATACTAGGAGGCAGGAATGGTCAGTACCATCTTAGAGGCTGCCTACCGCACCATGCAAAGAGCTGGGAAAAGAGTGTTCAGGCAGAAAAAAGAGAAAATGCAAAGGTCCTGACTGGGGAGAATCCTAGTTGTGTTTGAGGAAGCTGATGGAGATAGAATGTACTAAATCAAGCTAAAAAAAAAAAAAAAAAAAAAAACAACCAACAAAACTAAAAGGCAACCAACGGAATGGGAAAAGATATTTGCAAATGACATATCGGACAAAGGGCTAGTATCCAAAATCTATAAAGAGCTCACCAAACTCCACACCCGAAAAACAAATAACCCAGTGAAGAAATGGGCAAAAAACATGAATAGACACTTCTCTAAAGAAGACATCCAGATGGCCAACAGGCACATGAAAAGATGTTCAGCGTCGCTCGTTATCAGGGAAATACAAACCAAAACCACACTCAGGTATCACCTCACGCCAGTCAGAGTGGCCAAAATGAACAAATCAGGAGACTATAGATGCTGGAGAGGATGTGGAGAAACGGGAACCCTCTTGCACTGTTGGTGGGAATGCAAATTGGTGCAGCCGCTCTGGAAAGCAGTGTGGAGGTTCCTCAGAAAATTAAAAATAGACCTACCCTATGACCCAGAAATAGCACTGCTAGGAATTTATCCAAGGGATACAGGAGTACTGATGCATAGGGGCACTTGTACCCCAATGTTCATAGCAGCACTCTCAACAATAGCCAAATTATGGAAAGAGCCTAAATGTCCATCAACTGATGAATGGATAAAGAAATTGTGGTATATATACACAATGGAATACTACGTGGCAATGAGAAAAAATGAAATATGGCCTTTTGTAGCAACGTGGATGGAACTGGAGAGTGTAATGCTAAGTGAAATAAGCCATACAGAGAAAGACAGATACCATATGGTTTCACTCTTATGTGGATCCTGAGAAACTTAACAGGAACCCATGGGGGAGGGGAAGGGAAAAAAAAAAGAGGTTAGAGTGGGAGAGAGCCAAAGCATAAGAGACTGTTAAAACTGAGAACAAACTGAGGGTTCATGGGGGGTGGGAGGGAGGGGAGGGTGGGTGATGGGTATTGAGGAGGGCACCTTTTGGGATGAGCACTGGGTGTTGTATGGAAACCAATTTGTCAATAAATTTCATATATATAAAAAAAAAAAAAAAAAGTAGTGGTAGATTAGGTAGTCAAAAGCAGACCATGCAGGGCTGAAAAGAAATTTTGGGATTTTATCTAACTGCTGTGGGGAGCAAGGGAGTCAGTGATGTATTCCAACCACTCAACATTTTCTAGAGCTCTATGGTGGATGTAGCCCCAACCAGATTTGATGGAGAAAATGTGGTGGGTGAAGGAAGGGTCTCTTCTGCAAAAAAAAAAAAAAAAATCTCAGTGCCACCTAAATGCCTATTCAGCTAAGTATAAAGGTCCCAATAAAATATTCTCAAGCTACCCTTCCAGCCTTATCTCCCACCACTCCCCAAACCCCCAGTCCAAGTGAAGTTTCCTGAGCAGGCACTATGTTTTCCTGTCTTGAGCTTATTCTGTTTCCTCTTCCTGGAGGGCTGTCTCTACCATCTCTACCTGTCAAACTGAAGCCCTCTTTGTCAAGACCCTTCTTAAGGGCCACCTCCTTTGTGAAACCTTTCCTGATTCTTTTTTTTTTTTTTGACCCCCCTCTGTTCTTTGTTTAATCTGTTTTGGGATTTTACCATGGCTTTCCTAGTATCAGTAGTTAATGTCTAAATTGTAAGTTCCTTGAGATGAAGCACTCTGCTTTCTTTATTTCTGTAACCTGTGCACTACCCAGAGTTTTAGCATATATAATCTGTGTTCAACAAATATTTGTCAACTTGAATTAAACTGGTACCTAGATGGTTATAGCACCTTTAGTTGGTTGGGAGGGCTTCCTGAGAAATAAGAATTCCTCTTTGGTTGATATTAAGTTATAATTTTCCTACTACAACTCACAAGTCCTACATGATATGTTCTTTGACCATAATGAAATTAGATACTAATAACAGAAATTTGTCTTAGAGTTAAGATGGCAGAGCAGTATGGGGACCCAGAGCTTGTCTCATCCCTGAAATGCAGCTAAATCAACATCAAGCCATTTTGAACACCTAGGAAATTGATCTAAGGATTAACACAACAATCTGCATAATTTGAGCCACAGAACTTTGCAGGTACATGGTGTGGACAGGTGAAATGGGGGAGAGAAAAGCCACGGAGCTGCAGAAAGTAGAGAGCCATTTTCGTGGAGAGAGGACAGAGGGAGAAAGAAAAAGGGGGAGAGTGCGGCCCATTGGGATCACACAAGAAAAGCACTCCCCTCAAAAGTAGCTGGAGAGAAAGAGAGAGAGAGAAGGTGAAAACGTTCACAGGGGACTGGACAAGAAATCTGTTGCCCAAAACCATGGACAGGGAGAAAAGAGAAGGTTTCAATACCACCAGTATATAAATTAGTATATAAATAATACTAATATATAAACAACAGAGTACAGAGTCTGAAGGTCTGGAGCTCAGTGCCTGGCGATGCTCTGTAAGCTTCATCTGGCGATGAAGAAGTAAGGTGAATCCCCAGAAGGCAGGCCATGTGGTTTAAGGGGTCCATGTGGCACATGGTGTAGAAGCAGTTTCCCTGCTTGGAGTGCATTTGGTAAAGGACATACATAGAGTTTCCCTGTGGGCAAAGGTCCTGGAGGACCTTAAAAAGCATCCACGTTTGCTGGTATTAGGACAAAGACCAGAGTATGGTGAAACCTAGCATGTACTCTGTGTTGTGATTTACCATAAACTCTGAACCTCTACCACTGCAAACATTTTCTGGGACAAGCCAGCACCTGGCCATTGCTTGATGAAACCCTTCTCCAGGGAATCAGTGTGGGTCCAAGCTGTGGGGGTCTTTGAAGCGTGGGGTTTTGAAACACAGTCCCATCTGAGCTAAAACTCTGGAGGGAGGTGTCACCTGGCAGGCAGACAGCTTGCACATGGACAGGGTAGAGGTGGGGAGTAGACGGAGGCTTGAGACAAAGGAGGGATGCTTGATAGCCAGTCCATGAGAGCAGGCAGTTCCTCTACTAAAGACTAGGGAGCTGGGTGAAGCCATTTTCACCCCTACTGTGCACGTACTCTGCATAGGCACATGCATGCATATGCACACGCCCACAGATCCACCCCAGTAAGCTAAGCAGCACCACCAAGTGGAGAACGGAGCCATTACACAAAGCCCCACCCAACTGTACCATCCAGGCACATCCCCCAGAAGATGAGCACAAATCCCTCCACCTGTTTAGTCTACAGACTATAGTGTGCCTCAAAGTTTCACTTCTAGGCGATGGATGTAACTTCATTTGGGTTTCATTGTGTTTGCTGGTTTGTTTATTTGTTCATTTCCTTTGCTTCTGTATCGCTTAAATCGTTTTCTTTTCTCTCTCTCTTTCTTTTCTTTTTTTTTTTCCCTCTTTCTTGGATACAGAAAGACCAAATTATTCTTTATTTTCTTATTTAAAATTTTTTTATTCTATTTTATTTTCTTTATTTTATTCTATTTTACTATTTTATTTTTTAAGTTTTAAATTGTTTTAATTTGTTTTCTTTCTTTTCTCTCTTTTCTCTATTCTATCAAGCTTTTTTTAACAATCAGACTAAAACACACCTAGGATATAGCTTCCTTTGTTTGATTTTTTTGTTTGATTTTTAATTTTAATTTTTAATTTCATTGTTTTTTCTTCCTCCAAAATGACAAGACAGAAGAATTCACCCAAGAGAAAGAACAAGAAGAAATGATGTTCAGGGACTCAATCATCACAGATTTTATTAAGATGTCTGTACCAGAATTTAAAACCACTATTAAAAGAATACTAGCTGGGGTTTTCTAGAAAACATCAGAAACATCAGAGAATCCTTTTATGTGGAGATAAAAGAGCTAAAATCTAGTCAGGCCAAAATTAAAAATGCTATAACCAAGATGCAATCTCAAATAGATGCCATAATGGTAAGGATGGGCGAAGCAGAGCAGCGTATCAATGAGATAAAGATAAAATTATGGAAAATAATGAAGCAGAAAAAAGGGGAAAACAAAGGCAAAAATCATGATACAAGACATAGAGAACTAAGTGACTTATGAAAAAGGAGTTAGGGTTAGGGTTCATATCATTCAAATCATAGGAGTCACAGAAGATGAAGAGAGAGAAAAGGGGGCAGAAGTTTTATATGAGCAAATTATAGCTCAAAACCTTCCTAATCTGGGGAAGGACACAGACATCAAAATCCAAGAAGCACAGAGAACTCCCATTAGATTCAACAAAAACTAACACCAAGACATATCATAGTCAAATTCACAAAATACACAGACAAGGAAAGAATCCTGAAAGCAGCAAGGAAAAAAAGTCCTTAACCTACAAAGGAAAACAGATCAGGTTCACAGCAGATATGTCCACAGAAACATGGCAGCCCAGAAGGGAGTGGCAGAATATATTCAATGTGCTGAATCATAAAATATGCAGCCAAGAATTTTTTTTAATATTTATGTATTTTTGAAAGGGAGGAGGGGCAAGGAGAGAGGGGACAGAGGATCTGAAGTAGGCTCCACACTGTTGACAACAGAGTTGAATGCGGGGCTCAAACTCACAAACTGTGGGATCATGACCTGAGCCAAATTCAGATGCTTAACTGACTGAGCCACCCAGGTGCCCCACAGGCATGAATTCTTTATCTAGCAACACTGTCTGTCCTTCAAAATAGAATGAAAGATAAAGTTTTCCAGACAAACAAAAACTAAAGGAGTTCATGACCACTAAACCAGCCCTGCAAGAAATTTTAAGGGGGACTCTTTGCATGGAGAAGAAAACAAAACAAAAGTAACAAAGACTAGAAAGGACCGGAGAACATCACCAGAAATACCAATGCTACACATGGCACAAAAGCACTAAATCCATATCTTTCAATAATCACTCTAAATTTAAATGGACTAAATGCTCCAAACAAAAGACATAGGATATCAGGATGGATAAAAAACAATATCCATCTATATGCTGCCTACAAGAGACTCATTTTAGACCCAAAGATACCTGCAGATTGAAAGTAAGGGGATGGAGAACCATCTATCATGCTAGCAGACAACAAAAGAAAGAGTGGCCATACTTATATCAGATAAACTAGATTTTAAACCACACTGTAACAAGAGATGAAGAAGGGCATTATATAATAATTAAGGGGTCTATCCAACAAGATCTAACAACAGTAAATATTTATGCCCCCAACTTGAAAGTTCCCAAATATATAAATCAATTAATCACAAACATAAAGAAACTCATTGATAATAGTACCATAATAGTAGGGGACTTCAACAGCCCAATAATGGGCAGATCATCAAGCATAAAATCAACATGGAAACAATGGCTTTGAATGACACACTGGACCAGATGGACTTAACAGATATATTCAGAACATTTCATCCTAAAGCAGCAGAATACACCTTCTTCTCGAGTGCACATGGAACATTCTCCAGAATAGATCACATACTGGGTCATAAATCAGCCCTCAACAAGTACAAAAAGATTGAGATCATACCATGCATATTTCCAGAGCACAACACTGTGAAACTTGAAATCAACCATAAGAAAAAATTGGAAAGACCATGAATACTTGGAGATTAAAGAACATCCTCCTAAAGAATGAATGGGTTAACCAAGAAATTAAAGAAGAAATTAAAAAGTACATGGAAGCCAATATAAATGAAAACACAACAGTCCAAAACCTCTGGGATGCAGCAAAGGCAGTCATAAGAGGGAAGTATATAACAATCCAGGCCTTCTTAAAGAAGGAAGAAATGTCTCAAATACACCACCTAACTTTACACCTCAAGGAGCTGGAAAAAGAACAGCAAATAAAGCCCAAAACCAGCAAAAGGGAAATAATGCAGATTAGAACAGAAATCAATGATATCAAAATCAGAAAAACAGTAGAACAGATCAACAAAACCAGGAACTGGTTCTTTGAAAGAATTAACAAAATTGATAAACCCTTAGCCAGATTTACCAAAAAGTAAAAGGAAAGGACCCAAATAATTAAAAGAACAAATGAGAGAGGAGATAATACAACCAACACCACAGAAATACAAAAAATAATAAGAGAATATTATGAGCAATTATACACCAACAAATTGGGCAATCTGGAAGAAATGGACAAATTCCTAGAAACATATAAACTACCAAAACCAAAACAGGAAAAAATAGAAAATTTGAACAGTCCCGTAACCATTAAAGAAATTGAATCAGTAATCAAAAATCTCCCAACAACTTAGAGTCCAGGGCTGGATGGCTTTCCGGGGGAATTCTACCAAACATTTAAAGAAGAGTTAACACCTACTCTTTTGAACCTGTTCCGAAAAATAGAAATGGAAGGAAAATTTCCAAACTCATTCTCCAAGGCCAGCATTACCTTGATTCCAAAACCAGACAAAGACCCCACTAAAAAGGTGAACTACAGACCAATTTCCCTAATGAACATGGATGCAAAAGTTCTTAACAAGATACTAGCTAACCAAATACAACAATACATTAAAAGAATTATTCACCACAATCAGGCAGGATTTATTCCTGGGCTGCAGGACCGGTTCAATATCCAAAAAGCCCGGATCAATATCCACAAATCAATCAACATGATACATCACATTAATAAAAGAAAGGATGAGAACCACATGATCCTCTCAATAGATGCAGGAAAAGCATTTGACAAAATACAGCATCCTTTCATGATAAAAACCCTCAAGAAAGTCGGGATTGAAGGAACATACCTTGACGTCATGAAAGTCATATATGAAAAGCCCACAGCTAACATCACCCTCAATGGGGAAAAACTGAGAGCTTTCCCCTCAGATCAGGAACACAACAGGAATGTACACTCTCACCACTGTTATTTAACATAGTGTTGGAAGTCCTAGCCTCAGCAATCAGACAACAAAAAGAAATAAAAGGCATTCAAACTGGCCAGGTAGAAGCCAAACTTTCACTCACCACAGATGACATGATACTCTATATGGAAAACCCAGAAGACTCCACCAAAAAACCTGCTAGAACTGATACATGAATTCAGGAAATTTGTAGGATATAAAATCAACATTCAGAAATCTGTGGCATTTCCATACACCAATAATGAAGCAGCAGAAAGAGAAATCAAAGAATTGATCCCATTTACAACTGCACTGAAAACCATAAAATACCTAGGAATAAACCAAAGAGGTAAAAGATCTATATGCTGAAAACTATAGAAAGCTTCTGAAAGAAATTGAAGAAGACACAAAGACATGGAAAAACATTTCATGATCATGAATCGGAAGAACAAATATTGTTAAAATGTTGATACCACCCAAAGCAGTCTACATATCCACTGCAATCCCTATCAAAATAACACCAACATTCTTCACAGAGCTAGAACAAACAATTCTAAAATTTGTATGGAACCACAAAAGATCCTGAATAGCCAAAGTAATGTTGAAAAACCAAAACCAAAACCAAAACGAAACAAAGCTAGAGGCATCACAATTCCAGATTTCAAGGTGTATTACAAAGTTGTAATCATCAAGACAGTGTGGTACTGGCACAAAAACAGACAGATCAGTGGAACAGAATAGAGAACCCCAAAATGGACGCATGAATGTATGGCCAACTAATCTTTGACAAAGCAGGAAAGAATATGCAATGGAAAAAAGACAGTCTCTTCAGCAAATGGTCTTGGGAAAACTGGACAGCAACATGCAGAAGAATGAAAATGGACCACTTTCTTACACCATACATGAAAATAAACTCAAATGGGTGAAAGACCTAAACGTAAGACAGGAAATGGTCAAAACCCCAGAGGAGAAAACTGGCAACCACCACTTTGACCTTGGCAGCCACTTCTTACTAGACATATCTCCAAAGGCAAGGGGAAAAAAACAAACATGAACTATTGGGACTTCATCAAGATAACTGAGTCATATGGTAGTTGTAGATTTAGTTTATTGAAAGAAATTGCCAAACTGTTTTCCAGAGTGGCTGAGCCATCTTACATTGCCACCAGCAGTGAATGAGTAATCCAGTTTGCTTTGCATCTTCATTAGCATTTGGCATTGCCACCATTTTTATGTTAGCCCTTCTTATAGGTGTCTAGTGATACCTCATTGTAGATTTAATTTGTATTTCCCTGATGGCTAATGTTGAACATTGTTTCATGTGCTTATTGGCCATCTGTATGTCTTTTTTGGTGAAACATCTCTTCATGTCTTTTGCCTGTTTCCCAATTGGATTGTTTATTATTTTACTGGTAAGTTCTGAGAGGTTTTTTGGTTTGTTTTTTTTTTTTTTTGTTTTGTTTTTTGGTTAGATTTACCAAGGTAAAATTTACATATAATAAAAGTTCTCTTTTTAGGTGTACAGTTTTATGAATTTTGACAAATGCATACAATCATGTGACCACCACTACCAGGGACTTCATCAAGATAAAAAGCTTTAGCACAACAAAGGAAACAATCAATAAAACTAAAAGGCCACCTTCAGAATGGGAGAAGATATTTGCAAATGACATGTCAGATAAAGGGTTAGTATACAAAGTCTATAAAGAACTTACCAAACTCAACACCCAAAAAAATAAATAATCCAGTGAAGAAATGGGCAAAAGACATGAACAGACACTTTTCCAAGGAAGACATTCAGATGGCCAACAGACACATGAAAAGATGTTCAATATCAGGAAAATACAAATCAAAACCACAATGAGATACCACCTCACAAGTGTCAGAATGGCTAAAATTAACAACTCAGGAAACAACAGATGTTGTTGAGGATGCAGAGAAAGGGGAACACTTTTGCACTGCTGGTGGGAATGTAAATTGAAGTAGCCATTCTGGAAAACAATATGGAAGTTTCTCAAAAAATTAAAAATAGAACTACCCTATGACCCAGCAGTTGCACTACTAGGTGTTTATCCAAAGGATACAAAAATGCTGATTCGAAGGGGCACATGCACCCCAATGTTTATAGCAGCACTATCAACAATGTGGAAAGAGCCCAAATGTCCATTGACTGATGAATGGATTAAGAAGATGTATATACACACAGTGGAAGATTACTCAGCGATCAAAAAGAATGAAATCTTTCCATTTGCAACAATGTGGATGGAACTAGAATGTATTATGCTAAGCGAAATAAGTCAGCTGGAGAAAGATAAATATATGATCTCACTCACATGTGGAATTTAAGAAAGAAAAAAAAACATAAGGTAAGGGAAGGAAAATTAAGATAAAAACAGATGGGGAGACAAACCATAAAAGACTCTTAAATACAGAGAACAAACTGAGGGCTGCTGGAGGGGTGTTGGGTGGGGAGATGGGCTAAAGGGGTGATGGGCATTAAAAGGGCACTTATTGGGATGAGCACTGAGTGTTATATGTAAGTGATGAATCACTAAATTCTACTCCTGAAATCATTATTACACTATATGTTAACTAACTTGTATTTAAACAAAATTTTTAAAAAAGAGCATGAAGAAACGGACTACTTGCATAAGCAGCTGGTGAGAATGCAAAGTGATCCATCATTTAAATTTAGATATAAAGACATAGATATAGATGATACAGCTCAACCACTTACCAGTAGGTAAACAAGTAATCCAACTGTGACATACCATGAAATGGAATACTATTCAGCAATAAAAAGGAATGAACTACTGCTACATATTACACCAAGGATGATTCTTAAAATTATCATGCAAAGTGAAAGAAGCCAGACCAAAAAAAATGTACTTATTATATGGATTAAACTATAGAAAATTTAAAATTAATCAGAAAAAGAGATTGCTGGCTGCTTAGAGATAGGGGACAAAGTGGTATGGGAGGGAGGAATTACAAAAGTACAAGCAAAAACTTTTGGAGCTGATAGATATCTTCACTGTATTTTTTTTTGAGAGAGAGAGTGTGTAGGGGAAGGGCAGAGGAGAGAGAAAGAGACAGAGAGAGAGAGAGAATCCTATGCAGGATCCTCGCTGAGCATGGAGCCGCACATGGGACTCGATCCCATGACCCTGGGATCGTGACCTGAGCTGAACTGACTGAGCTATCCAGGCGCCTCAATATCTTCACTATCTTGGTTGTAGTAATGATTTTATAGGTTTACATACATATAAAAATTATATACTTTAAACATGTAGTTTATTATAAACTTTATATATAAACTTTAGTAAAAAAATACATATGTATAAACTTTGTGCATAAAATTATACCTCTTTATTGAGTATACCTGACATAAATTATATATCAAACCTTTTTCAAACTTAGGCCCCAAAATGAAAATGTCACTGGCATGAAGTGTTTCACTGGCCAGTGAAAGACATACATCCCCTCCCAACTCCAAGGGACCGGGAAAGTGCATCTTACCACGTGCCTAGGAGAGAGTTGACTATTTGTGTATAGTCCTAATGACTACCATACTCAGTAGTAAGCATGCTGTGTTTTTTTATAAATAGTATATGTGCTGCCTAAGCAAGCAGTGTTTTGTTTTTGTTTTTTTTTATAAATAGAACACTTGTCCCAGTTGTTACATAATAGAATTCACATTCATTTGCAGAACCACCAAACAATAGTAGACTTAGAGGCCTTACTCAAAAGTCCTGCAGAGATTCAGCTGGTTTGTTTATAATGGTGAGGAACACAACTTGAATCAAATAACTCAGAACTTTCACTACTAGTTCTGAAATTAGTTCTTCTTATAATCTAAGAAAATAAATAGAAGTAGGAGAAAACATGAAAAACCATTTAGTCTACCTTCTGTTGCCTAGCCAATTAAGTGTAATATAAAACCTAGAAGAGAGGTGAAGGGTCGGAGAGCCCATAATGACAAATTCCTTTTCTTGAATTTATTCTCTTCATAGTTAAGAAATTGTTTCTTATGTCCACCTAAAAAGTTTTTTTTAATTTAAACTAATTTCCTTTTGTTCTGCTCTTATCAGTCACTTTCGTGTATTAGTCAGACATATTAAAGTAAAAGTTTTATGGCATAGAAAAAGGTTAACATCCTTAATGTACTAAAAACTCTTGTAAATCAGCATGCAAAAAAGACAAACATTTTTCTTATTTTTCTAGCAACATGGCAGATTGTGTTAATATAGCCCCTACCTTACCCCAGTACACCTTCTTTCTGAAAAACACACTGAAATGCTGTGTCTGCTCTAATATCTTCTGTACTTTTTATGTGTACTTTTAAATATTTCTAATTTTTTTAAATGAAAAACAAACGTCCTGATTAAAAACAAACAGCCTAATTAAAAATGGCCTAAGGATACAAGGTAATTCACAAAATAAAAAAAATGTATACAGACAATAATCATAAGAAGAAAAGTAATTTATTATTCAAAAGAAGTAATTAAGTCAAAATAGAAATTAGACGCTGCTTCAGATGTAAAACTGGCAAAATGTTTTTTAAAATGAAAACATCCAGTTTCATGGAGGGTATCCAACCTATTTTCATAGTAGGAAAATCAATCAGCACACACTTGTTCTTTGTGTGAGAGCGGTGGGATTGGGCCTATTTTCAATTTTCTTCTTTTTGCTAATATGCATCTTGTAGGTTTTCTATAAAGCTGCATACCACTTTAGTAACAAAATAAACACTTTTAATTGAAAGCAAGATTGCAATTTCAAAGTTCTTTCTTATCCTTCACCATGCTAACCAATTCCATTTCTATCATCTTTTTGTACAAGCTCTATTTTCCTTCTGAAATTGTATTTCTCAAGATTTTCACAACTTTCTTCATTTTTTCTGTCTTTAATTCAGTTGAGCTTACTCTCTAAATTATTCTACTACAATTGGTTTGAATTTTTGAAAATGCTTTCTGGTTTCTCATTTTTTTATTTACTTAATGTTTATTTATTTATTTTGAGAGAGAGAGGAAAGGGCAGAGAGAGAGGGAGAGAGAGAATCCCAAGCAGACCCTGTGCTGTCAGTGTAGGACCCAATGTAGGGCAGGATCTCAGGAACTATGAAATCATGATCTGAGCTGAAATAAAAAGTTGTAATGCTTAGTAGACTGAGCCACCCATGCACCCTGGCTTCTCTTTTAAATAATAGAGTTATATTTGCATTGCATTTCACATAAAGCATCCGTTAGCCAGATTGACATTTGAAAAAGTGTTATAACGTGTTCTTTTATCCAAAAAATAGACTTACTGTGTACCTTTTAGGTACTCTGTTACTGTTATAGCAGATGTACAGGTATCATCGTATGTAGGTAAATACATGTATATGTGTATGTCCGTTTGTATAAAACATGCGCCAGTCACTGGACTTAGTGCTTTATAAGCTTTGCTTCACTAAGTACTCATAATAATCTTATGAGATTACTGTTATTTCTATTTAACAGATAAGGCTTAGAGAGGGGCTATAATATGTTAGAGAATAGCTGGTAAGCTAAGCCTTGAAGACGACATCCAGGAAGGGAAGCAGTTTATGTACAGAAATAAAACTATGTACAAGCAGCCTATGAGAAATGCCACAAATGTGATAAAAAAATATAGAATTTTCTGGACCTTCATTGAGTTCAATAAGTCTGTCCCACACAATTGGCTTCATGGGTGTGTGAACAGAGCAGTTGCATAGGACCCCAAGTTCAGAAGGACTCTGAACACTTGGAGTTCAATGCTCCTTAGTTGCCCTCTTGAAGTTCTAAGTAAATTTTTCTTTGAATTTGTGTTTTGTAAGTGAAATCTGATGAACATTGGAGCATGTGCCATGACCTTGGAG